>NW_008355789.1:5135361-5174873 GCF_000622305.1 Nannospalax galili
GCCGCCATGTGGGTGCTGGGAATTGAACCCAGGTCCTCTGCAAGAGCAGTCAGTGCTCTTAACCGCTGAGCCATCTCTCCAGCCCCGATTTCTATTCTTATATGTAGAAAACGCATGAGGGTCCACACATTGCTCAGCTAGAGGCCTAAGAGTGCAAGCCATCAGTGCTTTCCACACTTCTGTGGCCTATGGGGGCAGAGTTCTACTTTAGGTTGCCCGTAGATGGGAAGAGGAGCTGTCCTGTCCCTGCCTCTCCCTCTTTCCCTCTTTCTTTCGTCTCTGGCAATCTGACTCCATTCAGTTACAAAGTGGCTCTTACACTGTTAAAACTGTCTATGGGCTACAGTTTGTAGTCACAGACCCTGCATTTACTGTGCCTCAAACATGTCCTTGAGGCTACTTCCCATGGCGTACACAGCCCACAACAATGTTAGCTAGTCTTGTGTCTGGGTAGAGAAGAAGCCCAGTGTGAACTCTGCTTTTCAGCACTTTCTTCCATCTTGTCTCTTAGCAGGAAACTGCAGAGCAGTCTAGAGGCACCAAAAACTTGTGGCAGAGCCACTCTCAAGCAACATAAAATCACAGAGAGATCTGAGAGCTGTGGAGGGTGGCAGGATCAGCTAGAAGGGCCAGGTTGTTGTAGGTCTGTGTCCCTGTAGGAGTTCTGTCATGTGGTGACACTTAGTGATGAAGTGTGGCATGGCTGCTCAGCACTATAAGCTATGGACTGTTCACAGGGAGCAAGAATGTGTCAGACAAGCTGGGGGTTCCAGAGGGGACATGTGGGACCTGGACACTCTCTTCCAGAAGGCAAGCATGGAGAGTGGGCTAGCAAGCTTAGTGAGCCTGAGTGTCAGCCAGTGTAGTTTACACAAGAGTCCCAGGCTCCTCTTTGTTAAAGAATGCTGCTTTCTCTTTCAAAAGCAATCAGCAGCCCACCCTGTCTGCCAGATTGGTCTTGTCGCTCAAGTTAATGATATGTTCACTGAAGTATTCCAGAGAAGTGTTACCATGCCTGCAGCCTAACAACAAAATAGCACAGCATGGTAGGTAGATAGGGGAATAGGTAAGTGGTAAAGAACAAAATGTGAGCTGGTATGATGGTGTACACATCTGTAATCTCAGCTTTTGGCCAGTAGGCATAGGAGGATTAGGAGTTCAGGTTCATCTCCCTGGGCTCCATGAGACCCTGCATCAAATAACCTAAACAGAAAGAACAGAGGAAGTAAATATAGTTTGACTATCCTACCTAATAAAAAATCTGAAAAGCATTTGAAGTTCAGTGGAAAATTCCAAGTCTGACCTCATGTAACAGGTTGTAGTTAAAGCATAAGTCTGTTAAAAATATTGCATTAAATTTCCTTCAGGCTAGTTTCAAAAGGTACATTTATTTCAAACATGCATGGATTTCACATTTAGGTTGAGGTCCCACCTCCAAGACACTCCATATATAAATATTCCAAAAGCCGAAAAAAATCTATAACACAAAACTACCTTTGGTTCCAAGCATTTTAGAAAAGGTACCTGTAGTAGAGTCTATGTGGGGACATAGTGTGTGACATAACACTGAGTTAACCTTGTTGAAAATCAATTTTACTATGTCACGTTTGTGGGATTAAGCACCTGTGTATGAGAGAGGGGCTTGGGGACATGCACAGAAGGTAGGCATTTCTAGTCACCAGCATTCTGACTGGCTCTAAAACAAGACCTGGCAGTGTAGACTGGAGGCTCCTCCCAGTTGTGGCCCCCCTGGGTTGATGTGCTGTCATCCTGGTCCTTTGTTAGGGAACCTACGTGATTCAGACTGTGTGGACACACTGCCTGGGGAGAGAGCTACTAGGGGCCTGGGGAATGACCGAATGGATAAGAGTTTTTGCTGTACATGCATAAGGACTTGAGTTCAGATGCCTAGAACCCATGTTAAAAAAACAGTTGCATGTAGCCCTATAACCCCTTCTCTGGGTCAGGTCTAGACTGGCCCAGATACAGGAGGTCCCCTGGGGATGGCTGGCCAGCTGGCCTAGATGAGAAATGATGAGCTGAGCCCCAGGTTCAGACCCTGTCTCAAGGGACTGAGGTGGAGAGTGACAGAGCAGGACACTGATGCCATCCTCTGACCTGGGGACTCATGAATATGGGCGTGTACACACATGTACGCTTCCCCCCCCATACAAGAAATATAAGCAGGACTCAGGGTGTCCTATCAGAGTCACAGACAAGCCGTCTGGAAGAAGCTGGGCTGTATCTTCAGGCAGCCGCAGTGTCTTCCAGATTCATTTTGATTGCTGTCCTTGCTTGTCTCTCTAATGGGTAAGTGCGTTTCAAGTGTGGAAAGGCTTAGAAATCAATGCAGAAAATTTTAATCGATTCAACCATCCTGTTGCTATTTTGATTTAATAGATTTATATTTGCTATTTTCAAGTAATTATTTAACATAATTTGATCTAAGTAAGAGTTTAGACTGCATTTCCAAACTAAAATATGCGCTGTAGTAATTTGAGTTTATGGAGAGGGTTGACATCTGCTATCTTTATGTGTATTAGGACATTTAAAGGGATTTATCAGGCTTCTAGTCATGGTTTAAGGGCAGATACTCTGTAAGTTAAAACAGACGGTTTTAATAAAAGACTTATATAACAATTATTCCTGAAGCATGGTATAAAAGAAAAACACCAGCTTTGGAAGTGGTCTTGCTCATGTGAAGAACAGGGTTATCGGGGGTAAGATGTGCTTCCTTCTTCTCAGTGTTATTTTAATTCAGGCTCTCTTTATGTAGCCTGTGCTGGCCTTGAACTCACTTTGTTCTGCTTCAGCCTTGTTAGTGCAGACAGGCTTTCAATGAAACAACCATGGAGGAGGCATGCTTGGTACCTCCCTTAGTTGTATTGAGCCACCCTGTCTGCATTCACAGGAAATAAGCAGGTTTGGGACAAGAGCCCTCCCTCCCTTTTTTTTTGGCCACCTGGACAAGGTTTGGATGAAATTGCATGTCGCGTAGAGCCATGGCCACTCAAGACAGCCCTGAATGGGCACCGAGACAGGCCCTGGGCTGGAGGGTGCTTGGCTGGTCTGCAAGACATTGTCTTTCAGGTCTGGCTTTTGGTAATTAGGCACTCATAGCTGGCTCTGCTGTCAGCAAGCCTTTATGACAAATTGCAAAATCTGTACAGCCATCTGAGAGACAGACAAGTAGACCCAATGACACTACAGGAGATATTGGTAGTTCTCAGAAGTTTGAAAGAGAATGCTTAGAGAGGCAATCCCCCAAACTGAATTCAGAAGTCCTTTTCTCTAAATGTGCCTTAAAAGGTTCATTCAGTTACAGACTCAGGCCTGAAATGACTTCGACAGGCTGGAATTTAATAGGATGAAATGGGAGGAGAAATACATGAAAAGTTCTGTGTTTTGGGTTTAAAAATCCCAGCAGTGCATGACAGGACTGGGAACAGGATAAGGAACAGATCCAAGGAGTAGCCGCCCATGAACAAGACCAGTGGTGATCCTTAAAACACCCAGAGCCTAGCACACCACATCAGGAGACATGGAGTGTTCCAGCTGGGGGGCGTGATAAGCACACTGTACTGTCATACCAAGATTTTTTCTAGTTCCACATATCCAGGCTCACAGAGGAAGCCAGACAAAGACAGTTAGTTGCTGGAGTATTCATTAGGGGGCTGGCCTTCGTTGTAATTTTTCTTAGTAACTTCTCAATAAATATTTTTCAGTCATGCTGTTTGTTTTTCTGTCATGAATAACTTTAGCTCTAGTTTGAAAAAAAAAATTGTTTTAAGGTCAGGGTCTCATATAACCAAACCTGACTTCAAATTTCTGATCCTCTGCCTCCACCTACCTCCACCTCCCACACACTGGGGTGCTTGCTACCTTGCTCGGTTTATGTGGTGCTGAGGATGCAGCCCAGGGCTAGGCAAGCACTCTACCAATTGCTCCATACCCTCAGCCCCTCCAAGTCAAAACACAGTGTCATTGCAGCCCCCAGATGGCCTGGAACTCGATATGTAGACCAGACTGGCCTGAACTCAGAGAGATTCACCTGCTTTGTTGTGTGGTGTGTGTGGTCCCCACCCCCCAGCGTTGGGATTAAAGGCATGCACCACCATGCCTGGCCAAGTCAAAATTCTTGATCCCTGTTATTAGTCCTAAGCTTCCAAGGGCTTCGTTTGTTTATTTATTCATAAATAACCCCACCTTATTATAATTTCTTCTTCCTTGCAGGTAGAAATGAATTGATAGCCAGATACATCAAACTCAGGACAGGGAAGACAAGGACCAGGAAGCAGGTACAGTACCCGCCTGGAAGGTGTGCATGTCAGCGAATGGCCTGGAGGCATTGGGCTGCCTTGGCTGCTCTGCTTCAGCTCTAGGAGCCCCCGTCCCAGTGCCCTGTAGGTGTTCCAGAGTGGCTGGTTTCCACTCTTCATCATTTGAGTGACCCTGAGCATGCGCCACTGCGCTCTCATATGCACGTGGGACAAGTTCACTGCTAAGGCCAGGGTCTGAACCTCCCCTGTGCTGTGTTTTACTCTGCTAATGTACATCTGCCAAAGCTGCAGAAGGCTGCAAGTACAACTACCCTTGCAAGCCAAGAGATTGGAAGGTTCTGTGCATCCTGGAATTGCATATTAGTCATCTTTTAGTGAAGTCACGCTAGCGGCCTTTAGCATTGGCCTAAGTACAACACCGAGTGCTACGCTTCCAGGGCACTGTGGCTTCTTTAGTGATGGCTTTTTGTCAGCCACTGCTGCAACTGTAAGGCAGCTATAACTCACATATGCTGCAGAGCAGGGGTAGGAATTCTCTTCTGCCTCCTGCCAGGGCTCTGTCTTCCCTGGGTCTTTTGGATACAAAGCAGCCCAGATCTCTGGTGTGACCCAGTTCACAACTGGAATGGATGAGAAATAAGTGTCTCAAAACAGACAATGTAACAAAAACAATGAAAGGAATAATCCACCTGATGTGTGGGTCAACAGAAAACAGTTAATTTTTTAACGTTAATCTATATGGAATGAAACGGTGCAGTGCTCAGTGGCTGCAGTTAGTCAGTCTTGGTGTTGTCTACACCTGTAATCTCAGCCTCTTGGGAGGCTGAAGCAAGAGGATTGCTTGAGCCCAGGAGTTCAAGACCAGCCATCTTAAACCAGAAAATTATATCCAAAGCCCAAAGGCAAGCCAACTGACCCGACCCTTGTCTCTTTAACTGAGCAGCAGTGGCTACTCCTAGGGAGGATGTTTCCCTTTCAGGAGTGTTGATCAGGGGGCTGGGCTGTCTCCCAGGAATGCTGCCTGTGCTGGCCTGGTGCTGAGTCAGCAGAAGGGGTGGCCTCCTGCCAATACACAGGCCTGTATTGTCTTCTGGGATGCACCGGGCCTTGGCCCCCATCAAATCAGAGAACTCAGACAAGATTCTGGGTGAAAATAAGTAACAGCAGGTGCCAGATGGAGGGGTGAAGAGGATGAGGGAACCCCTGCTTCTCTATACCCATATGAAAGGAAACGGGAGAAATTGAATCATTGAAACTCAAAGACGAATTTAACCATCAGATCTTTGATAATCATGAGTCCTGTTGTTAAGAGTCTCAGAGAGCCTGAAATGAGGTAATTGCCATAAACTCCTGAGTCTCTGAACTTAGAAATGGAGGACTCTAAATTTCCAAAGCAGAGTGAATCCTCTTTCTGTTTCAAGTGCTGAGCTAGGCTGTCTGCTGGCCTATGGGCTCTGGTCACTTGCCCAGTGACCCCTTCACTGGGGGACTCCTCTAAATTTAACCAAGTCCCGCTGAAAGAGATGGAGATCTGTTTGCCTGGTGGAATCGCTGTGTATCACAAGTCTGCCTGGCCGTGTTTCCACACCCAGCATCTTTGGGATGGATGTCTGTTGGCCACAGTTGGTGATATATCTCTGATGTGAGATCGTTGTCCAGCAAAGCCGTTTGGTTTTTCAACCCAGATTTTTAACGGGCTAGCTGGCTGGCTGGCTGGCTGGCTGGCTGGCTGTATTCACACATTTCGCTTTGTAATAATATGCAAATCCACTTGGCACCCAGTCAGTACCCAAAAGAGTGGAAGGATTATAGATATTTGGGGGGGGGTGCTCTGCTAACTGGGTCTTTCCATTTCTCTTTGAGATCTAATTTACATGTTAGTATTATTTTAGCATTTGCCACAAAGTCCACAGCTCTTCACAAGCACAGAACTCAACTACAGCATCAGCTTTGATTCTGTAGAATGTACTAATTTATGAAGTCCCCTCTAAATTAAGAAAAAGGGATTTTCCCTCCAGATACTGAGACGCTATATAAATATTTTCATTTTCCTCTATCCCCACCTTTTTAATTTAATAAAGTACCCCCTCAGCCTTCTCTAAATGAGTTTTTCCCAGCGCCTGCCCATGGTATCTGCAGGTGGAAACACTAAGGTGAGCTAGTCTGAACTAACTTTCTGAATCAAGTCACTTCAGAGATGACCCAGTCTGAGAAGCTTAGAGCAGTGCTGGGGCTTGGTGCCTGGCTGGTACTGTTATGTTCCTAACCGCAGAGCTTTCTTGACATGCAAATAACCTCCCCCCACCTTCCCCAACCCCTCCCAAGGAGTAGCAATTTTATATTTGATTTCCTTTTTTTTTTTTGTTTTGTTTTGTTTTTTTGTTTTGTTTCCCCTTATAAACCCGAACAATGTAGGTGTCTAGTCATATACAGGTCTTAGCAAGAAAGAAAGTTCGAGAAATTCAAGCCGCCATTAAGGTACGTCTGGCTTGCCCAGTTGTAGGGGGCTTTTCATCTCCATGGTTACAGGCTTTTCCTTTGTTTTCCTCCCTTCCCCTACCCTGCAGGTGTCTAGTCACATTCAGGTTCTTGCCAGAAGGAAATCTCGTGATTTTCATTCCAAGCTAAAGGTATGCGCTTTTCTGCTTTTTGGCTTGTGGTTGCTATGCTTCTCACTTCCTGTTTTCCATGGTGACTCTTGAATGCCTGGTGCTGGGATTCTTGTAACCTAGTTTCCTTGCATGTGAGAGCTGGTTATGTTTCTTTGTGTCTAATCTCTCCTTTTCTGTACTGGCCTCATATTAAACTACCCGCTCCCCCTTGTCTCTGTGTGTGTGCGTATGTGTTCCCAGTAACAACGCAAATGCAACAGAGAGCTGGTCTTGGTAACTTTTCAGTGCAGAAACATGATATTTTAAAAAGAAAGGAAGGGAAAAAAGAAAGGAAAAAACCCTCTAAACTTCTAATGTCCACTAGGGAGCCTTGGACTAGCAGTTTGCATCTAGAGATGCAGCTTTATTAAAAAGACATCATTTAAAAATTGTTCATTTCCGGAGTCATCATGAAATGACTTTTAGGACATATTTTGAAATTATTTTAATTTGTACTTTTAATGTATTTTCAAGAATACTCAGAAGAAAAATGCTCATTTTCACACATAGCTCCTCCAAAACCTGTTTTCACTCAGATTTCTTCCCCATTGCCTGCAGTACTGGTTCTTTCAAGTGAAGACTCTCTTAATCGAGAGGTCTGAGCCAGGCATGGTGTCTGCAAATCTAGCACTAAAGAGGCAGAAAAGGTTGCCACAGGTTCAAGGCCAGCCTGGGCTATGTAGTAAGACACCGTCTCAGAAATAATAAAAATAAATACAGGGAGGCCTGAAGTATGGCAGAAGCAAAATACAGTGGATCTCACAGATAAAACTCTTGATCAAACTTATGTTTGCAGATTTACTTAGAATTTTTTATATTTGCTTTATTTTACTGTCTGTTAAAAGTGCCTTGCAATGCAAAATTTTTAAAAAGTAATAATAAAATGAAGGCACTGGTACTTTTTAAATCCAAGTTCCTTTTCCTGCATTGCATGACATTTATTTCTTTGCAGTGCTCTAATCTAGAGCCTCTTAGAAGATCTTCAGTTTCTAGTAAAAATGAATTTAGGGTCATGTTGTTGCTGTTCTCGTGTGACTTTCCCCGTACACTCATTACATCTGTCATTTTGTTCCACACTAAAACAGTATCATTTCACAGTGCTGAGCCCTGGGACCTCACCCCCAAATCCTTCAACTTTTAAAACACAAACCAAGCTGGCTGTGGCTTAGGACTAGGGAAGGAAGGAGCATGGGTGTCCACTCTGCGGTGGGCAGCATGCTGGCTCGCTTGCTGGCACGTATGGCTGATGGTGGCTGGCTTTGAGCTGCACTGGCTGAGCAGTTGGAAGGCTGAGGTAATTCTTAGATCCTGCTTTTTAACCAGAGGTGCGGGACTCTCTGTGGATGTAACGCCCCAGTGTTCTCTCCAGTGCTCACTTCACTCTGTTTCTAGTTTCTCTGGGCTAATGAATTAATAATATACAAAGAAGTTTACAGATATCATTTTGTACTTCCATCTTCAACGTTACAAATTGCTCTACTTCTCTACGTGTGTGTTTCCTATAGGCTCATGGGGTGGGTGGGTGGGGGTTCCTTGGGTCCCAGAAGGTGATGAAAGTGTCTGTTCTGTTCAGAAGGGAATCCCATTGGATACAAGAAAATCACTTGGTGATTTGAAGAATTTTCTTCCTTAAAAGAAATTGCTATAGCTTTATATATATGCATGCATTCAGACAGACATGTTTGTGTTAAATGATAAAAAAAGAGGCATTCTCCCACCTGCAACCAGTTCTTTGGCGGGGGCAGGGACCAGGAGCAGCTACCTCTATATTTGAAGCTCCAAGAACCACCTCGTCTTCTTGTGGTTCCTTTCCTTCTTCCCTTTTACTCTATTCCTGGAAAAATAGAGCCTTTACTTCTCCATCCTCTGATACCCATCAAGTGTTCCAAGCATGACACTCAGCACCGTGAGCTCTTGGCAGCCAACCCCCCTGTCCTAAACCTAACCACATAAACAGGTCTCTGAGATTCAAGGTGCTGTTGGGTGTTAGTAGAAAGAGCCTTGATTAATGTGGAAGGAACACCAGGAATGGGTGCCTGAAGACTGCCCTCTTAAGTCTGACATTTTAAGAATAGGTAGTGTTCTGATTTCAAGGAAAAGTATCGAGGAAATTAGAGTTCAGTAAATAGAGTTGACTTGACAAAACTACAAGCTTAGTAAAGAAAAAAGGCAGACTTTTAAACCCAACTGAAGTCTTGCTGAATATAAGCCCTCACCCCTTAGTCTCTGGAGCTGGGCACTCAGTCCTTCCACTGAGTGCCTACATTTTACCACTGAGCCTGTGGTCATTGTGTGGAGGTAGTTTAGAGTGGACACTGATGGTCATCAGTAACTTAGGGGTGGGGCATTGTGGTCCTAGCTGCAGAGCTGCTCCGCCACTGTTCTGAGGGCTTCAGGATGGTCAAGGACAATAAGGCTGGCTGTCATTTCACCTGCTTGTCAGTCATGTGGCTGTCCTGTGAACATTTTATCCTGACCCTGCAGAACATGGGTTCAGGTCTGTAGGTCTTGCAGAGAGCTGGGTCTTGGGGTTGTGTCTTTGCTCTCTTTGCAGGGCTATGGTGTCTGGCCACATACTGGAGTTCATAGGGATAAGCGTGTGCACAGAGTTCATCATCTGTGCTAGCCAATAATCCTAGTGTAGCCTCCCCCACACACTGATGAGATAAACTCTCCACACAATGTGAGGTCAACTTGAAGGTGACAAGGTGGCTTCCAGGTGGGTGACAGGAGATGTGCTTTGCCTGAGAAAGATGTAGGAGGCTCCTTAGAGAAGGTAACCAATGTCTGACCCTCCCAGGGTCTGCCTCTGGCAGTGCTTCCTCCAGGCTGTGTCTCCACAGACCCAGAAGTTAGGTGCTGGTGTAGGGGACAAAGATCTATAGTTCTCCTGGGAAAACTAAAACCAGAATTGCATTTCCTTATCCTCCCACAGAGCTTGAAAAAAATGGCGTGTGTTCACCTGGACTCCTGTCAGGTGTGCATCACTGTGCGCCCACTTGATATATATATATTTAAACACCTATTGTGTGTGTATGTATCTATTGTGTGTGTATGTATGTATGTTGCGTGGGGGGGGTGGTCAGGTGAAGCACATGTAGAGGTCAGAGGATGGCTTGTGGAAATCTCTTCTCTCCTTCTAGTATGCAGGTCCTAGGGATCAAACGCTGATTGTCAGGCATGTATGGTGGCAAGGATCTACTGAACCATCAGCCCACTGGCTTCTAAGCCTCTCCCAGAGCAGGGTGTGACAAGAGTTCTTAGGGTACTGGTTTTCAGACAACCTCCCCCTTCATTTATATGTGTGTGTGAGTTGTGAGTTCATGTGTGTGGAGGACAGGTTGACATCGGGTATCTTCCTTAGTCACTTTCTACCTTACATAGTGAGGCCAGATCTCTTGCTTGAGCTCAGAGCTCACTTGGGCTGCTAATCTAGCTTGCACCAGGCATCCTGTCTCTGCCTCTTTTCTGTATGTTGGGGTTATAGGAGGGCCACCATGCCCACCCAGTATTTATGTGGGTACTGTAGATTCAAATTTGGGTCCTCACTCTTGCATGGTAAGCACTTTTCCCATGGAGTCATTTCCCCAACCCCTTCCAGCCCATTTAAAAGCTGTGAAAACTTTTGTTTTAAGTGGAAATCTTACTGAAACTATAATAAATGGGAGAGCAAAAGTGATGCTACAGAAACAGCACTGCATTCTTAGCAGTGGCCTGTCAGCTGTTCCCTGGAACACAGTTTGAGAAGCCACAGTCCTTTGCCCCAGGCGGAAAGCAAAGGAGGCCACTCTCTCCTGGGTATTTCCTGGCTTTAGAGTCCCACATAAAGCGCATGTGTCTAGCTGCGAGGAAAACACAGAGGTAGCGTCGTCCTCCTGTCACAGCCACAGTGAGTCATCTTGGCTGCCGTCACTCTCTTGAAAATCAGTTAGTGTGAGTTCCAAAGGTCAGCCGTGTTGTCACTGACTGCACGGTTCTCACAGTAACTGTTTGTGGGCCGGATCATCCCCCAAATATGCAGACTCTACATTTATTTTCATCTTAGCAAAGAAAATAAGAATCTAGTGAATGTGTCAGGTTTCCACATTGATTTGAACTGTAAAAAGCACAGGAATGATTGCTTCATTCAACCTCTGGTGTTTTGTCCGGAACCCGCTGCACCCTAGGCCTTGCTGAGCTTCTTCTATTCTGGGGAAATGCTAAACTTTGTGCTAATTTCCTGCTGGGTTTCCCAAGGCTGAGGCTGGTGGCAGAAATTAAACAGGGTACAGAGAAGAAAACGAGAGAGAATGCTCCCAGAGTAGGACATTGAAGAAAGCTTCAGGGATGGGGTGCCTACCATTAGAACCAGGCATAGAGCAAGCAAATGAATTTCCATAAAGGTAGGGCGTCAGGGGCACCCTGAAGAACACCCGTAGTGGGTCTTGGACATGACCAGAGCAGCCCTGTGCCATTTCTCAGAGGAGGGGGCATTCACTCAGGGCTGCTGGGGAGGCTCTTCACAAAGCACCTTTGGGAAGGACCTTGAGCCGGCTTGTGCTGGACAGCTAGTAAGAGGGAGGCCAGCCTGGAGCAGAGTCCCAGTGCTTAGGCTGCTGGTAGGAGAGGTCTCTGTCTGGTTTGGGCTGGCTCTATAACCTAGCTTGCTATACTGTGGCCTTCCTCTGTCCTTGGGGCCAGCTGATGACCCACTCCAGCCCACTCTCATGGCTCTGCTCTTTCTCCTTGCTGTTTTTTTTTTTTTTTTTGCTGTTGTTTGTTTGTTTGGTCTTTTTGAGACAGGGTCTCCCTGTAGCCCCAACTGTCCTGGAACTCACTGTGTAGACTAGGCTGGCCTTGAACTCACAGAGATCAGCCTGCCTCTGCCTCCTGAGTGCTGGGATTAAATTCATGCGCCACCATGCCCGGCTTCTCTTTGTTGTTTTTAAAGAGGGAATTATGGCTAGAAAGTCTTAGCAGAGAGACGCTAGACCTTGTCAAAAAGATTTTTGCTCCAGATTCAGTGAGACACCTGCCTTAGAGTAATTGAGAAAAGACTCCTGACCTCTGGGCGCCAGGTGCATGTGCACCCATGCACACAAATCCTTAGCTTCGTGAAGATTGAGTTCTCTTAAAGTAATGGCAGTTAGCTGAGAGTGTCCATCAAAATTAACTGTGACATTTTTACTGCTAAATTTTAAGTTCATAAAAGGGAATTTAAGGTCAGGTGTGGCTGCTTACACCTTAATCACAGTGCTGGGTAGGCGGCAGAATCACTACATGTTCACGGTCTGGCCTCTAGGCTAGCCAGAGTTACATCTCAGGAAACAAAACACATTATAGCAAAGAACATATTAAACATTCAAGTTTGTGTACCCCAGAAATGGCCATTTTTGTTTTGAAACACATTTAAGTTTTTAAGGTAGATGAAACCAAATGATAAAATGTTCTGTGCTTTTTCATTTCCTCTACCTTCCATCCTCCCTCTGTTTAAACTTGGTCTCCCTCCGTCTTCCCAACCCATGAGTCTCTCCTTCCCTCCGCTCCCTGGGGTGAAAATGCTCCTGTTGCCCCTGACCTCACACCAACGCGGACGTTACCCACTGTTAGCTAGCCACTAGCTCCTGCTGTAACCAGCGGTACCAGCCCCAGACTTTTCTCCTGCAGTTTACAGCAGCCTCAGAAAACAGACTTAGTCACACATTTATGATTACCTAGAACACAGGCCGTGAACATAGGGGAGGGATGCACAGGGTAGGAAGATACAGGGGGTGGCCAGAGGGATGGCTGAGTGAGCAGTGGCTGGGGATAGAGCTCAGAGGTTGAGCGCTTGTCTGGAATGGTTTGATCACTAACACTGCAGAGAGGAGAAAAGGACGGAGTGAAGCACGGATCTGGTGTGAAAGCAGCGAGCAGCTCACAAGAGCCTGTGAAGATGGAGAAGGGAGCGGAAGGCATGAGGCCAGAGCACCAGGCTGTTGGACGTTCATATACATTCAGGGTTTTGCTTTACCTCATCTGAAGTGTCTGAGCAGCAACAGTGCTCACGCTTGGGCCAGGGTGAGCTGAGCTTTGAGAGGTCATTCTCGGGGACTGCCGGTGCAATATGTGTACGTCTCTTCAGTAGAATCCTCTGACCGCTTGGAAATGTGTTTTAGGTGAGCCAGAGCTTTGTACCTGGCCTGGTTCAGTTACAAAGTAGAAGATGAACCCAAGTGGCTTCTAGCTTGTGCCACAGGTGCGAGGGAACTCCACAGGTGCCGACGTAAACGTCTGCTTCTGTCACCCACAGCAGCAGTTCTTGTAGTGCTTTCATTTACTGCGTTGGCTCCCCTCCTCCAGTTCAGCCTGTTAATGAAATCTCAGGTTGAGTTGTAGGAGGTAGCAGTGTAGTCTGAGGACTAGCTTGTAACTTTAGAAATTTTTCTCAGCCCTGAAACACTTTACTCACCATAAATATGTTAAAAGTCACTCTCATAAAGCTCCAGGGATTTAGTGTTTGCCCAGCAGGAAGAAAGAATGCAGCCTGAATTCTCCATGCATTAAGCATCCTTTAGAGATTCTTGCTCTGGATCTCTTTCTCCACCTGAGGGATTGTCCTGTGCAGTTGTCTAGCACCTGCCTTATTCATCAGCAGAAAGACCACCCTTTAGCTGCCCATGGCAGACATGCACGGGACCCACACCCAGCCCTGCCACCTTCTTCATGGAAGAGGAGCCAGCCGCCTTCACCTTGTGTTTGTGTTCAAAATATTGTGTGGTATGTTACAATATGAAGAGGAAAGGAAGCCTAGCTCTGTCCTAACCTTGGCAGGAATCTGTCTTGGGCAGAAGATGTGTTCTTGCCTGGCCCTGGCAAGTAATGGAAAAAAAAAAAAAAAAAGCTTCACCTCACTAGAGCAGAAAAAGACAGCGTCTCCAATCCACCCAGTTGGTAACTAAATTACAAGCTACTTGGAGTCTCCTGGGGCCATTTTCTTCCTGCTCACCTTTGAGGCCCTTTGTCTTCATTCCTTCCAATAAGCAGAGAGTTTACAGTTCAAATCATTGATTTAATTCTCTTGAGTTCAAGAACTTCCCTAGGGCATTGCTCAAGTGCACCCTGCTGTACCCAGTTAGTATCAGCACTGAGGCTTACCCCAGGGGAGGCAGGCATGCTGCAGCTCCCTATGGCCCCCTTGGTCACTCTGCTCTTGAGGAGCAGGCCTTGAGCAGAGGTGGGGGGTGGGACCCTAGACAGCAACCTGCATTGTCTGTGGCACCACCAAGATGCCTAGCCATGAGTTGGGTTTGGGAAGCCATACACTAGCCCTCTCTAGCGTGCCCTTTGATCTCAAAGTTACTTTTATTCCTGGATTCTTTTAATTAATTAATTAATTTATTTATTAATTTATTAATTACCCTTGAACTCACAGAGATCCGCCTGCCTCTGCCTCCCGAGTGCTGGGACTACAGGCGTGCGCCACCACGCCTGGCTTATTCCTTGATTCTTAATTGAACTGAATTAAAACTCATCTTGGGCGAGATGGAATTAGAACCCCCACCAGCAGTGTGGTGATATAGGACTGACCGTGTGAGTACAGCACTGGGTGTGTTTACTTTTTTGTGCCAACTGAGAGCCAGGGCTGGAGAATGTTTTAGGGCAACAGAAGGAACCTTGTTCCGTGGGTTTACCTCTCAAGTGAGAGATCCCTTTACTAATCAGCCTCCAGTGTAGACCAGAGAATACTCTAGAATAACATTGTGTGATGGCTAATCCTGGGTGTCAACTTGATTTGATCTAAGATTAACTGAAATGAAAGAGATCTTCTTGATTGAATCATCTAAAGCCGGAAGACACACCCTAAATGTGGGCGTTACCTTCTGATGGCAGCCGGTATAAAAGACCAAGGCTGAGGAGAACGCGGGGCTTTTTGCGGCTTGCCTTCTCTCTCGCTGGTGAGTTTGTCTTGCTGCTGTAGACATATTTTGGAATTTGTCAGACCTTCAGCACCGGATTGGAACTACTGAGACATCCAGCCTTGTGGACTGAGCGACTACAGATTCTCAGCCTCTGCAGTGTGATGCAGCCATTGTTGGACTACTCGGCCTCTATCCTGTGAGCTAAGCTGATAAATCTCTATACATATTTATTCTACTGGTTCTGTTTCTTTGGAGAACCCTGACTAATACAGATTGGTTTTCAGGATTCTGTGGTGAAGACCTGGATGCCTGAGCAGCAGGTGGTGAACAGTGGGTGGAAGGCCAGTGGGTTATTGCAGGGCTGAGCAGGACTACTCTTGCCGTTCTAGGACAGAGGAAGCAGAGGCTCAGAATGGCTTTGTGACTTGCTAAGTGTCATGGACCTGAACTGGATTCTAGGCCTCTCTGGTGCCAAAGCCCAATCTCTGTAGAGTGACCCACGAGGTGCAGGGGCTCCCCTCCGTGACTAGGTGCTGCACATGGCCTTCTTCCATCTGGTTGGTGTCCTCTGAGTTTGAAGGAAATAGAAGGTGAGCATTAGTGTTCACTTCGGAGCTCAGCCTCCAGCTCCCAGAGAAACAGGGACTCCAGAAGAGGGTGTGTCCTCCCCAGCACCCAGCGCCTGCTCAGAGGCTCCATCCCAGCTCACCTACCAGGCTCTTCATCTGCAGTCCTTTGTGAAATCTGAGGCCCATATCAGGAAGAAAGGAACTGTGGTGGACAATTACAGTGCTAAACATAGCTCAGTACATTTAAAAATGAATAATGTGTAAAAGCCTTGAAATTTTTTTTTCTTTGATGTGAATGGAGTCTTCGGCATTTCGAAATACAATATGATGAATTAATTGCTAGTCATTAGGCGGCCAGTTGGGAAGAGGATGAATGTGTCTTCTTTTCTCCACAGTAGCCGTGGCCTGACCAGAATCACCCCTTTGTATTTACTCCTGCCTTCTCTAATGATAAGCGAATTAGAGATCATGCCTAGAAAACACTCATGTGTCCTCTCCTCGCCCCAGAGCCACCATATAGTTTTGTGCTGTTTATCTGCTCTAGGGCCTTGGTTGATTTTGCAGAGCTCATGTGAATCCACACTGCAAAATCAGAAGCAACATCTGCAAAAGTGGTATTTGGGAGAAGTATTTTGTATTTTTTCTGAAGAAAAAAAAAATTTTTTTTTTCAAACAAATCCCTGTCATTCCTGCCTTGCATTATGTTTTTATGTTGCTGGGAAAAAGTGTATTTGAAAGAATATATTTTATAGCTGGCAAGAGTGTTTGAATATGTGGTCTCTTGATTTTACAGATTTTTTTCCCCCTAGTGTATTGCCAGTACACGCATCTGAATAGATTAGGTTGGAGTCTTTAAATTCTGAGATGATAGTTCATGAATAATGGAAGATGTCACATTATACATTGTGTATATATTTATTATATATTAGAATATATATTATAGGGGCTGGAGAGATGGCTCAGTGGTTAGGAGCACTGGCTGCTCTTGCAGAGGACCCAGGTTTGGTTTCCAACACCCACATGACAGCTAACAACTGTCCATAACTCGAGTTCCAGGGAATCTGATGTCCTCTTCTGTCTTCTGTGGACATTACACCACACAAGTGCACTTAAATGCAGGCAAAACACTCATGCACATAAAATAGAAAAGTTTTAAAAGAACTTTAAAAAATGCATATTATACATATACCATCTATAATATGTTGTTAATATCATATAGCAGCTCTGATGCATTATATATGGAAGCATGAGGTCTTTCATATTACCTGTAAAGTGGATATCGCCTAGAGAATATGACAGCATTTATTTTGCCAAACTGGGTGCTGGGAAAGCAAAGGGTGAGACTCAGGTGGTAACCGAAGTCAGGTCTGCACTGTGTTCTGGAGTTTAAAAGCACCCTGCCCCCGCCAAGTGCCCTTGTGGCATTTCCATCCCCCCGAACGTTGTGTCCACTTCAATCATGAAGGGCAGTGAGCTGAACGGAGCTGCAGCTCTGCTTCATGAAATATGAAAGCCCGTTTACTTAGTAACAATAGCAGTTTGAAAAGCCTGGGGATCAGGAGTCGATGCATGACACAGCCTGGCGGACTTCGCGGCAGGGGAAGTGAGGCCATCCACGGTGTAGTGTGGCAGGAATTGGATAGCAAGGAGAGGATGGGCAGTGAGACAGGCACCTGGAGTCCAGACTTTGCCTCCCTCAATCTTTGTTGGGCCATTTGTACTTTGTACCCATCTCCCCTTCCCATCCGGCAGTGTGGAGACCTGTGGTTACTGCTCCCTCCAGCGTTAGCTGATTGCCAGTGGTGGGCTGAAAAACAGGTTCCAGTGGACAAGGGAGACTTAGATGCTGAGTCCCTGAGCATTTAACCCTTTGTGAACCCACCTTTTTAGGGAGAGAGGGGGACATAGAACCACTATAGAGGAGGGAGTGTAAACTCGTTCAGGTTTTTTTCCTGGGAGGTTTTTTTTTTCCCCTTCTCCTGGTCATGTGCTCCTGTATGCACACACACACACACACACACACACACACACACACACACACAGAGGCAGATACAGTATAGCTGTGGATTTGGAGTTTAATAGTGGACCTGTGACTGTGTGATCACAGCGCTGAGTGATTTCTATGTGAGCAGAGTCCTGTAGTGTATCTGTGCACCCAGGGACATGGAGGGGAGCGGGGACATCTAACGTGATCCGAATGTAGACACAGCTCAACTACTTTAAAGCTCCCACTTCTCTCTCTCTCTCTCTCTCTCTGGGATCTGAGACATGGTGGAGTATAACTCAATATTGACTCTCCTTTGTAAACCTCAGCCCTGTCTCAGAATTGTTGAAAGGGGTGAGTACATCTTAGAGTCAAATTAATTAGGTATGCAGGTATTGCTCACATTTTTGCATGTTCTTAGACTTCACTCAGGGGGAGAGTGCAGTGCATAAAATGCCAGGATGTTCGCTCTGAGTGATAGATGAGCAGTTGACTCAGGTTTGACCCTTGGGGCTGTAATTTTTCTAAAGCTAGGCCCATGTCTTGGGGCTGCAAATGACAATTGAGAAAGCCTCTTCTGAACTCCTGTCTCAGGGTAAGAGGCTCTGTGGCTGCGCTCCTGCCCTGATTTTCACATGTCCCTGCTGGCACTTACTACTGTCTCCAGGGTGACTCTAGATTTTAGACAAAAAAAAAAAAATCTTTTTAATTTTCACATGTATGTTGTAGATGAAGAGGTGATGCTGTGAAATTAAATGAATAGGGTAGTTCTGTTGCAAAAGGTAGGAAATCGCTGTTGTAGATATTTTCGTCCATTTACAGAAAATTGCCTATTTTCAAATAGGTGGGTCAAGTGCAGGAGCTGCTACTTGAGATAAGATTTCCATCCCCACAGTCGGCTGCCGCTCCGTCAGATCAAGCAGCTAAGAGGTGCTAGATTTTAAGAAACTGTTCTCTTCCCAGCAGTAGTTTCTTCATTGGCCTTATATATTATGGCGTATTGTTTATAACGGAACTCACCACCTGCATAATACAGACTTTTATAATAGAACCAGAAGGATGTAAGAAATTAAAGTGCAAGTTTTTGTAAGTGAAGAAATTAAAGCATGTGAAATGACTTTCCCAAGGTCATTCAAGCATGGTCCAAATGGAAGCCAGGCACCCAAACTCCAGACAGCAAGGTGTGGGCTCCTGCCACAAAGCACTACTGAGGCGGTGGGTTTGTTCTCCTCCTTTGAACTCCTGTTGGATTTGAGTACTTGGTGGAGTGGGAGGGTCAGTCACACCTTTGGTCTCAGCACTGAAGAAGCAGAGGCAGGTGGATCTCTGTGAGTTTGAGGCCAGCTAGGACTGTTTTGAAAAAGAAAGGGCCGGGCGTGGCAGTGCATGCCTTTAATCCCAGCACTCGGGAGGCAGAGGCAGAGGCAAGCAGATCTCCATTGAGTTTGAGGCCAGCCTGGTCTCCATTAGTGAATCCAGAGTAGCTGGGGTTACAGGGAGACCCTGTCTCAAAAAGACCCCCCCCCCCAAAAAAAAAAGAATAAAAAGGAAAGAAAAACGATTCCGTCTTTAACAGATGAGAGACACCTTATTCGGAAGTTGTGCAACAAAAGCAGCAAAGATGGTTTATTTTCTCCTTCCCGCTCCTGTTTTCATGTTTGAACAAAGAGAGAACGGGGTAGATAAGATGGCTCAGTAGGCAGAGCCACTTGCTGCCAAGCCTGATGAGCTGAGTTTGATCCCAGGGACCCTCATGGTGGAAGAAGAGAACTCACTCCTACAAGTTGTCCCTGACCCCCAGTGCACATTAAAAAGTTTTAATGAGATTATTAAACTTTGTGATTGTTTTAAAGAACTTTTTTTAACGTACCTAGCAAAGGGGAATGTTTCAAGAGAACCTTAAGAGCAAATGGGTCTTGGAGATTAAAGAGCTAGTTCCATCTGGACCTGGATTTGGATTAGCAAATTGCCCCACTCAAGCGCATCAAACAGATTCCACCCTGGGACCTACAGACCCTCCCCTGTCTCCAAGAGTCTCATAAACACAACTCGCAGGTCTGGGAGAGGTTGCTTGACCTTCTTCTGGTGTCCAGCCAAGTCCTCCAGTGCTCTGTGATTGCTGTTCAGAATTCATACTGGTCAGGCAGCCAAGAAGTTTGGGCTGCTGTTTTCCAGCCCACCTTAGCTGGGGCCCCAGAGAAGTTGTAAGGCTTGGGGAAGGCACCTGTGGCCATTCCTCCGCAATGACCTCAGGTTCAGAAATTGCCTAAGAGCAAAGCCCCTCATTAGGGGTTAAGTGGCTTCAGGGCTAGAGTATAAAGTGAGGGGCCTATTAAGCTTGTATTAAGCTTGTATTGATATCAGACTTCTTTACCAGGACTAGAGCCCACAGGTTCCCCTCTGAAGGGCCAGGTGGGGCCAGGTGAAGCCACATGACCACCAAATTGACTTGACAGGCACCAACAACCTGGGTATGTTAGGTTCAGCCTTATTTTAGGGTACATGAATGCTCCCTGCGATTCTGTCATAAAATCCCATCTCCTTCAAGACACCCCCCCTCCCATCTACAATATCTTCAGTGTTTCACATCTTTTTTAAAAAAATTACCTGAGGAAACTGGCTTCAGGTTAGAGTGCTTGGCTGGTTAGCCATTGTTGAAGACTGGCCTGGAAGAGTGCCAGCTGATGAGGTGCTACTGAGCGATACTCTGAGTCACCCCATGTTGTTCCTGCTGAGCCCAGTAATCCAGCAAGCTTTCCTGGGCCCTCGTGGTGTCCTTCATTTGCAGTTTGTGACATGGCAGGTGTTCACAGTGACCGTGTGCAGCTTAGACAGCTAGTACAGGCCTTGTTAACGCTTCAGTTGTAAACCAGAGAAATGCAAAAATGCAGGTTTAGCTTCTTCAACCCTCCCCCACCTGCTGCTCCCCCCCCCCTTTCATTCTCTCAAATCAGTTTTTGGAAATTTTCACATGGGGTCCTTGTTCTGGGGCAAAGTAGCACCCATACTTTGGAGACTCAGATGGGTTCTTGTTAGAATTCTCAAATTGTTTTGTAGCCCTTTGGTTTTTTGGAAGTAGGGTTTCCCTGTAGCCTCAACTGACCTAGAACTCTTACCTATATAGGCTAGGCTGGCCTTGATCTCACAGAGATCTGCCTTGCCTCTGCCTCCAGAGTGCTGGGTTTAGAGGCATGCGCTGCCACACCCAACCAGCCCAGTTTTTTAAAAGTCTCTTTGGCCTGTTTATATCTTGCCTTTGGTTAGCTCTGTAAATGTGGGAACCTCCTCCTGGCCAGCACTTAGTGTCTTAGCCCACAGCTCTCTTTGACTGCCCTTCACTATAAACTCTTGAGTGGCAGCTGAGGAAGGTACCAGAGTTTATTTTGGTGTTGCCATATTGTTCCTGCTCTGGTGGCCTCTGGGCCTGCCACACAAAGGTTTGAGCACTGCCCTATCTGTACTGGGAATACCACAGAGCCAGCTTAGAAGAGTTGGGATGAATTCTGTTCCTGGTGGTTGGGTGCCTTTTATGGCTATCTTTTTTTCTGGCTATCTATCTATCTGATGGTATGATCCTAAAATGTGGAAAACCGCCACGGTCCTATGCATTTGTGGTACCTGAATGTTGTATTGATATCCATATGTATTTTTTTATAACTGATAAAGAAAACCCTGCTTTTGTATACAATCCTTTTAACAAACTGTTTATTATTGTATCCAGGTAACAAGCATGGTAAGTATATTCTCTAAACCAAGTATTCTGTATTTTAGCTGTGCTTGGCAGCCTTTTTTTTTTTGGCTAGCTTTATGTTACCAGTCTTGGCTTTGTAGAAAAGACCCATTTAAAAGAGGAAAGACAAGCAACCCCCATCTCCTCAGCTTTAGTAAAGAAACCACTATAACCTCAGCCCCATAGCATGTGCCCCGCCAGCATGCTGCTTGGCTGTCCCCTGCTTGTCCGCTGCTTCTGAGCCTCTCCCTGCAGGTGTCTGCCAGGGCTCCTGAGCCTCACATGACCCAGCAGCGCCTGGGACTGTGGCCCAGTGACAGCAGACACACAGAAGGGCTCTCTGCCCTATGTGGATGGTCTTGCCCCTCCCGTAGTCACCTTTCACATGAAAGCAGGTCTGTTCTCACCTTCAGTGTATTAAGTCATTGAGACTCTCCCTGGGAACTGAAACAGTAAATACATTGTCTGCTCTTCTCAGAGGCTTCCTATCTGTTGGAAAATGGATTAAGATTTTAAAACCCAACCTTGCCATTGGGTGTTGCTAACTACTAGCAACCCGAGTTCCACAGGCCAGAGTCGCAGCCTTCTGGCCGTGTTGATTTCTCTGTCTGTGCATGTGTGCTTCCTGGCCTCTCTTGTGGCTCTGTATTTTAGTCCTCGTGCTCGTGGCTGTGCCTGTTGAACCCACCTGGTAGCCATGTGTTCTGTATTAAGTCAGTGTGTCACTTCACCTTCAAGGATCAGACTGCCAAGGACAAGGCCCTGCAGCACATGGCCGCCATGTCGTCAGCTCAGATCGTCTCGGCCACTGCCATCCACAACAAGCTGGGGCTGCCTGGGATCCCACGCCCCACCTTTCCAGGGGCACCGGGGGTAAGTTAGGACCCACATCCAGGAATGATGGATGATGGCCACCTTGGGTATTACACCTTGCAGACGTGTAAATACAGCCACTCGGGAGGCTCATGTAGGAGGGTCCCAAATCTGAAGCCTGCCCTGTTCTACATAGCAAGTTCAGGACCACCCTGGCAACTTTATAAGACCCTCTGTAAAACAAAAATGAAAAAGAGCTGAGGATGTGGTAGTATGTTGGAATAACCACAGTATCACAAAAATGATGGATGGATGGATGGATGGATGGATGGATGGATGGATGGATGGATGGAAAGGGGAAGAGAGACTAGGCTAGAGAATGTGGAGGAGAAAAGGGGAGTAGAAAGGAAAAAGGGAGAAATGAGAGGGAGAGGGAGAGGAAAATTGTGAAATTAAACAGTTTTTGTGTCCCTTTTAGTTAATGACTTGCCTCCATT
Source organism: Nannospalax galili (assembly GCF_000622305.1). Lineage (NCBI taxonomy): Eukaryota > Metazoa > Chordata > Mammalia > Rodentia > Spalacidae > Nannospalax > Nannospalax galili. The sequence continues at coordinate 5,157,766 of NW_008355789.1, forward strand.
GCTCTATCTTTATCCTGATTCTTGGTCTCTGTTCCTGTGTCTTCAGGGTTACTTTATGGCAACCAGTCCCCACAGGGGCAAAGCATTCTTTTAGTATTTTCATTTGGACACCTACCAAGGGCTGAGAAGCCTTACATTGCATCTCATTCCACCCCCAGGGACATCCTCAATCCTGTGCAGTGTCATTGCTGTTGGCAGATCAGAAGGCTGAGGCTACTTAGCAGCAAGGCACCAGTGCGGACAACTTAGGGTAGTAATGTCAAGATTTAGGCCCAGGGCTGCTTCTGCTTTCTCCCTCCCCCTCCCCCTCCCCCCCCCTGGGGAAACAGGAGGTGCCAGGGGCCTTCTGTATGCTGACAGCGAAAGACAATGCCTAAAGATACTTCGTGCTTCTGGCTCCTTATTTCCATGTCTGGTGTGCCATTACTGCTCTACTGTGGTTATGCAGGAAACACTTGAGAGTGAAAGGAGGGCAAGCCACTGCTGGCCTCAGGACGTAGGGGCTAAAGGAGCCCCTGGTGGCCAGGTCAGGGTAGGCTGTGGTCTTATATACAGCAGTGACCATACCTGCACTGGGGGAAGATAATGTCCCAGCTGTCTGGTATGTGGAGCCTGCTGTCCTCAGCAACTGTTATATTTTGTACACAACCCAAATTGTGCTATGAATGGGAAGTTATAACTCTGAAGCCTTTGCCTTTTGCCTTCTAGTTCTGGCCTGGAATGATACAGACAGGACAGCCAGGATCCTCACAAGAGTAAGTCTGGGGCCCTGACAGCAGGGGCTGGACACGGCCCACCTTGGGGGAGTTCTCCTGCACTGGGCTGTCTCAGGACTTCGGGGAAGAAAGGAATGCTAAATGGAGATTTCCTCAAGCTGTTCTTCCCCATGTCCACTTGAAGCCAGATCTAGAAAGGGACTCTCCTTTCAGAGCTAGAAAGGGTATAGGTACTATACTCCTACCTTGTGTCAGTAGTGACCCAGCCAGAAACTAGAATTGAGTTGTGATTTTGAATACAGCATTCTGGTCTCCTGTGTGTGAGAACAGGCAGCAGAGACAAACCCCACTACCTCTGTCCATCCTGGCTTTCCATGTGGTGGGAGTGCCTAACAGAAAGACCTAGAGAGCCCTTGTGGCCAGGGGGCAAGCTCAGCCAAGAGACAGGGCAGTTTGGGGTAAAGCAAAAAGGAAATTGTTTCTTTTTTTTTTTTCTTCTCTTCTGGAGTTGAGGAGCGAACCCAGGGCCTTGCGCTTGCTAGGCAAGCGCTCTACCACTGAGCTAAATCCCCAACCCCTGGAAATTGTCTTTACCTACATTAAGACCCTGAGCCATATGGTCTGGAGAAGAGCCTGAAGTACGTCCCAGACCCTTTGTGGGCATTGATAACTGACCTATCTCTTCAGAGCTGGAGGGGTCCAGAGACAGCTGCTACCCCTGAGGTCAAGCTGATGCCCATCCCATTTGCCCCACAGAACTGATAAGCAGTTTGGTCCCCAGCAGCCTGCTGAATGGCCTCACATTTGGAGGAGAGACTTCCTTTATGTAGATTGAGCTCTGTCTGGGGTGGGTTACCTAGTGAAGACCAGAAGCCATGCAGTGAGTCAGGACGATGGTGGGGTCCCAGTAGAGGTCAAGGCCAGTGGGCAGTAGTCATCACTGTATCCATAATTTTTGTCCCTTGTCACCTGTTTGTCCCCAGCGTCAAGCCCTTTGTGCAGCAGGCCTACCCCATCCAGCCAGCAGTCACAGCCCCTATCCCAGGTGAGTCTCCCTGCTTTTCCTCCTCTGGGTAGTGATGGGTCACCAGGCCTGTTTTGCCCTCAGAGTGCAGTGATGCTGGTCTTAGAGTAAGCTCATGTTTCATCTCACCAGCAACATTGTGACTATCCTTCCCACAATTCCCTTCTAAAAGATGGGACCTGTCCTAGAATTTAGGAAGGTCCGAGGCATCTCCCACCAAGCCCTGGGGCCTTTCTCTTGAGAATCCCTTCCCCCAAGAGCTTTTCTGTTGGGTTTGTCAGGAAACAGGAAGTCTGGTCACTTTCACTTCAGACACTGGGTCCCACTTAGGAGGGGAAGTTGTTGTGGTTCTCCTCTCTTCAAAAGCTGACCAAGTTGGGCAATCTGAGTGTTGTGCACAGATAATTTACTCACCCTTTCTTAGGTAGTATGTTTTAGTTCCTAGCACTCTTTATGTAAAGAAGAGCTTACAAAGAGGAGGTTCACCCTCCCTCCCTGACACCCCTCCCCCCCAAGCTCTTCTGTCAAATGCATGTTGGGTAAACCCTTTCTCTACCCCTTCAATTCCCCAAACTGAAAATGCTATTCCATGTTGCTCTGTGCTCTAGTTCCAAGGAGTATCCTGAAGGAATATTCTATAATGGGGGGTGGGGGGGGTTGGAGAGATGGCTCAGTGGTTAAGAGCACTGGCAGCTCTTGGCAGAGGACCCTGGTTTGATTCCCAGCACCCACATAGTAGCTAACAACTGCCCATAACTCTAGTTCCAGGGGAATCTTATGCTGTCTTCTGACCTTCACAGGCATTGCATGTTACGGGTACATTTACATACATGCAGGCAATAAACTCATACACATAAAATGAAAATAAATGAAGGTATTCACTTGAACACTTTGCCCATTATTGACTTGTTCCCCAGCGGGGCTCCTTTATCCAGAATTAGCTGTCTATATTGATTATTTGTTGCTGTGACAAAATACCCAACAAAACAGTGTAAAGGAGGAAAGATTTGTTTGGGTTCTCAGTGTGAGGGCACAGCCCAGCATGACAGTGATGTCATGGTGCAGGAGTGTGAGGTGGCTGGTCACCTTGTAGCCATAGAAAGTAGAGTCATGAATGCATGCTCAGCTTCTTTTCTCCTTTTTATACAGCTCAGGACCCCATCCCCTTCAGCTAACCCTCATAGACACACCCAGAGATGTGTATCTGTGGTGATTCCAGATCCAGTCAGGTACAGAGTGTCCTTGTACCACAGCCCTGAACCGTAGTTGAAGTTGGCTTCACGAGGAGCCTCATGTAGTTTGTTCCTCTGGTCACTGTCTCCAAGAGTGACAGCTGGAGCGTTACTGCCATGTCATGACTGCTGCTCCTTGATGCCGGTGGCGGGAGTTCTCTTGGCCTTTTTTGCTAGGTCCTCTGTGTTCAGAGCCCTGTGCCATTGTTGTCCTGAGGTCTAGAAGGAGGTGCTTGACCAGGTGTAAAGGTGATGCTTGGTTTTTCCAGGGTTTGAGCCTGCGTCTGCCCCAGCTCCCTCGGTTCCTGCCTGGCAGGGTCGTTCCATTGGCACAACCAAGCTTCGCCTGGTAGAATTCTCAGCTTTTCTAGAACAGCAGCGAGACCCAGACTCGGTGAGTATGCCCAGAGGGGCATGGCCCGCCGGATGTACGTCCATTCTTGTCTAGTTCTTCTGGCCCTTTTCCAACCCTTATGCTTGTGTGAAATATCCTGTATCAAAACAGACTTGGGACAGCCAGGCAACCTTTCACCCAGGGGGTCCATTACTGTTGGCAGATAGGTCCAGCTTCAGAATTGGGTGTTTACTGCTGCTTGGACCACAGGTTCCAGGGAATGCCTCAGCTAGAAGGATAGTCCTCACCAGACTCTTGTGTCTAATAAAAAGTTAACAATAGGTACCATTTATTGAGCCTTCTTGTGTAGCTGGTATGGTGAAGGAAAAAAAAGAAAAAAAGAAAAAGATAATTGGATATTTCATCACAGAAACCACATGGGTACAGACACTGTTTGATAATGACTCCAGTTTAGTGACTTCCCTATTTACAGTTAATATCTGATGGATTAAAGATTCAAGTCTTTCGCAAAAACTCCAAGGCCTAAACAGTCATTTATCATATTATACTGCCTTTCCAAGTCTGGTGTTTTGTTTTGTTTTTTTTTTTCAAAATAGAAAGTTTATCTTCTTTAAGAGCAGGAACAGTGTACTTTGATAGCTTCTCATAGAATGTAACACATTATCATGTAGATATCAGAAAGGCAGCATCTGGACTCTATTCATAATTTTCTTCTTTTCCTTTTCCACCCACCCCATCTTGTACTCACCATCTCATGGTCCTCCCATGCATATGGGAGTCTCCCTTCTTCCCCACCCCACAAAGCCCGTACCCTTTGTTCACACCCACTCTTTGGCTGTGAGTGTGAGCATTGCATCTGTGTGTGGGTGAGTCCCAGGCAGAAATCGAAGGAATCATGATTTTGTTTTTAGGATCCTCACCAGCTCCTTTCCACACCCTACATCTTTCCTCCCTGACCACCTCTGAGGCTACCCAGAGCGTTTGGGCCCCTGGCTCACAGCATGTCATCTGTTAGCAACAGAAAGTACCATGAGCACACTAAGATGCTGAGTGTTCACTGGAAGTGGCTTTCGGAGCCTGTGTTTACCTGGGTGGGAAGCATCCATGGTGGGTGAGGAGGTACCCCAGGCTGGTTGCTAGACTAGTTGTCACAGGAGTATACACCAAAAGCCCATGTGGGGCCCTATGAAGGGTCTGCCTATTAATTATTAACTCTAATGACAGAAATCAGAGTTAGGATGAAAAACAAATGAAGAAGGTAACAAAAAGTGAGGCTGTTGAGACCAAAAGGGAGGCCACGTGGTCTGCTCTTCTCCACTGGTTAGGGGCTAAATCCACACAGGGACATTGTGATAACAACAGAGCAATCACCTTGTTGTTTCTGGTTGAAGCTGGCCTGGCCTTCTGCTACCTGTAATTCATGGTTGTTGGCAGAGTGCTTTGTTATTGATTATTTCATTCTGTTCCCATAGTGCCCCAAGGTACAAGTTCTGCTTTCTTCAGGAAGAGACCGAGACCCAGACATATTTATAACTTAAGGTTTTTAGCTTGCAGAGGGACCAGTCCACTTCTCCTATAGTGTCTTCTTAGGACTGCTGTAAACCAGTTTTGAAGATCCCCTGAATTGCCCATCTGGTCTGAATAGATCTGAGGTGAGTCAGTCTCCCTCTGCATCTAGCCATTTCTGAGGCATTGGATGCCAAGGCCCATGAAGGAAAAGGCCCAAGATTATTTGGTTTTCCTGTTTAAGACTGCAGAATGTTATATCACATTGAAAAGGTGCTTTCTTTGAAAAGAGAGGTGCCCCTTATTGCTGGTGTTCCTGGTGTTTGTTGGCCTTGGCATTTTGAGTCACTGGTAGATTCAGTTGCTCTATTCCGTAAATCTTTGTGTGATTCTCTGTGCAAGGACCAGTAGGGAAGAGTGGCTACAGCTACCCAGCCAGCCATAGCCTCTGCCCTTATAAAGTATGGCATTTCCTGATGGGCAGATGGATGTGACCCTTGATACCTGCCAGGGGACAAGGATCCTGAAATCTGTCAGGGATCCTGGACTGGTGAAGCTAAGCCAAGGTAAGCTTCCAGGAGGAAGTGAGCTTTCTGCTGAGAGGTACAGGTTTGGGCACAGAAAGAATAAGAAAGAACATCACTCTGGAAAGCAAGGATCTAAAACATAATTAGCAATACATGAAGCTAGTGATGGTTTTAGTTTGTTTTTGTTTTGTTTTGTTTGACACAGGGTCTCTCTGTAGCCCCAGCTGGACTGGAACTCACTGTGTAGACCAGGCTGGCCTCAGTCTCACAGAAATCTGCCTGCCTCTCTCTGCCTCTGCCTCTGCCTCTGCCTGGAATAAGGCCCGCGCCACCACGCCTTGCGAGTAAGTTTTAGTTAAGTCCCAGACCAGAGCACAGATATAAGCTAAATGGTTCAAGTAGTTTTGGCCTGTTACTGTTTGCATTAAAAGGCTTGCTGGGTAGAATAGACCGTCCCTATAGGTAATTAAAGGGGCCTTAAAGGAAGGGAAGGGATGGTGTGATTTGAAGCCTTTGGCCTCTTGGGAAAATAATTGTTTCTATAGGGGAACTGGAGCAGTTGGAACTTTTTGAACACATACTGGTAACTAGAGATTAAGTTGCAAAAGAGCTGCAGTTCTTTATAGAGCTGTGCTTGAAGATGTAGCTCAATTGGTAGAGTGCTTACTTAGCATGCCTGAAGCCCTCGATTGGATTGCCAGCAGGGCACGGTGGGTAGAGATAATCGAAGCACCCTGGAGGTTGAAGCAGAAGTACAGGAGTTCAAGGTCATCCTTGGATCCATAGCAAGTTCAAGGTCAGCCTGGACTACAGGTTACCCTTTTCAATTTAAAAAAAAAAAGGTGTTTGGCAGGCAGACTGAAATTGGGCACCTTTGATTTTAGCAGATGTGAAGGCCCAAGGTGTGGCTTTTGTGCTAGAAGAGAAAAGTGGTGGCATTAAAATTACTTAAAGTATTTGACAACATCTCAAGCACATCCTCTCCAGTGACCTCATTCATGTACTGTTCCCTGTGAAGTCGCGGGCGCTGTCCCTGGAAAGGCAGAGTGGTGCTTCACAATCAAGATTAGGCAGAAAAATCTGCAACGTGTGAATGGTTTCTTTGGCTTTGAGACTTTTTGTAACTTCCAGGATATTAATTTTATTACATTTTTGTTCCAGTGATAGGAAAGTTAAGGTCATTTAAAATACTTAGCTGGTACATTTAAAAATATTTGGAAATACTGTAGTTAAAATTTAACATGAAAACATTAAGTGCACTAATTTGATAAGGAAACCAGCAGAGTAGCCAGTAATTCAAGGGCCTTAACCAAATTAAACATTTCGTTTGGAGTCTCTAAATCTTTGCTTCAGACCAGCCTGTCCGTGTATTTCCAGTTTCCACTCCTGTTTCTTCGCAATAGTCTAGGCTCATTGGAAATCAAGAGGTGTTAGCATACTCTGTAGAAGAGGAGAACTTGCAGGCACTGTGGACAAGGAACAGATGAGGTAGCCAGGCACTGGGCGGGTCAGTTTGTGTAACCCATAGCTCAGCTTTGAGGTAGGCCTCTCGATAGTCTTCTTGCAGAAGAGGCTTGAAGCAGCCAGCTTTGAACCCTGATCTGCCTGTTCTATGATTGCTTAGCTACCTAGCAACAAAACCAAGAGCCAAGAGCCTGACCTGGCTCCCCAGTCCAGGGCTGCCCCCTTAGTGCTAACGTTTCTTGAAACTCCTTGGCTCACTTCATAGACACTGTTGTCATCACAGGTCTGTCACTCTTAAAATGACAGTACCAGTAGCAGTTAAGGCCAACACCTCTTAAACCTTTTCTATGTATCAACACTATGCATTATCTTACTTAATCCTTATGAGGTAGTTTGTCCACTGTTAGGCAGCCAGATGATACTGGAAATGGATTCATACCTAGATCAGCTGACTTCGTGTCCTGAGATTGTGACTGGAAGGCTGTCTGGTTCATTTGTATCTGAGGAATAGCCTGTTTTTGTAGCCGGAGGCTGTATGGAGCTAATGGAAGAATAATAGCCAGGTGCACGCCCCCTGCTGGCTCCGGATCCTGTGCACACCAGAAGGCAGAACTTCCCGGAGTCGGTGGTTGTTTATATTGGTAGAAAACCAGCAAGTCAGTCCCTCTGTTACCTTTGGCTCTGCTAGAAATTAAGAGAAAAACAGCAGAAGGTAAAGAAAGGAAGGAAGAGTCTAAAAAACAAAGCCTGTTTTAGTGGTTAATAAGACTTGAAAATACACTTTCCACATGATTTCAGTGTTACGCATCAAAGGACTTGGAAGTGTGAAGTTCAGGATCATCCTCCTAGGGGTGGGCAAGTTAAGAAGACTAGTCCTAAAATTGGGGGTGTACTTTCTGGAGGAGGAGTTAGCCAGCTGTTTCTTTATACACACAAAATGCCATTGTAGGGAGCTGCATGCTGAATACTTGTGTGCCTGACAAAGCCTGGGGGGTCCGCTGACCCCACCTCACGCTTGGAACATATTCATTTGGTGGTACTCTCCCACAGCACAGCCCCCTCCTGTTCCCAGCCACCTCCCACCTGCTGTTCTCCAAGTACCAGTCAGGGTGCCTTTTGCCTACTGTGGCCTGAGTGCCAGGATGAGCGGGAACGGAGGGCAGAAATGGAGAACGTGCAGAGTTGCTTAGGAGCTGGAGAAGGGGGCATGGAGGGAGGTGACTCACATCATGCTCTTTGGCATTCCAAGCACCCCTGACCAGGCAGGGCCCTCCTGAGCTTGCCTTTTGTGTGACAGCAGAGCACCTCCTGAGCCGCCCCATGAGCACAGCACCAGGCATTTTGACCCAGGCTGACCATGTCGGTCTGCATTTAAAGGCTCTCTGGCTCAGGAACCACAGTTGCCACCACTTCAGTCAAGAAGCACCTCCAGGAGCCATAAATGTGCTGAGGTTTGGCTCCACGCTGGGTGTATAACCATCTCACTTGACTTCTGAACGACGACAGACATATTCAGAAGTAAAAGCGCCGCCTCCATAGTGCGAGCTCTTAGACCAAGGCTCCTTGTCAGAGTGGGTAGAGTGACAGACCAGCCTTTCTTCAGCTTGACTTTCTGGGGTCTGGAGTCAGGAGCAAGAGAAGCTAAGAACGGCCTTGCCTGAACCCCAGAGACTCAGCTGTTTGACTTCTTACCAGTCTTAGGAACCTTGGGGCAGGTAACTTCTCAGCTCAGCCTCAGTTCCCAGGTTGTGACAAGGGCACAGAAGGGGCACTGGCCGGATGACTGATAATTATATTTGGTGCTCTCTTTGGGCATGTTGAACTTTGCCAGAATGTTTTTTTGAACTTGTTTTAAATTAATACAGTGAGCCAGACAATGGGTGATGAGGACAGAAGCTTTGGGGATTATCCAGCTGCAAGAGGCAGAGGGTTCCTGGAAGGACCGTCTGCGTGTGCTGATGCAGTACCGAGGAGCCACAGCACAGAGGAAGGAAGCAGGGAAATGCTGCTCATAGTGTAGATTCCTCTCACTCTCAAACTAAACAAGGTGTTGGAATTGGTATTGGAGCCCGGGACTCAGTTTATGTAGCTTAGCATAGGGAGCAGGACATAGATGGACGGCAGGTTTGGCCAAAAGTTTGAACTTTGAATCAGAAGCCAGTGGCTTAAAAGGCATTTTAGGGAAAGTCAGAGCAATAAATAACCAACACTCAGGGAGGTCTTTGGTTGGACAAGTGCCCTCCCACACACTGCCTCTCAGTGTGAGGATGACAATGACCTGAAACAGGGGAGCAAGAGGCTCAGGATGGACTGTTGGTTCCCAGACGGTTGTATGGAGGAAGAAGTTTGTTTCTCCTGTGGTGCTTGGCTTCTTATCTTTATCTAAGTGACTGAAGGAGTCTGGAAGCTTGGGGCTTTGGGAAGTACAGGTGGGAGTCAGCAGCTGTCCTTGCCTAAGGGAACTCAAGTTGTGTTCTCCAGGAGACCAGGGGTTCTGGCAGCTTGCATTGAAACTCTACAGATACATCCTCAGATAACCCGACTTCTTCCCATAAAGCAGTTGACCCAACGTGGGCCCAAGGATGATCTAATTTTCTTATCTTTATAGCTTCTTTCAAAGGTCTAAATTCCAAGATCAAGTAAAATTCCTTTGTCAGGCCTCAGAACTTGGTTTGGAAAATGTCACTAGAGCATGTCTAAGGAGATTTGACATCGTAGAGCCTTGTATGAGAGGAGGGCAGGGGTGGAGGAAGGGGAGTTGAGGAATGGGAGAAGGTAGAGCAGGAAAGTTTCATGTCCACCTGTGGCCTGGATGACTGGATAAGGGCACAGTGTCACTAGGAAGCTTTGAGGCCCTGCTGTGTCTCAGAGTGGGGTATGGCTGGGTGGGCAGATCTGGTTTCAGATCCTTTGGCAGCTCTCTGTAGGGCCTGCACGGTACTTTTAGATTTATATTTCACTTGTCCTTCACATTGACCCCTGGAGGTGACCAATCCAGGTGTCATCCTTGTGTTCAGAGGAAGCTACAGCCCAGAAAAGGCCCATAAGCTGTTTGTCTCAGACCTCACGGCTCATGTAACAGAACCTGATTCTGACCTGTGTATCATTAAAGTCAGACACATGCTTAAAATGGTCCAGAAGTACATACGACCCTCCAGGTCTTGGAGGAAGGCTATAAACTGGCTTGATGGTTGGCTGGGTCCACTTGGGCCTCTCCCAGGTTTCCACATACTGTCTACCAAACACAGTCATCCAGGAGATGGAGTAGCGTCCAAAGCTCAGAGTGATGGCTGGGTGTGGTGGTGGTCCCAACTCCCTGCAACTCTGAACGATGCTAAGTTGTTTCATGCCCAGCAGTTTCCCATGGCTGCAGCCTGTCTGCTGGGTGGTTCATGCTCCATGTCTCTGGGAATTTACCCTCTTGCTTCATTAGCCTTTGGGGAGGAGGCAGTTGAAAGCATCTGGAAATGCAGGTTTTATAGACATTCACAGAGGCCCCAGCCAGGCTCCATCTGCTTTCCTTGGCAGGTCAGCTCTTTACCCTCTTGCCTTCCCAGTGGCTGCCCCACACTCAGCCTTTGGGCCTCCTCAGCTGTGCTTGGTGGAAGTAGGAAGTAGGGAGCATACATCCTGGTATCCTGGAATGTCAGGGATGCACAGCTTGCTGTGCCAAATGGACTGAACAGTGAGTAGGCTCAGGAGAAAATGCTCTGGTTCACCTTCTTCCTTACAGGAGGAGCATAGAGCCCTGGCAACCCCCAAGCCTCCCCTGGTGGAATATGCAAGTCATTTTTTTTGGCTTGGCTCCACAGCCATTCTGTTTCTGAGGGTCTAGAGGCCATCAGAGGCTTCCCAGGCTGCCCTATGGGTACCTAGACAGATTGTCCAGGCAGGAGCGTGACGGGAAGCAAGTGCAGGTAATTTGGCTTTGCTTCACTTTGACTTAGTCATTAGCATCTCCTGACATGAGCTATTTGTCTCAGTTTCTTTAAATTCCTAAATGGATTATAATTTTCTCTTGGTATTATTTGACAGCAGTCATTTTTCAAGATTTTACTACGTTCTTCAAATACTTGAAAATTTTAGGAGAACTTTAGGGTAAGATCGCCATCTTCAGGTCACAAAGTGCAGTGCAGCTTTGTGGCTTATCCCAGGGCATGACGGTGTATTTTTGTAGGGTTTCTCTTTTTTCTTCATCAGAGGTCTCTAAATAGGATGGATTATCAGTTCTTTGGGGTGGGGAAAGAGAAAACAATGAAGCCCTAATGACCATTGAAATACAAAATGTTCCTGTTTGTCTCACCATGGCGCTCCTATCCCGTTTTGAAGATAGACCTTGCATGCGCCCTCAAAGGCTGCTTTGAAAGGTACAGGGTCTTGCCTGAGGGAAATTGAGGGACCAGGGCACAAGCCCCACCGCAGTTTCCATTTTGATGGGGACTTGGGAACCTCGGGACTTGCCCTGATGAGTCTGAAACTTCCCGCCCTCTGCTTCTGTTTTAAATCTCAGTCTTCATATTTTGTTACTGCCTGAGGAAAGGCATTGATTTCAAATTATCTTGACCCAAGTACAGAAATGTTATGATTAATGAATAAATAGCATTCGTGACAATTCTGTTATAGGCACAGTGCTATCAATGATGTAGTTTCTATGCATCCTCTGACAGTCTTGCCCAGCAGGAACAGTGGTTGTCCCAGCCTTACAGCTGTGGGAACCAGAGCACAGAAGCTGAATTCCTCCACACAGAAGGCCCAGCTTGGAAGTGGTGTCAGCAGCAGATTCTGATGTGAGCTCAGCTGACTCCAGGGTCCAGGCCTCCTCACTACATAGGCAGCAGGGAGCAAATGCAGCTGAGGACTAGGAAGACAGGAGTGTGAGATACAGACAGGGAGGAGGAAGGTCCTTCGTCCACACCTCGCATCCTAGGAATCTAAATACAGGATTTCATTTGCCCGAACCTTTACTGCTTTTTGCAACTGAAGTGAAGGCTTACTAGAAGGCTTACAGCACTAGAAAGAGGAGCTGAGAGTTTCCTCAGGCCCCAAGATGGGGACTGACACTACTGTGCTGAGGGCCCATGGTCGAAGGGCCTTTGCCTGTGCTTCATCTCTCTGGGCGCTCTACATATCCAGGTGCCCCACCTCCTGTGCAGCCTTCTTTAGTACCTACACCATAGGAAAGCTTTGCAATCTGACCCAGACTCCTTTGCAGTCCAGGGAACTTGTAGTCAATATTGAATAAATATACTACAGATATACTAAAGTCCTAAATTTTTTTGTCGTCTTTTTGAGGCAAGGTCTCCCTGCATTCACAGCTGGCCTGGAACTCCCTATGTAGACCAGGCTGGCCTTGAACTCATTGAGATCTACCTGCCTCTCTGCCTCTCGAGTGCTGGGATCGGAGGTGTGCACCACCACGCCTGGCTTTTTGTTTCCTTTCATAGTTCTTTCCCTTCCTCAAAAATCCATGATGTTTTAAGGTAGTTTTTGGTTGACTATTTAAGCTAATAAAGTAAAGCATGTGCATTATGCATAAGCCAAATTGAACCATGTGACTTATAAGTAAAACAGCAGTTTGCCCCCCTGAGTCTCCTCACCTTCCTGTCCCACTCATTAGCAACAGCTATGCACAGCTCTTGCAACTATTTCTGTGTGTGTGTGTGTGTGTGTGTGTACATACATATATATATCTGCATGTACATTCATATTTTAATTTTTTCTGTATTATCTATTACCATCTATCTCTTTTATTATTGTTTCTTTTTTGAGACACTGTGTCTCACTGTGTAGCCCTGGGTGGCCTAGGCCTCACTATACAGACCAGGCTTACCTCTGCCTCCCCAGTGTGGGGGATTAAAGGAATGTATCTCCATGCTTGGACTATATATTTTGGAGCTAGAGTCTCTCTCTGTAGCTCAGGCTGGTTTCCCGTTTTGTTTATGATTTTTAAAAATTTTATTTACTTGTATGTTGCACACAAGGATGTGTGTGCCTTGGTGTGTATGTCATGGTCAGATGATCATCTGTCCAATTTTTATATTTCTGCCCAAGTTTATCCTGAAAGTTTCTAATTGTGCTGGATAGCTTTAGTGTCAGCTTGCCTCACCTGGGTTGAGGGAGCCTCAGTTGGGGAACTGCCTCCATAGGACTGGCCTGTGGCCATGTCCATGGGGCATCGTCTTGATTGTTAAGTGATGTGGGAGGGCTCAGCCCACTGTGGGTGGTACCACCGCTGGGCCTGTGTTGCATAAGAAAACAGGCTGAGCAGGGGCCGGGGGAACAAGCCAGTAAGCAGTGGTCCTCCATGGCCTGTACTTCAACTCCTGCTTCCAGGTTCCTGCCCTGAGTTCTTACCTTGGGTTCCCTGGGAGATGTAAGCCAAATAAACCCTTTCCTCCCTACGTTGGTACTGGTCAGAGTATTTTGTCACGGCAGTGAAAAAATAAACTAGAACACTAATATAACACTAAAGCTCTTTTTCGTGCTCCAAAAGACCAGGGATGTCTTTTAGACCCATCTCCTTGCTGACATCCCTCCAGGAGCCTTTAGTCTGTACTCCATCTTGCTCACTTTCTATCCAGTTCTTTCTGTGATAGACCCTGCCTTAGGGTTCTTTAGAGGAATGGAACTGATTGAATATACGTTTGAAGGGGATTTATTAGATTGGCTCACATGATATGGGCCAGTCCAACAATGACTTGTTTCACACTGGAGAGGCAAGGAATCTGGTAGTTGCTCAGTCCAGGAGGCTGATGTCTCAGCAGTCCCAGTCTGGGGCTGAAGGCCTTGGAGGAGTCCTCAGAATCGCTGAGCTTCAGTCTATGTTAGAACCCTTGGAAGCTGTTTCTAATATGGCTAAGGAATCCCTCAGCTGCAGCTGCAGTGTAAATGAACTTGACAGCAAGAATGAAGGCAAGCAGGCAGAGATCAAGGTTTCCTCTCCCATGTCCTTTCATCCGGGACATCACCAGAAGGTGGCAACCACATTTGGGATGGATCTTCTAGCTTCAAATAGCCTGGTCATGAGACTCCCTCACAGGGTTTCCCAGCAGCTTGCATTTTAGTTGATTTCAGATCCAGTCAGTTGACCCCCAAGATTAGCCATCACAGGCCCTTTCTCCTTGACCACCTCTCATTTAGAATTGTACCGTTTAGAAACTGAGAAAAGGTGCAAGGAGGGTCAGGTTCTGAAGCCTTCTGTGTCTGGGAGTGAGCGCCACTGTGATGTGCGTGCTTTAGATTTGTGAGACCATTCATATTTTCTGGCTGGATTCCGCACACATTTTTATAGTAAAAAACACTATGTTTAGTGCTGGAGAATAAGGTCATTTTTATTAAAAGAGCAGGCCTAACTGTGGTGTGCAAGAGAGGTAGAGTTGACACTCTTTGGTGTCCTCCATCTTCTCTCCATAGATCTGTGAGAGAGTGCTTAATGTTAGTGACGTGGTTGTAACTGTGGATGCAGGAAACTCACTCCACAGTCTCCACGGAGTCTGAAGACAAGCAGCTAGTAGTGTTGTTAGCTCATGAATTTTGTGTTCCTGGCAGTGCTTGGTGGATTCGAGGCGTGCTGGACTAAAGTCTGGAGGAAGTATGAGGACTGAATACTGTTTCTGTTGTTACCTTTCCTATAGCCATGGTTCTTTATAGCTGCAGAGTGTCTAAAATTTTTTAAAATTTCTATTTATCATTTTTATTTTATGTGTATGCATGTATTGCCTGCATGTAGGTAAGTGCACCTGTGTTGTGCAGTGCCCGTGGAGGTCAGCAGAGGCTGTCAGATCCTGGGACTGGAGTTACAGTTATTAGCTGCCATGTGGGTGCTGGGATTCGAACCTGGGTCTTCTGCAAGAACAACCAGTGTTCTTAACCGCTGAGCCATCTCTCCAGCCCCAAATTTTTCTTTTTGTTGCATGAGTTTTGTGACGGTTGGCAGGTATGTGTCACAGCGTGCATGTGTGCATGAGTGTGTGTGTGTGTGAGTGTGTGTGTGTGTGTTGGTCAGAGGACAACTTTGCAGGGTCAGTTCTCTCCTTCCACCTTTACATGGTTTCCATAAGTTCCAAGGACTGGACTGGTACAGTCCAGTGGCCAGTGCCTGTACCCGCTGAGCAGTCTCAATGGCCCTATTTTGTTGTTGTGTACTTTTCTCTAGTGAACAAGGTGAAGCTCACCTCCGTTTTGGATATTGACGAAATCTAGTCTTGAGCCTTGGCACGTGCGGCTCATTATGATGCTTTCACTGTTCCTCCTCATGCCATGCCCCAAACAATTACTTCCTTTTGAAAGCATTCTTGTTTCTGCCCTCTTTTTTGCATCTGTGTGCCCTGGGCGCCACCTGCATTTCTGGAACATGCTACTGGATGTGTTTGGGAAGGATGGAGCCTGTGAAACACCCACCCCAGCCTCCCCTTTATATGGAAAGCTGAGGTTTCCCCTGCAAGCATGCCGGGTCCATTTCTTCTTTCTGCCGTCTGGATTTGAAGCCCAAGAGACTCCTGACCAGCCCAGGTTGAGTTGAGGGGAGAGTGAGGTCTGTTTGTTTCCATACTGTGGTCTCCAGGACACCTTCTTCAGTCCTTCGTATTCTTAGGAACAAAGTCACCCTTTGGCAGGAAGAGAGCCCTTGGGCGCCAGCAGCCAGAGTTTGGTTTCAAGTCCCTAGCCTCTGAGACGCAGTACCAGTTTCTCTGTCAAATGCAGCCTGCCCCTTCTCTGTCCCTTTCAACCCCTTGGGCACAGAGGTAAAGTCCTCAAAATAGAAACCTTTGAAGATTTGGTCTGCTGCACTTGTGAATCATTATATTGGTCTAGAATTCCAGTTTAATTTCACAGGACTTGAGAAATAAGTGTTGTGCTTTTCTTTTCAAGTCAACTTTCAAGAACAGTTGACTACACAGGGCTGGAAGGGCCTAGATGTTCTTCTGGGAGATAGTGGGATGATGTCCACAGCAGATGCAAGGGCCGGGCTGCATGAGTTCCAAATGCTATTCTTAACTCCAGACCTATTCCCGGATGTATGACCTCAGTCAGCTAAGTTTATTGCTAAGCTCCTGTTTCCTCCTCTAAGAAGTGATTTTCATAAAGTCCACTAAAGCAAGGATTACTTGAGGTCATAGACATCAGAAGCGCAGGTCAGACACTCAACACCCTGGGGCGTAAAAGTGCTGGTCCGTCCTTCCACACAGGTGTGAGGCCCCTCTGAGCATCTAACTCTTCAGGGCCTGATCCAGCAGCTAAACCAGTACAGTACACACCTCCTCAACTTGCTTCCAGCTTGACTGATACCTTTTTTTTCTTTTCTTGCTGGGCACCAAGGATAACTAAAATAGGAACATTTTGTTGTTGGATTTGCTTTTGTTTTTTGCTTCTACCCCAGGATGGGTTAATCTCATATGATGATATCCATAACCCATACCAGTAGTAATCCTAACAAAAAGTGTATTGAATGCTTTGTGACTGCCAGGCCTTACGCCAAGCTTCCTCTGCCTGTTACCTCATTTCAGAACTCATTATTACATTCCAAAGGTGCGTGGAAATTCAGGGGCAGGTCTGGTTCCAGAGTTTTCATTCTTCCTACTGCTTCTTGGGAAGATGCAAACAAATGTGTACCATAAATGCCAGGCTAGGACACCAGCGAGTGGGCAAAGCAGCACGCCCACTCAAGTCCAGCTTGGCAGACCAGTGAGTTTATAGGGCTGACTTTAGAGCATGGGTGAGGGGTGTGGACCCTAAAATGGCCTCCCCCATTGACAAGGCTCACCCAGCATAGACAACTGTCCCATAGCCACATAGATGGAGTCTCCCCTTTGTCTAACCTTGCACACACTATATACTCTAGCACCCCCTAATGCCATGAGACCACATGCAGTGTGGACAGAATTCCATACAGCTGAGAGAGAGTAGGAAGGAGTGATTGGGTCTCAGATGAAGGACCGATGGCCCTCCCCACCTGTTCTATGAGGGAACCTCAACAGACCTGACCTCGAAGGATTGCTTGCGGGTGGTCATAGCTGCTCTGAGTAAGATTCTAATGTCAGCCGCTGTCAGAATACCTGAAAGCAAATCCTGAATCCACCACTCTAGAGTCCTGCCTTGGAAGACAAAAGAAAAATGAGGAATCCAATAGAGGGATGCTTTTGGAAGCCCTCGTCAAGAAACTCCAGTGGACTCTCATATGAAAATATAAAAATTGCCCTGTTCTGACTTTTTTCTAGTTCCCTGTCTAGAACTTGTAATGCTGATTACTCTTGCCTTTACTTCTCCTTCACATCTCCTATTCAC
>NW_008355789.1:5175135-5224213 GCF_000622305.1 Nannospalax galili
AAGGCCAAAAGGTGTCAAAAGTATTTGGGAGCTCTTATCCCTAAAAGATTTTAGGGTTACCTCTTGAGAAGGGGGAATGTTAAAGTAGCAAAAAGCCCCATTTAAAAAATATAAATTAAAGAAGAAGAAAGAGTACATGAAGTTATCAGAAAAAGAGTGATGGGGAGATATGGGAGGAGTTGGAGGGGAGGGAGTGGGCATGGATTTGATCAAAACACCTTATATGCATGTATGAAATTCTCAATAAATTATTTATTTAAATTTTTTTTTTAATTTCAGAAGATAGAGTTCTGTAGCATGGCTGTTCTTTCTTGGCCCCTCCCAGAGTATGATAATATCACCCTCCTGTTCACCTCTTGACTTCTTGAGAAGATGTAGGCAGAGATGGCACCTGAGTTTCAGCATTATAGTGCAGGGACATTTCAATGTCAAGAGCAAGAAGACTTCAAGTTTCAGGGCCTATTAACTTCACTCCCATTCTACTCTAGCCTGTGGCCAACAGGTGAAGCCAAAGAGCTAGAAGCATGGAGCTCATGCAGGACATCTGGATTCTATCCATGGGTGTCCCCAGGGCTCTTCTGTGGTCCATTCTTTCCCAGGAGTTCACTGTCTACTAGTGGCAGCAGAGCTGGTGGAAATGGGACCTCTCAGATGTAGGTGGGACAGGGAGCTTAGCCGCAAGCACAGGCTACTAATGAATTAGCGTACCCACATAGAGCAGGCATCTGGAGAATGACAGCACTAAGATTTTCATCCCTGATGGCCTTTGCACTACTGTCTGTGCCCCAACTATGCACTGTGTTGTTTTCCCACTGATACTAGATGCTCCTTAGCCATCACTGGACTTCCTTTCTGTGGTTTTTGTCTTGTCATTGGGAAGATGGTGTGCCAGCCTTTAAGATAATCTATGAAAAGGCCAGAGACACTCTCGCATGACCTTGCCTTCGAAGTTTACATCTCTTTGAACACAGGCACAGGCTCTTCCACAGTAGTCTATAAGTCTCAGTCTCAACCCAAGACCACCAGGCATCTAATCCTTGTGCTGGGAGTGCGCGCTGCATACGGGGTCCTCTTTCCATCTCACCTGGAATCTGTGAGGAAGCAGAGGCCTTGATAAAGTTACTACTCATATGTTGCCTAGGAGATGGCTTGGTTATACCCCTAAAATACCCACCTAGTCAACAGTACTCATGTGTGGGACACCACCATCAGATGGATGTCCAGCCTTCTGCCCTTTAGTGTCATGACCAGAGATTCATGGTTTAGATTGCAGTCATGAATTAAAGCCAGCAATTCCTCAGGGTGTATTTTATAGGGTTTATGATTAGTCAAGTTGAGGAAACTGGATTGTACAAAGTTCAAGAAGATTTGTGGTAGTACTTTTTTTTTTTTTTTTTTTTTTTTTTTTTTTGAGGCAGGGTATCCCTGTAGCCCCAGCTTTCCTGAAACTCACTATTCAGACCAGGCTGGCCTTGAACTCACAGAGAGCTGCCTGCCTCTGCCTCCCTAGTGCTGGGATTAAAGGCAAGCATCACCATGCCCAGCTTGTGGTAGTACTTTTAATTTACTAATATTCATTGTGATCCCCGGGCTTCATTTAAACAGTAACATTAGTACCTCTTCTTCATTGGCTCTGGGATCCTTGGTGAACTTCCCGCACATGGTGTCATTTAAACCTTCTCAGTGCTGTGAGATTGATGCCATCATTGCCGCCGTTTTGTATGCTAAGAAGGCATGCCCACTTCCACAGCTAACATGCACTAGTAAAGGGTTTTCTGCTTGAGATGGTTAAGTCTGGATCCCACATTATTGATCAGTGGGCAGTGCTATAGGTGTGTTGACCAAACCTTCTGTTACTTGGGGATTGCTAACTCAGGATCATTGTTGGTAAACTGCTGGTTTAAACCTAGGTGAGTGGAGTCTGCTAGGTGAAGGAGTTTCCCTTATGAACCCTAATGGTTCTGAGAACTGCCCCCTTAGACTAATCTGGGCTGTTTAGTTGCTGCAGCTGCCTTCTTGGTAGGAGAGGCAGGTTGGAGGGTCTGCAGATGGTCTGGTTTCTATACAGTTGCCTCACACTCAGCTACACATGGGAGTTCCTCAAGCATCTTTAAGTGACTCGTGTCTAGCCTCATTGGCAGTGTTTAAATAATTGTTGAGGATCAGGGCACACTCTTTAATGTTCTCCTTATAAGGCTTATATGAAAGCAAGTGAAGGAAGGGTGTCCTTCCTCAAATGGCTTAACAGAGTTTGAGCTTTCTGTGTGTTTGCTCCTGCATGACCTTTGCTTTTTCCTTACTGGCCTTGGAGAGTCTGTACCCGTGGTCCTAACTTTGTACCAACAACTGCTTGTTGACCAGCCCTTCACATAGAAGTTTAGGTGAGTTACAGAGGTGACTCGTGTCACAGAGGCTCAGTGCTCTTACTTGAAGGAAGTGGGTACCAACGCTCAGATTGCTGCACCCACACTCCTGCTTGGGAAGCAGGGGCCAGAAGTACATTCTGAGTGACAAGGCTAGCCAGCTGCACACGGATTTCTCACTAGGTTTGTGCTGCGGATGTGGAGCTCCAAGGAGTGTTGGTGGTGTTTTCAATTGGGTCATGTGAATCTGGGTAATAGAACTGGTTCTTGGTTTTGTGTTTGGGCCTTTGCTGTCACTTATGACCTTGTCTATGAAAAGATTTCTTTAGGCATTCAGGGAAATACATGACCTTGCTAATAAAAGACAATAGCTGGTTTGCCTCTAACCTCAAACAGCCTTAAAAAAAACATACATTTCTTCAGAGGTGGGATTTTGAGATTGCTGTTCCTTTTCCAGTTCACACAGTTGAGTCACAGTTCGGACACAGGGTTTTAATGAGAATGTTTCTGTCGGTTTCTTGCAGTACAACAAACACCTCTTCGTGCACATCGGGCATGCCAACCATTCTTACAGTGACCCATTGCTTGAATCCGTGGATATTCGTCAGATTTATGACAAATTTCCTGAAAAGAAAGGTGGTTTGAAGGAACTGTTTGGAAAGGGCCCTCAAAATGCCTTCTTCCTCGTGAAATTCTGGGTGAGTAAATGGACTGTGACTTCTGTGGCTCATGTTAATGAATGAATTGGACCTGGGAGCACAGTGTCACATGCCCCAGCTTTGAGTCCTCACTGACTGTGGTTGGTGTGCTGCAGGCTTGAACCTGTGGGCTGGGCTGTTCTGGCCCTGTGCATCTACTTGTTGTGCCTGGTACAACTGCAGTCTGCTGAAAGGGGTGGGAAGAGTGCGGCTCTTTGGGCCCGAGCCTTAATGCAGTTACTCAGAGCTGGTTGGAGTCACCGTGGAAAGCTTGAGACACTTCTCCCTTTCTGCTGCTTTTACCCCCATTAAGTTAGGAAGCCCGTGGATCTCACTAGAGCACAAGGACCTGGAGTCAGAGGGAGATGAAGTTGGACACCTCAAGATTTTGTCAGTGTCAGGCAGGATACACAGGGACTTTCCCCATAAATACTTCAGTCCTGGACTGGGGAGATGGTTCAGTCAGTAAGTGTTTGCTATGCAAGTCCGGGCCTGAGTTTGATCCTCAGCACCAGGCTGGGTGGCATGCACTTGTCACCCCAGCTCCAGGGCCCTGCTTGGTGAACTCCAGGCTAGTGAGAGACCCTGTCAATAAACAAGGTGGATGGCTCCCAAGGAACACCACCTGATGTTGTCCTCTGGCCTACACACACAGACGTGTGCACACACGTGCACACACACATACACAAAAAGAATTTCATTACTGCTTTACAAGAACATGGATCAGCTGAAATTGGCCTGGGCACTCGGGTTTGCTGATGCTCCACAGGCTTTGGAAGAAGCTTTGCCATCCCTTTTGCACTAATCACTAAGTGTGGGCCCCGGTTGGCCTGCTAATAGGTCAGAGTAGGCATAGTGATAATACGGGTACTGAGTTGGGCACAAGACACAGCATAACCTGCTAGGATTGAGGGTTGATGAGTCCTCCATCTTCACAAGAATAAAAAGGAAATTGCTTTAAGTGTTTGTGTCCCTTAGCTTGTCATTCACAGCCCTAATTAGACACCCCGCTCCGGGGTGCTTTTGTCCTGGGTTCTACCCGGCCCCTAGTGCTTCCTTTTGGTTCTGCACACCTGAGCAGATCTGGATGCTGCTTCCTTTCCTCTGCTACTGAGCCAGCCAGCTCCTCCCCACCTCACACCTCCTCATTGAGGCAGACCATCGATTTTTCCTTTAGTCCTATTGCGTTTTATGGTTAATCAGTTCCCATGCTGGGTCATAATTATTGGAACGTGTGTTCTGCTCCCTTCTGGACTTTGACTGCCCCCAGGGGACCTAATTCACCGAGTGGTTTCCATTTAGTGGCTACCTGCTGTGCACTGGGAGTATGCTAAGTGCTTTACATGGATTTCATGCTTTAAGTGGAATTTGTCTCATAACCAACTAAGAAAGCAGGCCTGGTATGAAAAGGGACAGGCTGCCCAAGGTCCAGGGCCTGGGCTTGAAATCAGATCGCCAACTTCAGTGCCCCTCCCTATGGGCTACTTAGCTCCCTGTGGGCCCTGGCCACAGGATTTGTCCCTAAGACTCTGTTTCTGTGATACTAAGCAGGTGCTCTACAGGAAAAAGAAAAGTAAAAGTCCAGCCAATATGGGAACAAATGGGTGGGTAAAAAAAAAAATGTGTTTTAAATTCTTTGGGGGAGCATTACCATCCTTCCATAAGGGCTGGATTATACTTTTTATGCATCTCCTTGGGTGGAGGTGGCTGCATGTCTGCTAAGGGAACCCTGAGAAAGCAACACCAACTACTTTGTAGAGATGTGAGTGATCAGGGATTGGGCATTGTACAGGAACATGGCAGTTTTCAGGTGTGGCCACTGAACCTCCACTGGGCTCCTTTACTCTTTTAGGCAAGTTCTCTTATAGCCCAGGATGGCTTCATACTGGCTATAGCCAAGGATGGCCTTGAACTTCTGATCCCTGCCTCCATCTTGAAGTGCTAAGATTATAGGCCTGTGCCACATACACAGTTTATTGGTTCCTGGGTTCCAGGCTTCATGCATGCTATACAAACCTTCTATCAATTGAGTTCTACCCCCAGCCTTCTGGAGGATCCTTTTAATGGGTGGATAAGATTAAAACTACTTTTGTTACACTATTGAGATGGAGCTTTTCCTTTTTGTACTCTGCTGATTTTCACACCAATTATATAAAATCAGTGGGGTAAAATAGGTGATGTAAGACCCCAAGGCTGAGGCTCTGCACCAAAATATACCACATTTAGAAAGGATATTAAGTCAAGCCAAGAATCTCCCTTGTGCATTTGGTCATACCTGGAACGTGGATACACACATCACGGAAGACAACAGACAGTATTTGTTGCCAAACATAAGATTTAGGTTTGTAAAGGAAAACTAGAAATGACTCAGTGGTTAAGAGCACTTTTGCAGAGAAACCCAGGTTCAGTTTCCACCACCCACATGTTCCCTAACTCTGGTTCTAGGGGTTCTGATACCCTCTTCTGGCCCCCATGGGCACTGCAAGCATGTGGTACCTGTATGTGTAGGTAAAACACATTTTTTTTTTTTAAAGAAATATAAAGCAAAAGAAAAGTTTTTAAGCCTGATAGAGATTTTTGTATCAAAAAATTTGAGAGTCCCATTATAAAAGCCATAAAATGAGGTTGTTATAATTAGCATTTTGTTTGACTATGGATTGATGTAGAAGATACTTAGAACGGTTTTTTTTTTTTTTTTTTTTGCTTCCAAAATTGTCCCTTTAACCATGTGGAGGACAAATGCTTTCCTCCAGGGGCCCTCGGTCGTGACTCCCCTAATAATGAGGCCTAGATTGCACATGTGTGGCATGGTGGGTAGTGTTTGGTGTGCAGACTCAAAAGGTTATTTTGTGAGCTCAGACACTCACTTATTCATATTTACAGGATTAAAATTTAGCACTTCATGAATAGGATAGAAAATATCACTCATTCAGCACTACTGTTGGGAGTACTTAACCTTTAGAAAGAAATTCTGTCGCAACTGTTAAAGGAGAGAAAGCAATTTAAATCAGGCTTGTGGTTTGGAGTCTCAGGCTCCTGTAATGACCTGGTAGGATGACTCACTTAGTGTCTCCAGCCTTGGGTACTAGCGGGTGCTGGCACGGTAGATGATGCTTCAGAAAGTTTAGCCCTTCCTTTGAAATAGCTTTTGTGTTAGCAATTCACTTAGATTTTCCTTTTCAGGTGAATTCAGTAAATTACAGTAGCAGCTCTGTACCTGGCCTAAAAGAGCCTGGAATCTCTAGGTTGTCAAAATTGATGTTTTCAGAGTGTCTGTCCCCTCTGACCTGCTGGGTTCAGTTAAGACCTCCAGAGGAGTTTTCTTTGGAAGAACTACTGGTGCCATTTATTTTATTTGCTTTTATTTAAGATAGGGTCTCCTTGTAGCCCCAGCTGGCCTGGAACTTGATATGTAGACCAGGCTGACCTCCATCTCACAGAGATCTCCCTGTCTCTGCCTCGCTAGTGCTGGGCTTAAAGGAAGGTGTGCATGACCATACCTGGCCCCCATTGTTTTGTTTCGTGCGTGTGTGTGTGTGTGTGTGTGTATGTATTGTATTTTTTTAAATATTTTATTTATTATTTTTATTTTATGTGTATGTGTGTATTGCCTGCATGTAGGTAAGTGCATCTGTGTTGCACAATGCCCGGGGAGGACAGAAGAGGCTGTCGGATCCCCTGGAACTGGAGTCACGGACAATGTTAGGTGCCATGTGGGTGCTGGGATTTGAACCCAGGCCTTCTGCAAGAACAGTCAGTGTTCTTAACCTCTGAGCCATCTCTCCAGCCCTGTATTGTATTTTATATATGTATGTGAGGGAGGAGGAGAGCAGGGGTCTCTTTCAGCCATATGTCTGCAGGTATTGAGTAGGGTGAGCTCACAGGAGCTGTTTTGGATAAGGAGGGTCATGGATATGGGCACTGAGACAAGAGACAAGGTGCTTGTGCGGCGAGTCTCTGGAGCATTGGTGTGTGTCTGGTAAAGGCTGGTGGGTGGAAAAATATAGAGAGTGAAAGAATCTGGGTTTGATTAGGCTGGTAGGTGAGTGGTCAGTGGTTTTAACTATTTTCCAGCAGAGAGAGCAGTGAGTTTTTGTTACTGAGGCTTCCAGTGTGCCTGCCTTTTTAAATTTTATTCTTCATCTTTTTCTTTTCGCAGCAACCTTCAAGTTGAATATCTCTTATCCACAATGCTAGAACCAAAAGAGATTTCAGATTTCTTTTTTTAAAAAAAAATATTTATTTATTTATTTTTGAGATAAGGTCTCCCTGTAGTCCCAGCTGGCCTAGAACTTACTATGTAGACCAGGCTGGCCTTGAGCTCACAAAGGTCCTCCTGCCTCTGCCTCCAGAGTGCTGGGATTAAAGGCGTGTGCCACCACGCCTGGCTATTTATTATTTTTATTTTGTGTGTGTAAGTGTATTGCCTGCATGTATGTAAGTGCACCCATGTTGTGCAGTGCCTGAGGAGGTCAGAAGAGGGTGTTGGACCCCCTGGAACTAGAGTTAGGAGAGTTGTTAACTGCCATATGGGTGCTGGGAATCGAACCTGGGTCATTTGAAAGAGCAGCCAGTGCTCTTAACTGCTTAGCCATCTCTCCAGCCCCAGGTTTCAAATATCTGAGTTTGCCAGAGTTTCGATGACTTTCGGCTCAAATATTGGTTGGCTGTCCCTGATTAAAAACTGCTGTGTAGTCTTGACATTTTCCAGCATTGTGTTGTCATTTAGAGTTTGTTATTTCAGATTTTGATTTTCACATTGGGGATACCTGGTCTGTAGGAAGTACAGGTTGGATCCTAAATATTTTTTATAAATTTATTTTACTTTTTTTAAAAAAAATTGTATTTATGTGTATGAGTATTGCCTGCATGTAGGTAAGTGCACCCATGTTGTGCAATGCCCTCGGAGGACAGAAGAGGCCATTGGATCCCCTGGAGCTGGAGTTACGGACAGTTGTTAGCTGTCATGTGGGTGCTGGGATTCGAACCTGGGTCTTTTACTTTCATGTTTGTACATCGTGTATGCATGTGCCTAGAACCCCCAGAGGTCAGAAGAATGTCATATCCTCTAGAACTAGAGTTAAAGGCAGCTATGAGCCTCAATGTGGGTACTGGGAATTAAACTCAGTCCTCTCCAATGTAGCAAGTGCTCTTAATCACTGAGCTATCTCTTTAGTGCCCTCACCCCCGAATCCTAAACCTTAACAGAGCAGTCAATGAAATTCTGTGACCTGCCTTTGGGGGTGAGGAGGAGCATAGATTTAACATTGTCCTTATAAAGACAATATAATGGTATTGTAGTCAGTTTGGGGAATAGGAAATTTTTTAATTACTTAATTTTAATTTTATGTGTATCAAGTGTTTTCCTTGCATGTGTGTAAATTCACGTACCCACAGTGGACACGTCTTCACACCTCACTCGTGTGTATGTGCGTGAGGAGAGTGAGAGGACAGCTTCTGAGAGTTGGTTCTCTCCTTCCATTGTATGAGTTTTGGAGATTGTACTTAGGTCATCAGGCTTGGTAGTAGGCCCCTTTTCCCACTAAGCCATCTCACTGACTCCATAGATGTGTGTGTCTTATGTGTATAAATGATAGGTTATTTCCAGAATAGCTGTACAGGTTATTCCCGGTCATCGTCATCACTTCACTGCTGTAATTAGAACGAGAATACTAAAGGGGGGAGGGGGAGAAATCATTCTCTTGAGACTTGCATTTTTGGATCCTCTACATCTGCAGCTTTTTTTTTCTTTCCTCTCTCTCTCTCTCTTTCAATTCAAAAGCCTTTAGTCTTTCCAGAGTCTCTTTAAAGTAACCATTACATTAAGTAAGGTTAGGTATACCACATTCCCTCCTGGGATGTCCATTTGTTCCCATTTCACTGTCCTAAAGCTAGGGTGTATCCTAGAGCTGACATCATGAGTACCTTGCCTACCCTTGGGCAGAGGAGTTTGACGTTATTACCATCTGTCACCAGTCAGTGCAAAGATCAGCCAACTCCTTGTCACCTCTTTTGAGCTGTTTGTATTGGTTGAAGCCAGGGGTGGTGAGTTTTTGAATAAATTTGAATCCTTAATTAAAATATCTCTGAAAAATGACACTAAAATAGTTGTAGCATTCAAGTTATTCTTGTGATTGAAGAGGGAAGTGTTACAGGCAAGGTGGACACTTGGCCCTGGCCAGGTAACCATCTTCATCTGTCTTTATAGAACAAGGATCAAATACTGTGCAGGTGACCAGGAGGAGGGCAACACCCGGGTAGACAGGGCCAGGGGCTTCATTGCAGCGCTAAGCCATGTGACGTTTACAAAGGAGGTGAAATTGGGGGTTAACCAGTGCCTTTGGAGGAGCTCAAAATTCTTCCTGTCTTAATAGGATTTGAGATCGTCAGGATTGAAATAGTCATCTAAAGACAGCTGTGTGTTTTTACCTGCTACTCTTAAGCCTTACAACCCTGAACTGTTCATAAGAGTTAATTTGATAAAGGTTCTTAAATTAGAGCAGTGAGGAAGTAATATAAAATTGTATTTGTAGGGCTGGAGAGATGCTCAGAGGTTAAGAGCACTGGCAGAGGACCTGGGTTTGGTTCCTAGTACCCACATGGCGGCTAACAACCATTCGTATCTCCAGTTCCAGGGGATCCAGTGCCCTCTTCTGACCTCTGAGGGCATTGCATGGCATGGCACGGAACCAGTACACTCACTTAGACACATAAAATAAAAGTAATAAAATATTTTTTAAAAAAATGCAGTTGTATAGTTGTGTATCTTGAGTATGATAAAATTTTAATATATAATATTTTGTTTTCTTTCCAAATCATTATATTTAGCTATATCTTAGGAACTATGATATATATTACCCTATGGTTATTAATAATGCTTTTCTTTGTAACTCTTGGAAATATATTCACCAAAAGCTGTTAACATTATGTTCAATCTGTTTACTTGTTTAATCACTTTTTTAAAAAGAAGAAAAAGGTTAGTTTTACTGACCACACAGATGTGAGAGAGTTTTATAAAACAGAAAGGAAGGCCAGCCTGGTCTACATAGTGAGTTCCAGGTCAGCTGGGACTACAGGGAGACCCTGTCTCAAAAAGACCAAAAAAAAAAAAAAACCAGAGAAAAGGAGAACTAGGTTACCTGGCCCCAGAGCAGCCTGTGTAAGTCTTGTTATATTTGTAGGAGTGAAATCACATTTGTTCAGCAAAACAACCACTGTCAAAAAATAATAGATCTCTAAGGAGAAGAAACAGGGCACCCAAGGACCTCCCTCTGGGGTGTTAGGCTATTTCTAATTGGAATCTGCATGATTTAGGGTTGGAATTGTAGACTGTCTCCACTGCTATTTGTGAAAGAGGGAGTTGGGAATGTGGAATGATTTGTGCATGTTTGAATTGCTATCAGTGAGAAAGGGCCTTTTAGCTCTTGGGATGGTTCCCATTTAAGTTAACTGAGTACTGATAATGGGATGATTCAGCAAAAGAGTAGGAAGAGCTGTGGAGAATAGCTGGGGGCAGGGGTGGGGGCCAGATGGGGGGTTGTACAGTCTATGATTCCAGCACTCTGGAAGTGGAAGCACAACCTGGAACTCAAGCACATCCTTGGCTATACTCCAAGTCCAGAGCCATTCTGGATTACTTGGGAGTCCATCTCAACACTATCCCCTCCCCCAAAAGCACATATCAAGAAGTGGCTGTTCAGCACCTGAGGGGCTACTCCTTGTCGGGTTTTCTTTGAGTAAACTGGAGGTATGGTCATCTTCACCTAGTGTGTTCCCTTCCTTTCTGGGGCTGTGATGGAGTACCCTGACAAAAAGCAGTTTTGGGAAGCTGGAGCTCAGTGGTTAAGATCACTGACTGCTCTTGCAGAGGACCCGGGTTCAATTCCCAGCACCCACATGGCGGCTATGAACTGTCCTTAACTCCAGTTCCGGGGGAATCTGAAGCTCTCTTCTGACCTCTGAGGCATTGCATGACACGGGTGCACTCATGCATGCAGGCAATACATTCGTACACATAAAATAAAAATAATAAACTTTAAAAAAAAAGCAATTTTGGAACCTTCAATTGCAGCACTCAAGATGCAAGTTGAGTCCAGGCTAGCTTGTTCTGTATAGGGAGTTCCAGACCAGCCAGAGCAAAACAATGAGACCCTGTCGCAACCACAAAAGCAACTCTAGCAGAAAGGGCTTATTTAGGCTTACAGTTCTGAAGGGGATGCAGTCCATCATGGCTGGGGAGGCTTGGCAGCAGGAACTTGAGCCTGGCCAATCACATTTCATCCATACACAGGAAAACAGGGAGCTGGGCCAGGCTGAAAGCCATCAAAGCCCACCCCTGGTGAGTACTTCCTTCAACAAGGCTGTTCCTCCTTAGGGTTCCTTAACTTTCCCAAACAGTGCCAGCGGGGGACCAAGTGTTCAAACACTTGAGCCTGCGGGGGACATTTAACATTGAAATCTGAAATCGTAGCACCCAGGGTCTCTGTTTTGGAAAATTACCCCTTGACCGACAGGCAGAGGAGTCGGGGAGGGAATGCGTTTGCATCCCTTCTCATTTTGGTTTGATTTCCTAAGAAAAATAACCAGAGCTTGCTAGCACTTTCTGCATGGGTCCCAGCCCTCTGTCCTAAGAATCTCTGCAGCCCTCCCCATGGGAACAGGGATTCTGTCACCTGTTAGTTCAGCAGTGGAATGTATGCAGTGACTGGATTTTCAAGTTTGTTGGAAAGTTACTTCATTAAGTAAACAGTGCTGGAAAAATTGCTAGATGTGAGGTGTGCTGCCTCATAGCACACAAACCTTAGTAAGCGGTGGGCCTGGAAGGGGGCGGGGCGTGCAGAATGGGAAAAGCTCCAGACTGAGCATGGGCTTTTCCACTCTGCCCTCTGATTTAGAGGAGGCTTCAGAGCCTCAGGATCTGCTGCAAATACACGGCAGGCAGATGTGGTGGAACTGTGGTAGGTAAGGTTCTTGTGGGAGCACAAAGCTGATGCCTTTATTGCCAGAGAGTATTCTGGAAGCTTCAGAAAGACATGGCATTTGTTTTGAATCTTGAAAGAATTAGCTTGCTGAGGAGGAATGGGAAGGGGTAGAGAACTGTGCTGCTGGGAAAATGCTGGGAGCAGGGGTCAAGAGGCACCCATTTTGAATCCCCTGCATAGAAGACGATAGGAATGCAGCCACAGATTTCAAAACACAGGCCAACGTGAGAAATGGGCACAAGGCTCTGCTTGCTTCTGATCCTTTGACCTCTGCCAAGCACAGATGCTTGTGTTATTTTAAAATCTTAAACTCTAGCTGTGTGTGGTGGTGCATGCCTCTAGTCCCAGCACTCAGACCTCTGTGAGCTCAAGGCCAGTCTGGTCTACATAGTGAGTTCCAGGCCAGCTATAATAATAATAATAATAATAATAATAATAATAATAATAATAATAATAAATCTTAAACTCTAAGCCCTCCACGGAGAGTCTCTTCAATTGGGAGTTGCTTTGACCACATGGAGGAAACCCCTCTGCCAGCCATTGGATGGCTGTTCCTCAAAAGCTTCCTCTGCTGGGTCATTGGGCTCAGTGTTTGCTCATGAAACGCAGAACACTCTGCAGCCTTTCCTGGGTGTGGCTGTTTAAATTCTGTCAGTCTTAGGAGAGCTCCCGCTGAGCCGAGCTGAGGGCATTGATCAAGACCTGCAACTGTACTTCCCATGCTCTGTGTCTGCTGCCTGTCCATCTGAAAGCCTCAGGTGGCAACGGTACAGTCAGGGTGGCTGCTCCTTCCCACACCTAG
Organism: Nannospalax galili; assembly: GCF_000622305.1. Lineage (NCBI taxonomy): Eukaryota > Metazoa > Chordata > Mammalia > Rodentia > Spalacidae > Nannospalax > Nannospalax galili. The sequence goes on from NW_008355789.1 coordinate 5,187,980, forward strand.
TTTTGCCCGTAATGGGTAGATTACCTGGACATTCCTGGCTTCTTGGCTAGGTTTTGGTTTATTCTTACTTGTAGTTCTGAAGATTGAACTTAGGACTTTGCCTGCTAAACAGGTATTCTACCACAGAGCTACACCTCAAGCCCTTGGGCTAGATGTTTACAGTTGAGCTTAGACCTTGTGTCATAGAGGAACTTCTGTCCCCTCCATGTGTGGATAACAGATGCTCCAGTATCTACCCTCCCGTCCTCTAACCTCTCCCAGTTTAATTTACTCTTCACATTTACTGATTTGTTAGGAATAGTTCAAGCAGATAAAAGAATACAGTGTAAAAAGTAAGAGATCCTCTTGACCCAAATGCTTGTCAGCCAAGTATCAAGATGTAGACTGAGTATATCTGTGAACATTATACACATGGACAGAGCTTTCACTGCATGTTCCATAACTCCGCTACTTCACCTTCCACCCCCGTTTAGGTATCTTTGGTTTATAATGTTTTCTTACAAATTTGAGGGTAAGTCCTAATTTTTGTTCTTTTTGGGAAAGATGACTTGTCAGTAGAATTTTCAGGTTTAGTAAACACTGACTGGCCACTTAAATTTGAATTTCAGGTAAGCAGTAAATTTTTTTTATGCGTATGAGTATTATCTGCATGCGTGCGTGCGTGTGTGTGTGTGTGTGTGTGTGTGTGTGCCCCATATGCATACAGTGTTCTCTGAGACCAAAAAAGGGTGTGGGAGTCCCCGGAACTGGTGTGATACATGGTTGTGAGTCTCCGTATAAGTGCTGACACTCGAACCTGATTCTTCTGCTTGAGCAGCAAGTGCACTTAACCATGGAGCCATCTCTCCAGCCTGGGAATACTTTTCAGTACACATGTGTTCTGTGCAATCTTTGGAACATACGTGCAGCAGAGTGCTGTGTGGTGGTCATTTAAAATGTAAAGTTACAGGCTGGCCTATAGCTTATCTACATATAATTATCATTTAACTGTGTAATTGGTAGCTCTGGGGTTATTGTTTATCTAAGACACTTCATGTACAAAAACTTGAAACCAGAGAATAGTCCCATTTCCTGGCAAAGGGGCAGTGTTTGCACACCTGATGAGCTTGGTGGTCAGTTCTGCTCAGCTGGGTGCCCAGGACAAGCCTCATTCGGAAGGCACTGGCCCGAGTTGCTGCTTCGTACTTAGACCTGAGACTTTGAGTCTTCATCACTGGCCCTGTGCAGAGTTGCCATGGTCCTTACCTGCAGTTGTGTGGGTGATTCTAATTGAAATTTTTGCAAGTAACTGCCGTTATTGGTAGAAGATTTGCAATGCAAACAGACAACCTTTTCAAACCCAGCTTATTGTAATTAGAGCAAGCTTTTAAGATTCTTTGAAGTACTAAATGTTTATGAAATTCAAATAGGGGTGCACAGTCTGCAGAATAAAGTGGCCCTGGTGGTGTTTTAAAAAATTGTCCATTTTGTGTATGTAAATAAATGCCAGAAGTAGTGGGGAGTGACGTGGAGAACTGGGCTGGCCCACTTTATTCCTGTTGTTATATTCCTGTTGTTATTTAAAACAGCTGCGGCCAGAGCTGCCCGTGCTGAGTGTGGGGATGCCATGAATGGTGTAAATGGATGCACTCCAGGGCCTACTTCCCTGCAGCTCCCTCACTGTCCTCACAGCACAAAGCAAGCTGTCTAGCTGGAGAGATGTCCTGCATCACTCCATCCTTCCCTGCCCAGGTTCTGAAGCCCGTGGGACTGGCTTCAAGTGTCGGCGCCAAGATACAGATGCATGCTAATTAAGCAGGTGGGGAGGGTTGGGGGGCGGCTTTCTCCAGACCCCCCAGAGTAGCACTGTCTCTTAGGGGCCCTTCTGCCCTAGTACAGAGCAATTGTTCTTCGGTGTCTGTGGGAGCAGCTGCAAGGCCCGAAAGGCATGCCCTGCCTGGCCAGGCCTCACCATGTGTCAGGCCTGGACCTCTGCCCGCAGCAGTACCCAGCTCCAGTGCAACTTGCCAAGCAGCCAGATGCTGCCATTGGGAAAAATTGCTTCACAATTTGAAATCTTGGTCCTTTGATCATGGCTCAAAGGGGATGCAGAGGAGAGATTCAAGTGGTGGTTTGAAAACAGCCCATCCGTCAGTGCCTATTACGCTGTCCCTTGTCAGGCACAGTCCTGGGCGATTTTCATTTTTGTAACCAAGTAATTACTGCCCAGCCCTTCTGCAGCCTCAGGGGTGGAGGGAGCTGAGTAGGAAGGGAGTGTCCACACTGCTCCTGACCCCTTATGTCCTTGCCCTCCCTCCTTGGGTTTCTCTCCTACCTATGATCCTGCAGACTTTTCCCCAGTCAAGCTGTGACAACTATCATCAGCCAAGTGTCCCTGCTGTGTGCTCTGTCCCTCCCAGCCTTCCTTGACAGCACATTATCTCCTGGTCCTTCTGCTCCTGAGCCAGTTCTCCAGCGGTCTGAGGTTTGCAGGGACAATTCTGTCCTTGGCCCATCCCCTGACCCGGTTCTTCCTTTCAGAGTCTGGAACCCACACATCTCGACTAAGCCTCATGTTTTTGACACTGAAATAGGAAGAACCATTCTTCAAAGATTACATTTCTGACATTTCCCAAAAAGAGGCAAATAAATAAATAAAACTATCCATGACATGAAACACTAGGCCACAATTTGGCGTAAATAGGCCACGGGCCTTCTGAACAAGAGGAAGAAGATACAGCACCAAGCCTTCAAGCGTCTTAGGCAGCCAAGGATGGCCTTGAACCCCTGATTCCCCTGCCTCCACTTCCCAAGTGCTGGGATTACAGGTGTACATCACCACTCCAGGTTTAGGCAGTTCTGGGGATGGGGCCCAAGGCCTTGTGCTGCACGACAAGCATTCTATCACCTGAGCGACATCTCCAGCCCAGTGGCACTTTTGTTATGTTTTTGTTACTTTGCATCCTTGACCTGCCTTTGAAACCTGCCCTTGCTTCCACACTAGTTTCCAGAACATGCCTGCAAATAAACCCTAGAGTCTTTAATTCACCAGAGCATGTTAGTGATTGCTTTTTTTGTTTCCATAGGGAATTCTGTGGCATCTCTAATCATGCTTTGGTGGAAAAGATAGCAATTTTGTACCTGTTTGAGTGGTTATACCCAGTATGTCAGAGTTGTCATAAACTCACAAACCAGGAAAGAGCCCTACTTTTGTCTATTTGGGAAAAGCCTCTGTTGTGTCTCTTACACATACATATTGACACTCAGCCTGGCTCTGCCATGATGGGCTTCATCATGTTTGATTCTAGTAGGGGATGGTCTCTGCAGATGGGACTTGAGGCTCTGCCCTGGTCAGTGGTTCAGTTGTGGAATTAATGGGTATAATCACCAGTATTGTTAGCAGCTGCCATTGGTATGGGGCAGCATAGCTCACAGACGAGGTGGTGTGCAGCCCTTCCTTGCCGCCACAGAACTGCTATTGAGGTTATCGCCTGTGGTTAAAGATGAGAAACACACTAGGTGTAGTGGTGCATGCCTTTAGTCCCAGCACTCAGGAGGCAGAGGCAGGCGGGTCTCTGTGAGTTCCAAGCCAGCTGGAGCTATAGGGAGACCCTGTCTCAAACAAACCCCCACCTCCCCAAAAAACAAAAGATGAGAAACATGAAGTCCTGCCTTTCATGCCTTCAGCCAGATGTCTGGGGTGAGGTGATGGCAGACAGGAGGCAGCACTCAGAATATCCAGACTAGATAGAATGGGAGTCTGGAACCAGGGGGAGGCTTAATGAAAATAGGTACAGTATGTGGGGGAAACCCAGAGAGAAGAGGCAAGGTTGGGGGAGTGAAAGAGATCTCAGAATTGTCTTACAGAAAGGTTCTCGGGCCTGAGACACCTGAGGATCTGGGTGGAAGTTACCAGAGGCAGTTTCAACTTAGCAGTGATACCTAGGCAATCTGAACCCTCTTAGGGTTCTTAATATCAACTAATAAAAGAAATCAGTGGAAGCTCAATGACAGTTTTATTAGAGTTTAAAAGACAAAAATCCCAGAGCAGGCAAGCTGTAATTCTCGGGCAGCTGCCCAGAAAAGGAGAATGGAGAGAAGGGGAAAGAGCCATGCTGTTTGAGTTAAACTCCTGTGGAAGGTCAGCCAGCCACATGGTAGACAAGCAACCACACGACAGGGAGGGGAGCTTTGAAGAAAGAGTAAGGAAGCCCCAGGTACTAGAGAAGGCATGCTTAGAACAGACATAGGAAGGAGAAAAGGAAATCTTCAGACGAGCAGGCAGCCTTACAAAGCCATGTGGGTGCTAAAGGACTCCTAGGAGGGCAGGAATTCTGGGAAGGAAGAGTACATCATCTCATTATAGAACTAATTATTCATCCCTCTGTTTAATGTGGCTTAAGGTGCACCCACCTTCCTAGGGGTGGTCCCGCCTTCCTGAGTTCTCTTAGCAAGTCATTGACTCCGGCCAACTGGAATGTTAAATTTATACTCAGACACCAGATTTCATCCTCTTGACCAGAAGGAAATGGTTTTCTATGAAAGGAGCTTTACTGCTCTTGTGTCAGCAGATGTGCTAGGCAGACTCCTAACTCCCCAGAGTGGGGGGCCACATCGTACCCATAGGATCTGTGACTGCTACAACACAAAGCAAAAGGGGCTCGGTCTCCAGTGGGAGGCTAGCTTGCGTTATCCACAGGGACCAGTGTACTCATGGATGAAGAAGGAAGACACCCGGAGAATTGAGAAGGTGTTGGTAGGCCCGAGTGGAGGCAGGGGCAGCAGACAGGGATGTGAGTGGTCCCTAGGCAGTAGAAGAGGTGAAGAAACATTTTCCCCCAAATCTCCAACAAGAAGCAGCCTTGCCAATCAATACCTTGGTTTTAGCCTGGTGAGACCCGGGAAGATTTCTGACCCCCCGAAGTGCAAGATCAGTTAATGTTGTCCAAGCCTCTGCATCTGTGGCAGTTTGTTGCAGCAGCAATAGCAAGTACGTTCAGCAGGAAAAAGAGCTATGCGACCGTTAGCTGTGTCTAGCAACCTTACTGAAGAAATGTGTGGGAATATGTAGGCATTGAGGGGCGTCAGCTGGAGGCTACACAAAATTTCAGGTGGAGGAGGTGGAGAAAGAGTTCCACTCTGTTCTTCCTGAGGTAAACTGAGCAGTTCTCTCAGGACTGTCCTGGGGCTGCCTTCACCATCTACATTGGCAAGTGTGTTTTAAAATGTCAGAACACACTCCATCATCCACCTGTTCTGACTAGCCCAGGGTGGAAGATAACTTTTCAAATCTGGCATGCATCTAGAAGGTTGGTTTGCTGAGCTTCAGCTGCTTCTTGGAGTTTTGGGTGCTTTTCCATTCTTGAGTCTCTGGTTTGGGGGATGTTGGTGGGGTGGGTAGTGAGCTTTGTGCAAACCCTAGACTCATGACAGCTCACTGCCTTTGTTAATTTAATGCTCAGATTCTTTCTTTAAATTTTGCCTTGCTCGGAGTTCAGTGACCCTCATTTCTTTCTTAGTATAGTTTTAATGCCATCAGCTGACAATTGTCTCTCACATCAATATCTCCTCCTAGAAAATTCCTGAAGAGCAGTTGTGATACAATTGGATAGCTGCATGATTTTCATGTTTTGTGAAGTATTTGTGATATTGCTTGCAAATTGGTTATTTGCGGTTCGTTAGGGGCCCTTTCAAAATTCAATCTGTGAAATTCACCTCTTAAATGTAAAGTTTTCTTAAAATGTAAGGAAAAGACAAGGTAGGTATAAGAATTACCTGCGCCTCCTCTCCAAGTGAAGGCTAACATACACCTTATGAGTGGGCATTACACGCCCAGGAACATCTTGCATCCAGGTGTTCATTAGCATCATACCCGAAACGTTCATGCCGCACTGTGCACAAGATAGGTTTTGGAAACATCACAGATGTCACTGGTAGAAGAATGGATAGATCCCGGCTTTTTTATTCAGTTATGAGGGTAAATGAACTATACACAGCTACACAGACAAACCTCACAGATAAAATGCCAGAAGGAAAGGCACTGTATGAGATCACTCTTAAAAGTTTCTTTGCGATAACAATGCATATATTCCAAAGTGGCCTCAGACTTGCCATGTAGCAGACCATGACTTTGAACTCCTGATCCTCCCTGCCTCTCCTTCCTCAGTGGCTAGTTTATGAGGTGCTAAGGTTGGAATCCAGAGCCTTGTGCATGCTGGGCAAGCACTCTGTCAACTGAGCAACATCCCCAATCCTTAAAGTTTTATGTTTTAAGACAGAGTCTAGTATAACTTGAGCTGGTCTCAGACTCTCTATGTAGCTGAGGATGACCTTGAACTTCTGGTCCCTCCTCCCTTTACCTCATGCAATGATTACAGGTGGATGCTACCATGCTCCACTTGTTTGGGGTTTTGTTTGGAGGCAGAGGCAGGAGGATAAATAACCAAAAGACAAAACTGTAAGGTATAATATCCGGGATGAGGGTCATTGACTGAAGAGGGCATATGTGGAGCCTCCTTCATCTGGTCCTGGTACATGTGCAGACCAAAGGAGCTGGCTGCTTCTGCTCGAGGAACCGCTTGGAACGCATGTTACAGTTTAATTAATGGGGAAAAAAACTCTGATAATTTTAAAACATAATTTGTCAACATGATTTCCTTGGGTGAATTTTCATAATGAATATTCTTTAGTAACTTTTTTTTTTTGAGTCTAGGTCTCATAGAGCCCTGGCTGGCCTTGAATTTACTATGTAGAGCTAGTGGACATCATGAGTCACCTCGATCCTCCCCCCGCCGCCTCCAGAATGCTGTAATTACAGGCCTGTGCCGCCACATCCAGCTAATAACCTAATTTTTGATGATTCATAATTGCAACTATAGATCATCAACTGTACATAAAAGTGTATCAGCATTATCTACATGGTCCTAAGACACAGCAGTAACTCAGGGCAAGGTGGTCAACATGATCTGACCCAGGTACAGGCTTAAAATAAGAGGGTTGCTTGTCTACAGGTACTTGGCAGAAACCATTAAAAAAAAAAAAAAAGCCTTTTTGTTAGCACCATGTCCACAATTCTCAGTAATGCCTCTAATAAATCCCCTTCTCTAACTCCTAACTAATCCAGGAAGTTAGTATCAGAGGTTGGTTTTTATTTATTTACTTTTTTTGGTCTTTTTGAGATAGGGTCTCCCTGTAGCGCCAGCTAACCTGGAACTCGCTATGTAGAACTCACAGAGATCCGCCTACCTCTGCCTCCCAAGTCCTAGTATTAAAGGCATGCACCACCACGCTTGGCCAGATGTTGATTTTACATATAAATACATACATATATATGTATGTATGTTTGTATGTATACATAAAACGTACAGATCTTCAGGTTAGCACGCACATCATTGTGTTATCCGTTCTTTAATAGTACACATGGATACAGCCAAGAATTCATATCTAAAGTTCTGCACAGAGCTGTCTGAACCTGCTGCAGCTGCAGTGTCCAGGGTACCACCTCATCCTTTGGGTCCCTTAAACAGGCTTGTAAACAAGCAGCAGCTGTGTAGTGATGAGGATGAAGAGGCCCGTCACTTCCATGCTCTCCTGTCTTTCTACCTTTGGGATCTTGGAGTTTGAAAATTTAAACTGCTGAAACAGAGTGCTGGGGCTGAAGAAATTTGGGAACTTGAAGATCAACTCAGGCTGTGGAATCTAGGTGTGCAGCTACCTGGACAGCAGCTTTGACTTTAGCTTATAGGCATGGAAGGTGCCCGCAGTGAATGCTGTCTTCTATTTTGCTGGATCGGCTCATGATGACTGTCGAGCTAAACTTGATTCGTGTTTTCAGAATTTATGTACTGATAGGTTATTGTGTGTATTCTAAGTAATTTAAGGTCAATACTTAGGAAGAATGTCATTCATTCCTGCCCATCAGCCTTCCTCTATTTCCCACATTGCCTCCACACTCTGCTCCTTACACCAAAATATCCAACGGCTTGTTTTGTTCACTAGTCTTTTAAAATAACTTTTGGCATCAAAAACAACTAGGTTTAAAAAAAAAAAAACTAGGGGTAGATTAGAATATTATGTTGCAGCTTATAGGCTCTTCTTAGCACATATTTACTCCCTTCTGTTTTGCTTTGCTTTGTTTTGTTTTCTTTGAGATAATGAGATAAGAGTTCACTGTGTAGCCTTGGCTGGCTGAAGCTTGTGAGTTTGTGGTATATTTCTGCCTTTTGTCTCTCTGGTGCCTGGATTACAGGCATGTGCCACCACGCCCAGGATTACTCCTTTTTTTTTTTTTTGGAGGCAGTCTTCCAGTAGCCCCAGCTGTCCTGGAACTCACTATGTAGACCAGGCTGGCCTTGAACTCACAGAGATCCGCCTACCTCTGCCTCCCACGCCCGGTGAGACACTGTCTTAGAAAAAGGAAACTGGGGGGCTGAAGAGATGGCTTAGTGGTTAAGAGCACTGACTGCTCTTGCAGAGCCAGGTTTGATTCTGAGCACCCACAGGGCAGCTACAAACTGCCCTTAACTCCAGTTTCAGGGGAATCCAACACCCTCTTCTGACCTCCACACCACCTCATACATATAAAATAAAAATAATAAATAAAATATTAAAAGAAAAAGGGAACTGAAACACACGTCTTTGCTTAAAAATATTTAAGATGGTTCAAGTCTTCGTGGTACTAACAACCTGTGAAGGTATTAACATGTCCATAAATCCCGCTGGAATGTCAAGTGCAGCCCCCTCTGGACCTGAAGTTCTGGTCTTCTGGTGTCCCCTGGCAGTGGTTGCAGTGATGGCCTCCCCTCTCGGCTCTCTTCACTCAGCCCTCTCCCAGCCTGGGCAAAATGGTGGGCACAGGTGCTTTTCAGAGCTGCTCATACTCTGACGCTGCTCCCACCCTGTGTGCTGGGACTCGGGGTATACAGAATGTATTAGTTGCATTTCTGGGGCCTGGAAGGTCCAGGGTCCAGGCACTGGTGTCTGGGGAGCTGTGCTACAGCCTCCCACAGGCCTTGTGTTGTGGAGGGCTTGATCCATTTACAAAGGCAGAATCCTGACCATCTTGCCAAAGCCCCGCATCCCAACATTGCTACTCCAGGGATTTGTTTGCACCACAGTCACACCAGAGCAGTGACCCAAACCCGGGGCCATGTCCTTCTCCAGTAGAGACTGTATGCAGAGACGCTGCTCTAAAGTACTAGTTTAATCTCCTCGCTTCCTGGGATCAGAACTTTCGAAGGTTCCATTTCCTCCAAGATATGTTCCTTGCTTCCTTTTCATGGGTTTTTAAAATTTATGTGTATATGTATATATGTGTGTGAACTGTGCATGTGTGAGTGCAGGTGCCCTCAGAGTTCAGAAGAGGGCGTTGGATCTGCTGGAGCTGGACTTACAGGCAGTAGTGAGCTACTAGACGTGGGTGCCAGGAACCAAGCTCATGTCAGTCTGCAAGAGCAGTACAGACCTATCCATCTTTCCAGCCCCGGTCCACACCCTGGGTGTAGGCTGCATTTCTCATCTCCTTAGCTCTCGTCTGTGTTCCAGAGCTGGAAAGAAATACTCCAGGCCTCATTCCACTCTCTTCCCTCAGCCTTTCCCTGCAGTTGCCCATCCAACCATCCCTTAACTAAGATCTTCCATTATCTGAACTCCAGGTGCCTTTGGCACTGTACTCTCTGCACAGTAGTGTTCTTTCTTCCATGTTAGCTTGTCCAGTCTAAGGGCCTATCATGAGCCTTAAATAGTGGTCATTCTTAAGAATTCAATAGGTGAGTTGCAGTTTAAGTCAGCCTGTCAGAAAAGAATGGAAGCGTCTGCAGGGCCGTTGTTAGTAGGAAGTGTTTCCTCTGGGTGTGGTCATTTCTGATGCAGTTTTGTTTCACATCTGTAATGGTGATCAGTCAGCTCCAGGCTCTTTGTTTTTTCAAATATCTCTAAGGATTGGGGAGCACAAAGCTGATTCTTGTCCTGCTTTCTGTATATGTTTTAGGAACCTCTGGAACTTTCTTTGCAAGGGTGCTATGCTGTTCCAGTACTGAGTATAAGGAAGGCAAACAGATACAGGTACTCTGCCCTTGCAAGGAAAGACTGCCATAACATGCATTCAGAAAGTTGTCATCGGGCTCTGTTGGTCCGTAGAGTACTTGCTTAGCATGCACGAGGCTCTGGCTGGGTTCAGTTCCAGCACTGTACGAACTTGACGTGTTGGCACATGCCTGTCACTCCAGCACTTAGGAGGGAGAGGCAGGAGTTCCAGATCATCCTTGACTACATTGCAAGTTCGAGGCCTGCCTGGGAAGAATGTGGCTTCCAGGCATGGTGGTGTTTCCTCCCACATCTTGAGCCACCCTCCCCAATGCACGGCTGCTCCATGGCTTACCCTACTCTTCACTACAATGAGAGAATAACATGCTTCCATTCTTTTCCAACAGGCTGACTTAAACTGCAATATCCAAGATGATGCTGGGGCCTTTTATGGTGTGACCAGTCAGTATGAGAGTTCTGAAAACATGACAGTAACCTGTTCCACCAAAGTGTGCTCCTTTGGGAAGCAAGTAGTAGAAAAAGTAGAGGTGAGTTGGCCTCCATGCACTAGAAACTTCCTTCAGGGGCAGCCCAGTGCCTTACTTTAAATGGCACCAGGCAGGTGGGTGGGAGGCTGCACTTTTTTTTGTTGTTGTTCTTTTTGAGACAGGCTCTCCCTGCAGCCCCAGCTGTCTTGGAACTCACTGTGTAGACCAGGCTGGCCTTGAACTTGCAGAGATCCACCTGCCTCTGCCTCCCGAGTGCTGGGAGTGTTTCTAAATGTTAAAAATGGTTGGGAGGCACCCATGCAAACAGAACGCTCTGTGCTAGCCCTCACTGTATGGGAAATCAACCCTGCCCAGCTGGCCAATGCTGGTCACCTTGGGGAGAGTCTCCCTGAAGGCTCTGGCAGGGCAGCTGAGTCAAGATGTTCTGCAGCTGATTGGCACCTGCTTCCTAAAACCCGACACCTTGAGTTTGATATTGTTGCTTTTGCCATTTCTAGTCTTTGCATTTCGGTTGTTTTAGATCCATTTCAGCTGGCATGATGTTCCATGCTTGTTCTCCCAGCACCCAGGAGACTGAGGCAGGAGGATCATGAGTTCCAGGCTAGCTTGGGCTGCTCACTGAGACCCTGTCTCAAAACAGACAAACACACACAAAAACTCATGTCATTTCATTCTATGTTAGGCAATATATACTTACAACTTTGAAAACTTTTTCTCTCTCTCCTTTTAGTCAGTGTTTATCTGGGGTAGCTGCTTTAGTAAATAAAGTTTGTAAGTGGTATTGACTTGTCAGTGTCTTCCTGCCTTACCTTGTGAGTCCAGGAGCCCAGCCTGCCTGTGGCAAAGACAGAGTGAGGCTGAAGAGAGCTGGGAGGGCAGCTTTAGGGGTTGGACTGAGCAGTGAGGACGTGGGCTGCCTTGGAGCCTCGGAACCCGTGTAAAGCTGGACGCGCTAGCTAGCACCTGTACTCCATCAGCGCTGCAGTGAGCTGGGAAGCCTAGACAGGACAGTCTCTGGAAGCTCACAAGCCAGCCAGCCTGGTGTGTGCAGTAGAAACAAGACCATTTCAAGCAGGGCGGAGAGCAAGGAACACTCAAGGTGTTCAGAGGAACACTCTGACCTCCATTCATGTGCTGTGCCATGTGTGCACCTGCATTTACACATAGACGCACACAGACACGCACATACACAGAAGAGAAAACCATAGCAGTGGCAGGTACATTAGTGAAAACAGTTTTGATGTTTGGCCATTTAAGATTTGATCTGGCGTTGGTCTCTTCAGTGCTTTCTTTTCTGTTTCACGTGGTCACTGAGCTATTTTGGCAGAGGCTTTTCCAGGGACTCAGTTTTCTCCAGTTTGCTGACAGAAGCTCAGTCCGTAATCCAGCTCCTTGTGTGAATGCCACAGCTTTCTCCCAAAAGTCCTGCTTCAGAGATGCCGCTGGGTTCTGCTTGCTGATATTTTGTGCAGAAGTTTTACATCTCATAAGTGTTAAACTATTCTTGTTATAATCTCTAAAAATAATCTCGCCATCTAATGGAGATTCATATGGATTGGGGTGCTTACCTGTTTTTGTGGCCTAGCATGATAGAAGTGACATTGGAAATGGCTCTTCTTCAAAGAGTACATACAACCTGTGAAAGCGTGCCTGTGGACCTTCCTTGGCATCTGTTTTATCAACAAGTAAAAATTGTACGTACTTGTTATGTCCAGTATATTCTGAAGTATATACATACACATACACATACACATACACATACACACAATTATGGAATGGCTTTTCCTTCTTATTTTATTTTGTTTATTTTGGTAGGGTTTCATGATGAACCCCTGGCTGGCCTCAAACTCGGAGGTCCACCTGTTTTAGCCTCCCTAGTGCTGTCAGTTCTCTATGGGCATTTATTTCTTCTTGGTTCAGCATTAGCAGGCGGTTTTTGCCCCTGGACAACGTCCTGTGCTCCGTGTTTGCTTTGCTTTGCCCTCTCCCCTAGAGTTGTATGAAGGGGTGTGTGTGTGTGTGTGTGTTTATGTGTGGTGCCAAGTTTAAAGGGCCTCCTGCGTGGTTCTAAGCATGTGCTTTATCCCTGAGCATCACCGCCCTCCTATGTACCTTCTACTTTGAACTGTAACCCTGGCTCCACCTCTTTTCTTTCTTCTTTTGCCTGTGGAAAGGGCTTGTTTTGTTTTGTCTTATTAAAAACCCGTTTTTAGATTCTGTGTGCACTTCAAATTTCTAGATCATTGATTTGAGCCTTTATCTACTTCTGCTGTTATTATTGTTACTTCTTTGTGGTTTGGGGTGTGTAGGCTTTTGTTTTAAGTTGTGTAATTCTGTGATTTCTTATCTCTAACGATGAAGATGTATGAAGTTACTTCTTTAAAGTCCCTTCAGGAAGAGCATTATTGTGCCCCATAGGTTTGGATATGTAAAACATTTTGCTTCTTAACTGCTCTAAAAAAAATTTTTTGTATGTTCGTGTCTTCATGACTTTATGCCATATGTGTGCAGGCGCCCAACAGATGCCAGAGTTGGAGTCAAAGGCTGTTGTCAGCCACCTGCCTTGGGTGCTGGGAGCTGAACTCTGGTCCTCTGGAAGAGCAATAAGTGCTCGTAACTGTGAGCCAGCTCTCTAGCCCTTCTCATTCATTTTTGATAGCTTGTAATTTTCTTTCTGATTTTCACCCAAAGTGATCTGAGTGTGCTTTTTATTTCTGAGTGTGTGGAGCTTTCAGACTATATGTACATCTGCCACCCCTCTCTCCTTTCCTCCTCTTCCTCTTTACCCACCTCTGTGTCTGTCTGTTTCTCCATCTGTCCTTCAGTCTGGTCCATCCATCCATCCATCCATCCATCCATCCATCCATCCATCCATCCATCCATGATTAGTGAAAGATAACCAGTTTTTCTCAAAGTGGATAAACCAGCCAGCTGCATTACCTGTCCTTTCTGCCCACCTGTTCGTCCATCCGTCCATCCATCCATCCATCTATCCTAGAGCTCATGATCAGTGTCGGGCATCCAACTAGTTTTTCTTAAAGTGGATTAGCTAGCTGCACCTGGCTGGTGGCCCATGAAGCATTATCATGGTAAGAGGCATTTCTTTGTGCTCTTTGAAGAATTCTAACTTGCTGCACTCTGTTCTTAGGGAGTACTTACACACACACACACATACACACACACACACACACACACACACACACACACACACACACACACATGTCTTCGCTGAAAGAACCTATCAAATACTATAAAACTGACATCTTTACAACATTTTTCTACACTTCGAAAAACACAATAGTTTGTGTGTATGAGCTGAAAGAACCTATCAAATACTTTAAAACTGTCACCTTTCCAACATTTTTCTGAACTTCGGGAAAAACAATAGTTTCTGTGTATGGCAGTAAGTTTGGAGATAGGATTTCTTTTTAATTATGTATATATAATTAGACATACATAAATAACAGATGGTTCATGTTGAAAAGGTAAGTGCTTTTAGAGGAAATATCTTGGTTTCTTATTGTTTGAAGTGTATAAAGGCTCAGATCCTTTCTTTCCTCACAGACGGAGTATGCAAGATTTGAGAATGGTCGATTTGTATACCGAATAAACCGCTCGCCAATGTGTGAATATATGATCAACTTCATCCACAAGCTCAAACACTTACCAGAGAAATACATGATGAATAGTGTTTTGGAAAACTTCACAATTTTATTGGTAATGGTCTTTCCTGTTTTGGCAGGGTCTGAGCTGAACTTGATACAGACAGTAAGGAAGGATGGCGGGAAGGCACCGAGGCTTCAGCCCAGCAGACTTGTCTGTTGGGTGTTCAGACAGCAGTTGAATTATAGATCCAACCAACAAACTTGGGCTGTATTTGGGCCTGGGTTGGTCTAGAAGAGAAGGGGTCCACCTGTCTGGCGTTTCTTGACTTCACAAAACAGAAATTCGATGAGTGATAAAAATGATGATGGGGTTCTCCACTCTGGCTATGGAGTTGAGAGACGATTTAAAGAACTTTTACAAGTCTTGATCCCTTGGTTGATCATTACCATCAGGCTCTTGAGAGTAGGGTGCAGCCATATTTTTTCCTTAAATCCCACAGATTATTCCAATTTAGCCAAAGTTGGGTCTGTGCTACACAGATTAATGAATGGTACAGAGCTGAGTTGGTAATACTGTACTTCGGGTTACCTGGCTTGTTTAATGGATGCTTGGCAAGGTTTTGTGTGGAGTAGCATGCTATTAAAATAGGAAAGTAGGGCTGGGGAGATGGCTCAGTCAGTTAAATGCTTGAGGACCTGAGTTTGACCCCCAGAGCTCACATAAAAATTGGTGGTGGCACACAGTTGCGGTCCCAGGAGGCAGAGACATTCAGATCCTGGGGCTTCACTTGCTGGTGAGTCAGCCAAGCCTCCTTGGCAAGTTCCAGGCCAGTGAGCTGTCCGGTCTCAATGGACAAGATGGGGGCTGGGAGATGGCTCAGTGGTTAAGAGCACTGACTGCTCTTGCAGAGGACCAGGCTTGGTTCCCAGCATCAACATGGAAGCTAACACTTGTCCATAACTCTAGTTTCAGGGGATCTGAGGCCTCCTCGAGCATCGTATGTAGATGGGGCACTTACATACATGCAAGCAAAACACTCATAGACATAGAAAAATAAATGAAAATAAATTTAATGAGTGGCCAATGCCTATGGAATGATAGCCAAGGTTGAGCTTTGACCTTCACACGCACACATGTGCACCTGCACGCACATGAACATGACACACAGCTACACACTCTGAAAAGAAAGTAGGGCTCATAGGTCCAAATAGAATAACAGGTAGAAAAGGATACAGGGAAGATGGATGGACATGGCCTCCATCCAGTGGCTGAGGTACAGGCAGCTGAGAGAGGGGGAAATACTCTGGCCTTCCCCATGCATCCTGGGAAGTGCCGCTGTGCACATTTTCCTTTCCTACTTTGAAACCAGTTCTCCTGGAGGCTTTGGGTTTGGGAACATTATGAGGAACAGCATTGTCCTCCAAAAGTGCTTATAAAATGTGCAGTAATGGACTTTGTAAGGCTCATTTTGTAAGAAAATAACATTTCTTAATCACACTGTGGGCAAAATGCCAAAATAAAACTCAGTGGAGGGTTTTTCTGGAAGGAATGGCAAAGGCCCTCTGAAGGCCACCTTACTGTGTTACTGGAATGAGGAGCTGAGTGTTCACAACAGGAATTCTGTGCCTGGTTTTGGTTCCCTTGGGACACTGATCCTCAGTCAGATGTACTGTTTTGTTTCATGTTTTCTACCTATGCCCCTTCCTGTTCAAGAAAACATGATTTAAGTTCTGTGTGGTAATACACACTGTAATCCCAGTACTTGGGAGACAGAGGCAGGAGAATTAGGAGATTGAGGCCAGGATGGACTATATAGTGAGACCCTAACTCAAATAAATAAAGACCAGCAAGGTGGTAAAGGCGTCCACTCAGCAGGTCAAGGCATTTGGTGCACTAGCCTGTTGACCTGAGTTTAGTCCCCAGGACCCATTGAGGTGGAAGGAGAGAACTGACCCCATCAAGTTGCCCTCTGACCTCCACATAGCATGCATATCCATACATCTCTTGCACACCCAAAATACAGCAAACACTAACCTTTTGCCCATTTCCCTGGTGTAAATCTGCCCTCCATAGGCAATTTCAAGTTGCCAGTGGTTGCCTAGCTCATTTAATTCCTTGGTAATTTAACAATAACTTTAATAATCTGGCAGAAGTCAGCTCCCATATACCACTGTAAAAAAGTCAGATTTTAAAATGTAACTTTTCACATACTAAATTCATTCAGGAAGGTTTTCAAAAGTCTTACGGTTGGGGGCCTACCATTCCATGTTTTGTTTCTTTTTCTTTTTTAAATTTTATTCATTATTTTATGTGTATGAGTCTTATGCCTGCATGTGTGTAAGTGCACCCCCGTCATGCAGTGCCTGTGGAGGTCAGAAGAGGGCATTGGATCCCCTGGAACTGAAGTTACAGATGATTGTTAACCATCATGTGGTGCTGGGATTTGAATCTGGGTCCTCTTCAAGAGCAGCCAGTGTTCTTAACCACCAAGCCATCTCTCAGCTCATTTGTTTATTTTGAAAGCTATCCAGGTAGTCATATGACACAGCCAGAACAAGGAGCCACTGCTCATGGACTGGAGTCTGAGTTCAACACAGGATCAGCACGCAGCTGGGAAATCCTAGTTTCATTTATTCTAGAGAGTCTCAGTCCAGTCTCAGATGTACCTGTGTGCATCTGAAATTTAGTAATTGGTGATCTAGGGCAAGATTTGGAGTGCCTCTTCAGTAGTTGTTCATTAATATCCTTTTCTCTAGTGGTCTTTTGATAGAAGGTTATCAGTTTGCAGCAAGGGGAGTGACAGGGAGCAAGTTCCAGGCTTTGAAATTTCCCTCCTGATATTTAAGACCAGGCGCAGCAGCTGTGGAGACAGCTCAGTCAGTAAAGGGCTTGCTGAGCAAGCATGAGGACCCACAGCCATGTAAAAAGCTGGGCATGGGAGTGTGTGTGTATTCCCAGCACTGAGGAGGCAAAGACAGGAAGATGCCTAGAGCTCATTGGTCAGTCAGTGAAGCCTAATTGATGTGCTCTGGTCTTAGTGAGAGACCCTGAGAGACACTCTGCTAGAAATAATATAGCCTTAGAAAAACTGGAATTGAACTCCTAGATTCTGAAAACAAAACCATCTGTTTGATGAACAAGAGAAACTACACTTGGCTCTTGTTGGCAGCTGCTCGGTAAGGTTGAAGACACTTTCCCAAGTACTTTGGGTATAAAGCTGGGTCATCCAGGCCAGTTAAAAAACCGTGATGGCTGATGGGGTGATGACTGCTGGGGTCATCTAATCCGATTGCATTGAGTTGTGCCAGGAAGTAAGTGATGGCCATGTACAGAGCTGAGAAAGTCACAGCTGAACCATGGGCCAGGTACGCCTGGTATCTTCTGAGGTCACATGCTTTTTTCCCTTTTAAATCTCAGTCATGAAGCCTCAGCTGGGTACATTCTTACACAGGAAGTTTCTAAGAAGCTGGACCTGGTGCCACAGGCCTATTATCCTAGCTACTCAGAAAACTGAAGCAGGAAGATGTTCATTCAAGGCCTGCTGGGCTACAGAGAGTTCAAGGCCAGTGAAACTTAGTATGAACTTGCCTCAGAATAAAAATGAAAAGATCCCTGGGGATGTAGCTCAGTGGTAGACTATTTGCCTACCATACATGGGTCCCTGGGTTCAGTCCTCAGCACCAACAAAAAGAAGACAAAGTTTGCAAGAAGGTGGGTGGGTCTGAATGGCTCCAAGCACTATGCTAGGTACATAAACCCATTGTAAATGTTTTATTCTAAATTTCTCACTGTAAGCCATAACATCCTTTTTAAAATATTTATTATTTTTATGTGTATGAATGTGTCACCTGCATGTGGTACCTGTGTCATGCAGTGCCTGGGGAGGTCAGAAGAAGGCATTGGATTCCCCCAGAACTGGAGTTATGAACGGTTGTTAGCTGCCATGTGGGTGCTGGGAATTGAAGCTGGGTTCTCTGTAAGAGCAGCTAGTGCTCTTAACCACTGAGCCATCTCTCCAGCCCCAACATTTTTATGGTTAAGGAATACTAGGCCTACTCAAGATCATGGTGATTGACATAGATTATGACGTGAGTCAGTAAGAGGCTTTGCAGAATATTTGGTCATGAAACCAGAAAGCTTGAGTTGAGGATTCAGCTCTCCTTTATGACCAAGCCATTTAGTCTTCAGACCTCCACGTCTGCATCCATTAATAAACAGTGTCCTAGTTTGTTTCTTCATTGCTATGACAAAATACTCTGACCAGTACCAACTTAGGGAGGAAAGGGTTTATTTGGCTTACATCTCCTGGGTCACAGTTCATCAGGGAGTCCAAGGTAGGAACTCAGGGCAGGAACCTGGAGATAGGAGCTGGAGCACAGGCCATGGAGGAATGCTGCTTACTGGCTTGCTCCTCTGGCCCTTGCTCAGCCTGCTTTCTTATGCAACACAGGCCCACCTGCCCAGGGATGGCACCACCCATAGTGAGCTGGGCCCTCCCACACCACTCAGCGATCAAGACGGTGCCCCATGGACATGGCCACAGGCCAGTCCAATGAAGGCAGTTCCCCTATTGAGGCTCTGTCAACCCAGGTGTGTTAAGTTGACACTAAAGCTATCCAGCACAAACAGATAAGTCTGTACCCTCCACCTCTGGGGTGACCAGTGAGAATGTTTTCACTCTCTGAGCTAACCCATGTATTGGCTGCTGGAAAGCCATACCAATACCACACAACGCTTGTGCCATAGTAACTCATGGCTCATTGAGTCAAAGTGGGTGGTAGCTAGATCATGATATAGGGTCTTGAAAGTTATTGGGTATTTCTGGACCAGGTACCGTGGAAGTCCAAAGAGAGGTGGGGGATCATCAAGGATGGCAAAGATGGTGTTTAAGTTGAAAAGCGACATTTTTCAGACTTACCAAGCAAGGGTACATTTTGTGGATGTCAGGTGCTGGGAACGCTGAGATCATCTGGACAGGCGGAGCAGCCGTCCCGGGGTCTGGTGAAAGAGGCAGGCAGTCATCCTGTCAGCAGTAAATGAATGGAAAGTAAAATGGTAGCCAGTATCTGGCAGAGGGACATGGTACTGAGATTATAGGACCTAGATTTTGAGGTTGGGGAAGACCTGCTTGGTGAATAGACAACTTTGAACTGATTAGAGCACATTAGCACCCCAACCCTATCTCTGTCAGCAGGAATGGTAGCCTTCACTCAGATTTGTGGTGTTCTGTGAGACAGTCTGTGTAAATAGTACTGAGCACTCAGTGTATGATGGCCACTGACTTTTCATTCGTTCAGTGGATTCTAAATTGCTGGCAGATTTTAGAAGAAAAACACACAAATATCTATGAGTCACACAACTCTCTAGAGAAAAATCAGAAGCACAATGAGACTTTATTCGTTAGTTAGGGTCTGTAAAGTTGGATGCCTTGAAGGCAAGTGAAACTTAAGTGGGTGACACAGTCTGTTGCATGGGGAAATTGGGTCTTAGACAAGCTAGACTAGGCGGTCAAGTTCAAAACGTTTTTGAACACAAAAGTCACAGAGTCGTTGAAGTGTTTTGATGAGGTAAGTTTGATTAGATTTGCCTTGAGAAGTTCCTTCTGAGATGGCCTGGGGGACTGAGACCAGAGTAAGGAAGAGAAGCCAGAGCTTGAATCCGAAGGAGGCTAAGGCCATGGGTGTGAGGGAGAGGGATTCAGGAGACGTGACTCACAAGAGAAAGGATGTGTGTTTCCTAATACACTGAGAGATACAGTCCAAGGCCTCACTTCGGATGAATTCTGTCTATGTCAAGGTCCTTTTAGTTAATGTGGCATACTGAGCAAGGTGCCCATTGAGCTTGTCCATAACAGAATTTAGCACAAATTTAAACATAAGACAGGAAAAAGATTTCAAATGTTCTTAACCACAGAGAAATAAGGATGAGATGAAGACTGGTCATTAGTTTGCTTTGACCATTTGATGGTGGATCCTAACATCACATACCTGAGAAACAAGTAGAATTATTATTTGTCAATTAAAAATAAGATAAAAACTTGAGATAGGTGAGAATAACTTAAGGCAGGTGACTGTCCTGCTGGGCTGTATTATTATTGAACATTCCCTGGAGGGTCCAGAAATCATCCCTTAACACAAAGGACACCTTGAGGTAACCTCTTGAGTTCTTGAGGTAACCTCTTAGATGCATGTGATGGGTAAGACCTGTCTATAGAGTCTTCTTTCCATGTAGTACCATGTTAGGTGGGGTTCTAGTGGGACCTGTCACAAGATGCCATGCTAGGTGGGGTTCTAGTGGGACCTGTCATTTCCTGAACGTGTTAGAGGATACAGAGCGAACTCAAATCCACCCATCAGATTAAGACTGCTTCTCTCTAATGAAACCATTGTTCTCTTGGCCCAGTTAGACCATGTTCTCATCCATGTGCTGTGATATGTATATACCTTTTTTTCCTCTCTCTCTTAAACAGGTGGTAACAAACAGGGATACGCAAGAAACTCTGCTCTGCATGGCCTGTGTATTTGAAGTTTCAAATAGTGAACATGGAGCACAGCATCATATTTACAGGCTTGTAAAGGACTGAACATGGTTATTTATATATATAGATATCTGTATATACACACACCTATGTGCACACACACACTCTCTCCATTATCGAACGACTGACTGTAAACCTCACCACACAGGGTGGTGTCCTGGCCCTAAGGTCACGCCCCAACTTTTCTAAATCCTGTTTGAGTGAAGTCATTTTTTTTCCATGTGTTCATACCCATCATTGTAGCTGTGAAGTTTTGGTACAGTTGTAAAAAGAGAAATCGAGTTGTTTCTATGTGTTCCTCAGATCTGCAGCCCACAACTCCTTGGGAAAGGTGAATTTGAATAGCCTAAGCCCCCCCAGACTTGTTTCTTATTGTGGGAGAAAACACTGAGACAGAGCTTGGCCGTGGGACATTGACCGCCTTTATACACATGTATTTAGTTTCTCTTTTTTCCCAACATAAAATTCTTGTTTTAAGATACAAGTAAAATTAATCTTTAAATATAAGTGTACATTAGCACACAGAAACTAAGATTCTTTAATCTTTGTAACTAATTAGGGTGGAAGTTATGAAAGAGTGTAATTTCACTAAATTATTTTTTAAATGAAACCTTTCTTTCTTTTTGAAACCAAATGTTAAACTATAGCCTTAAGAAATACTTGGTAGAAATACCCTAATGAGACAAATTTGTACTTTTTCTTTTCAAGGTTAAAACTAATCTCCTAATTCATTAAACTATTGAAACAGGTATTACAAAGGAAGAAAACTTCACCTCTTATCCTTAACATATATAGTATATTTAAAAATGTAAAATTGTATTGTACTAATGTGATAATTATTTAATGAAGAAAGAAAAGATGGCCCTTTTGCAATAAGTAGTTAAATACTGAAAAAAATCTAAGCTTACAGTGTTCATAGTCTTGTGTGTGCGGTTATATTTTATATAGTCAACCAAATTTTTTTATCAAGATGAGTTAATATTTGAACCACTGAAATTAATAGCAAAATTTTTTGATTGGCACTAACTCTGCCCTGTGAGTTGCAAAGTATAGAGAGTCCTGTGGCTGGGAGAAAATCATCATCAACCAGACAAGGAAAAGGCTCTTCAGGCTCAGCATCTCTGTTCCCCAGAATGTCACAAGTACCCTCACCACCTGTGGATCCAACATGCCAACATGTGTAGGAAGCTGCCATGTTTGTAGCTCTCTGTGTGTGTGTATGTGTGTGTGTGTGTACATGTGTACTGCATGTACATGTGGACCTTCAACTCTGAACATGCTCCCTGTCAGTGTGCTAAGTGCTTATGTCTCTAGATCTCAGTGTGCATTGTGGACATGAATATATTCTCTCTATAAAGACAACTATTTCTTTGCTTGTTCTGTAAGCCACAAGGCACTCAGTCAACTTGTGTTCAAGAATTTTCTGTCTATTCTTTTCAAGCAGGCTCCCACATTCAGAAAGTTCTGTTACCAAGAGTGATTTCAATTTTATAATCCCAGTATTCTAAAGCATTGCCCAGCAGAGTTGGTCTGATGTGACCTCATGTCTTGGGTTATTTCTGTAAGTGCTTCTTCATTGAGGAGGGAAGAAGAATTACCCCTCAGCTTCCCAGAGGAAAAGGAGGTATTTTTTTTTATATAACTTTTAAGAATATGTGAACACAATAGAACATGAAATAACTTTTGTAAGTTATAAAATGTGGCAGTTTTTTTGCTCCAAGACTATAAAGTAAAATCCTACTTCTGTCATACCCAGGTGACTTACACACCTTTTTTTTTGCCCCAGTTCCTGCTTGTATAGTGTTCAGCACTATACACCCGGTGGGTTTGACTGGCTTGTGGCCAAAAAAACCACACTAGAATGAGTCTGTCTTTTCCCAGATACTTGCCAGTCCCTGGGAAAACCAGAGCAGAACAGAATGGGAGACCTCTCACTAGAAGTGCATCTCCCTTGTGAAACCTGGTGGGGCAGTGTACTCTTCAAAACAAACTACCCTTGTTCCCTGGCTCTAAGCCAATCCTCAAAGGAAGGAGTGCCCTGGGTTTCCACCCCTCTGTCTGATCTTCAGACAAGTATTTAAGCATCTCTCATGACATTTATAGTTACTCTGTTGGAAACTCCTCTTAGGGATATTTTCTTTGGCTCTAGTTCCTTTCATCTTCTCTGGAGGGATCCCTCACTCCCCTGAGATCAGGCCTATATGGATGGGTACAAATGATCTCCTATGGTTAAGAGCCAGGCAGATTCAGAATGAGGAGAGAGGTCTGCTGTGTTCCCACCCAGGAGTGGAACTGCTCTTCTGTGCCACCAAGAGGGCTCTGGGGAGTGTATTTCCCAAGTGGCAGCCAGAGGGCAGGGGTTGGCTGCATGCACCCTAGCTGGCCCACCTCCCTGGTTCAGGCTGGGTCCTCTGCTCTGTCACCACCCATGTCCTCCCACATACCTTTCAGGTGGGCTGTGGAGGGAGATAGGAAAGACTTCCAGGCTTACTTTTTGCTTTTAAAACAGCTATAATATTTTAAAATACAGTACTTTTATTTTGTAAGAATTTCATGCAATGTATTTTGATCTTATTCACCACCCCCTTAACTTCTCCCATTTCTACCCCCCCTCCCAACTTCATGTCTTCTTCAAAAAACACCAAGACCAATTTATGCTGCCCAAGTACTCATGGAGGTAGGGCCATCCACTGGAGCATAGTTGGAATAAGAGGGTCACACCCTT
This sequence comes from Nannospalax galili, assembly GCF_000622305.1. Classification (NCBI taxonomy): domain Eukaryota; kingdom Metazoa; phylum Chordata; class Mammalia; order Rodentia; family Spalacidae; genus Nannospalax; species Nannospalax galili. The sequence continues at coordinate 5,211,360 of NW_008355789.1, forward strand.
AGAGAAAACCAACTCTCTCTCCCATTAGTTGTCAAATAGCTCCTCAGTTTGGGATGGGGCCTCGTGTCCCATCCCCCTCAAATCCCCATACTAGAATGTTGACTGGCTTGATCTTGTGTAGACAGCCATAGCTGCTGTGAGTTCACGAATGCAGTGGTCCTGTCCTGTCCTGTCCTGTCCTGTTCTGTCCTGTCCAAAAGACACTGTTTTGCACCAGCTCTCCCCAGCCTTTGAGTCTTTTGATCTTCCACCTCCTTGATTATAAAAGTGTTAAATCTTCTATCATTTCTCTGCCTTAAGCAGCAGTGATCTAGTTATCCCAAACTTTTGGATTTCTTGTTTTGTTTTCCAAACTAGACCCTCTGGTGGGATTTGTATCTTAGCATCCAGTCCCATCTCTCTCTGATCCATCCTCCTACTTGGCTCATCTCCCCCTTCTCAGCTTCCTGTAAAGGAAGCCCTTGCTGAGCCCCTGAGCCCTGTTCCTAACCTCTCTCCTGGTGCTCTCTGTCTCCCAGTGACTCTCCAGGACAGGTCTCTAGAGACTTCTGCAGTGAGACCAGCTTTCCCCTGGCAGGGGCCAGTGAGGGCTATGTTTTGTTGGCATTCATGGCCATTGTAGGGAGAGACCTAAAGTCAAATCAGTGCTTGTTCAGAACATGACCTGGGACTCAGAGTAAAGATGACACTAGCCCAGGCTTTGTCCATTTTGACACTAGGGACATTTTGAACCAGCTAATTGTCTGGCCTCTTCCACACTTATCACAATTCAGTGCCCTCATGAATGACCAAATGTCCTGAGGGGTGCCAGGTTCAACCTCAGCTGAAAATTTTTGGTTGCCCTTTCCTTCATTGGTCACATTGGCATATTGGTGACTATTTTCTCTTCCATTGGACCCTGTAAAAGCTGCTCTCCTAGGAGCCTTTTTTTAGGTCAAAAGAAGCAGGTAGGCATCAGTCATCCACCACATCCATGTTTCCTCCTGTTTTGAGACTTCTGTTTCCCAGCCATCTCTCTGTGTCTGCCCTTTTGCTCATCCCTGGGGGAGTTGGAGACAGCTAATTGTCACCCTCCTTGAAATCGGCTGATTCGGCATTAGCCTTTACTAAGTTTTTTTTTTTTTTTTTAATCCCACAGTTTTGGTTCTTTCTCAGAAGTACCTGGGTCTCCTCATCAAACCTTTGACTTTTAGTTTATTTCCTCTGACTCGCTTCTCCTTTCTGTTTTGTGGTCCATGCTGTTGGTGGAATCTGTTGAACTTCTTTGTGGACAGGGCAGGGATCTGTTCCCGAAGGGGACTCATGGAGTCGTTCACTCTTGAACTAAAAGAAAGCACACTCCATTTCCTTTCATCTTGAGGGGATGAGGTGCTTGACCCAAAGCCCCACAACTGACTAGTGACAGAACAAGGGTCGGGGCTTCTCATTCATCCTCGACCTCCCCACAGTGGAGGCCATCTTCCCTTGGTGCTCTATGCTTATGTGATCCCTAAGAATGATGGATAGGGTCAGTTCAGAGCCCCGTGCAGAAGCCCAGCATCACCTAGTATGACAAGTGCCTGTCCTCGAGCTGTAGCCATCCTCGGGGACCAGAAGCAGGTACAGAGACTGCTGAGCCTTTCTGCTTTTTTGGAGGACAGTTCACCAGCCACAGACTCTGAGTCAAATTCTACTTGCCAACCATCCCAGCAGCAAAGTGTCCTGCCCACACACCAGCCAAAACATAGCCCTTGGTGTTAAAAGTTCCCAGAGGACTTTTAACCCCAAATCTTCATTAGGCTTCAGTAACGTGGTGGCGTTAGCCATTGTTTTTCTAAAACTGTAAATGATTACAGTCATGTGACAGTCAATTTTCTAAACCAGGGACCTATAAATTTGTATGATTTTGTGTATGCTCTGGTATACTACGCCTGTCCTAAGGAAGGGGAGAACTAACTGGTGGTGTCCCCACCTGTGACATAAGGAGGATGCGTGCATTGCTGACTTAATGTTGATGTTTCTGTGGCTAAGCCCTGACGTGTATTTCTGAAAAGCCTTAAATCTTGGAGACGCCTTGTCGTCGTTGTCATAGGGTGCAAAAGGCTGCCTCGGAACCGTGAGCCCTTTCGTAAGCTGGGAGCGTTTCTCTTTCTACTGTTACTTTTTTTTAAGAGAGTTTTCAATTCACAGCTGCCAAAGTGTCCGGTGAAGCAGTGCCTTAGCAATACCTTAGTCGCCGCCAGCCTTTGCCCACACCTGCGTCGGTGTCCATTTACCAGTGGACCCCGAGTCCACAGCAGGACCGGCCAAAATGGTTCTCTTTTTCGTTCTGAGTGCCCATTTTTAAATCTAGCTCTCTAGGAAACTTGGTTAAAAAAAAAAAAATCTGAAATGGAACCCAAGTCAGTTCTTTGACCACATTCTCAAATATATCTCCATACCAAAACTAAAGTTTGCAACTCGGTTTACCATGAAAAGCGAATTGTACTTTTCATCGATGCCTTTTTAAATTCATGACCAAATACTTAGCTATTTGTGAATCTTCTGCGCTCCAACATGAAAGTGCCTTTGGCTTGAGATTCCAGCTTAGAAAAGTGCCGCTATAATAACGACGACTTGTAGAGAGACCAAAAATATTTTGAGATCACCGTAATGCCTTTGGTAACTGGGATGATAATCAGCCACAGGCCTCCATTCAGAGAGCACCACGTGGGCCCCGCCTGCCGCAAGTCTGCCACTGGGGACCCCACCACACTCACCTGCGGCAGGGTGACCTCGCAGACTGTTGTGTCTGTGTGCTGACCCCCGGCATGTCGTGTCAACTCATCACCCAGCCCTGCATCCCTGGGAAGGAGCCTACCCGCGAGCAACAGAATCCCGGCCAGTGGGCAGTATGCGGCTTTTGCCTTCTTGTGTTCGAATCCAGTCTCTGGAGACTTTCTTGTCCGTTCAGACGACAGTGTGCACTTACCCGTTTTACACAGTGATACCAATTCAATCGTTGGAAGCCTCAGATTGAGATGACAGTGCAGGAAAAATTAAAAAAGGTTAGGATCGTTACAATTGAAGATTCTTCTTACAGCCAACTTGCTGGCTCTTGAGTGTTACATTTGAATGTGTCACGAGAGACTTCCAAAGAGCACCATGTTCGGCATCTTCAAAGAATGTTCCAGCCCTTAGAGGGCCACCTCTTTAAAGTCTGTGTCAGCTTAGAGCGAAACCTTTGTACATTGGGAAAAACTGATACCAGTAAAGAGCAGGAGTTAGAAGAACCAAGAGGTAGAGACAGAAGAAAAAAAAAAGCCAAAAAGAAGCCAGGAAAAAAGGTGGGTTTTTTTGTTTTGTTTTTTTCTCCCTTTGCTGGTATAAAAATAACATCAGACAACTTTGAAAGTTAGCCTCTAAATTTTTACTACAGAAGTTCTCTCTGTTTCTACCTGGTGTCTAACAAATAGGCTCTTTAGGCTCTGAAATTTCAGAAGTGATTTGTATCCACCCCAAGTTGTGTGTATAAAAGTTCTGTTTAAAAATAAAACAAAAACTATCAAATGACAAGGACAATGACTCAGCACTGGTAGTTAGCTGTTTGAGGTTTTAGATTCCTCCCTGTTGGGAATGCACCACAACTTGGAAGACATTAGTCAGATGTGTCTTCTTGCATCTCTTTCTGACTGTGGCTGTCTCACATGACCATGGTTTTCTCTCGTAAACCCTTTGCTTATACCTTTAAGAATGAAGGTTTTGTATTTAAAATTTGCTGCATTGCAAAAGGTAGTTTCACTGAATTCAAGCATCACTGATTAGGATAAAGCATTTGTATTTATTCTCCTTCCTAAGCCCTGACCTGTTTTCTCTGTGAATTTGCATTGAGTCACTTGTATCCCACACTACATCACTGTAGATGCAAACAGCATTTCTGTCCCCTTCCCTCACCCCTCACCTGGGGTCAGATCCCACTCATGTCCTTGCTAGGCCTGACTTTGTCAGCTCCATCATGGACTCGCTCCACTTCCCTCTTTTCGGAGAGACAGGCAGAATCCACACATCCATCAGTGGGAAACCTGCCCTCAGTTTTCTTTTTGGATTTTGTTTTGGCATTAATTGTTTTTTGTGATTCAGTTTCACTGTATAAATTAGATACTATCTGTACTTCCTTTAAAAAAAAAAAAAGATGTGCATCTCCCTGTTACCTCCTTGAAAGAGTGACTCTCCAGGCCTTTTCAATGGGTTTATGACTGCAGACAAGGAAAAAACAGTACGTGCCTGAAAAATAACAACAAAAACATCTTTTTGTAACATTAAAAAAAACCCGAATAGCCTTTACTTCTTTGATATGCTCAAATTTTATGTAAATTGAGTTTTGCCACATGTTCGTTCACGTTCTAATCGACTTACTGGGTTCTCATGGTCTGTTGTCTCGTGTAACTTGTATAGAACGGACTTGTGACGTAAGTGGTTCCTTTGATACTGTACTGCTGCTGGGACTGGGCTGGAGCCCACCTCTGGGTTCCTGTGGGGGAAGACTGGCGGAAAAGGGGGTGGGGTGGCTCATTCACACATTTTCTTAACTCTGCAGAAACTTTGAGAAAGCGTTTGGGTAGACCTCCTGGCAGCACAGTGTTCTTGTGTTTGTTAATGTTTGTGTTTAGGTACTGGTACCACTTTGTTTAAAGATGTTCTAAGTGTCGGCTTTAAAGTGAATTATCTTTAGTATGATAGTTATATGAAAATTATAGGGTTTGTGTGCAGAGAATTTTTTTATAAAGTGCTTTGTACAAAAAATGTATTCTAGCTTTCGCGGTACATATGTGTGATAACTTTAATATCCATGACAGTTAAGTGCAATTATTTCATCACTCTAAAAATGCTATTTTTGTGTCAGTTCCTGCAGGTGTTTTCATGTCTTTGCAAAGTGACACATTTTGATGCCTTCTTGATAAAGTGGTAGACATTTTGTAGCTTTCTAGAAACTTTGTATTCATACGGTATCAATGAAAAATAAAGAAAATGAAAGTGTGGGTCACCTCTCTCCTCTGCGAAAGGTTGTATTGTTAATGAACTGTGTCATTATTTCATAAGTTACATTTGTTTTGTCGGGTGGGGACCACACGCAAGCCCTAGCTGTGGGTATGGACGTTAGAGGACAACTCCTAGGAGTTGGTTCTCCCCATCATGTGAGTCTTGGCTATTGAACTTGGGTCCTCAGGCTTGGCAGTAAGCACCTTTACCTGCTTATCTGCCCTAAAGTGTGTGTCCTATATATAGTGAGGGGTTAATATGAAGGACCAGGAAGGGGGTTGAAGCTATTGTGTCCACGGGGCTTGATCGTTGGAGCATAGGTATATCTAACAGGGTTTCTTAAAAATGGCCACAAGTCAAGCCAGGCATGGTGATGCATGCGATTAATTCCAGCACATGGGAGGCAGAGGCAGGCTGATCTCTCTGAGATTGAAGCCTGGCCTGCATAGCGAGTTCTAGGCCAGCTGTGGCTACCACCTGACTCTGATTCAAAAAGACCAAACAAACAAAAAGCACAAGTCAGTCAGTCTTCTGCTTGTCTGTCTGAAGAACTTTATTAAAGGTAACCAAAGTGGGCTAGGGATGTAGCTCAATTGATAAGAGTCCTTGCTTAGAGTACACAGAGCCCTGAGTTCCATCCCCAGCATGGCATAAAGGGGGTAATGGTGTTACATGCCTTTAATCCCAGCACTTGGGAGGTTGGAGGCAGGAGAATCAGGAGCTCAAGTTCATCCTCAGTTACATAGTAAGTTTAAGTCCAGCCTGAGATACATGAGACTCTGACTCAAACTAATTTTTAAAAATATTTTATTTATGAGCCAGGCGTGGTGGCACACACCTTTGATCCCAGCACTTGGGAGGCAGAGGCCAGCCTGGTCTACATAGTGAGTTCCAGGGACAGCTGGGGCTACAAGGAGACCCTGTCTCAAAAAGACAAAAAAAAAGAAAATTTTTTTTTTCTAAATTTATTACTTTTATTTTATGTGTATTCATGTATTGCCTGCATGTAGGTAAGTACACCTGTGCCATGCAATACCAGCAGAGGTCAGAAGAGGCTGTTGGATCCCCTGGAACTGGAGGTACAGTTGTTAGCTGCCATGTGGGTGCTGGGATTTGAACCCAGGTCTTCTGCAAGAACAGCCAGTGTTCGCAACTGCTGAGCCATCTCTCCAGCCCTTAAAATAATTTTTTAGTAGAAGTTCTGCAGAATCCTAGACAACACCCTGAGAAGCCGGACCCCACGAATTACAGCAGAGCGCATTAGAACAAAAAGCAAGCCAGCACCACCATTGGGCATATGTTGTTAACTCAGTTTACTGTGCACATGCCAGGAACCAGGAGTACACAGGGCTTGGGGTGGGAGTGTAGAGAAATGGAACATGGCCTTCTTGCACAGTGCTTGTGTTCTGAGAAGCTGATTATATGTCGAGCTGTACCCTCAGGTACCAGCATCACTGAGATCTTGATTTCCGTGTGTGCAACATGTTTGTGAGTAACAGTAGGTTGACTGCTATCTGCATTCTGATCTGTCCTGTATTTCTCACCATAGTCCCCATGGCATTGGCCCCCCTGAGACCCAGAAACACTAATTCCTCCAGAGTCAGGGCTCCTAAATGATGGGGCCTTAAATGCATTCAGCCTGATGCTTTGGCCTGGTATCTTGGTACCCTGCATCTTGGATGACTACACCATAGAAGCAGGTCATGACTAGGGCATATGGAGAAAGAATGTTACTAAATCATGATGACCTTGGACTTGTAGCAGTGAGACAGTAACAGGGATCCTCACTTTGTGAACTATGGTCCTGCTTCTCATTTCTTTGAAATAAGTCTGCCTGGAAACCCAGAAGCCCTGGAGGAGAGTGGGAGCAGAGAAGGGGTTGCCTGCTTGGCAAAGAGATAGATTTTCATAAGGCTCTGTTTGTGAGCCGTGCTGCAGTCCAGTGGCAGAGGCACATTCAGGGCCCCTTCCCTATTCCATGTAACCCATACCACTCTTGAAAGAAATCCTTTCCAGTTTTCCTATAAGAAAACGAAGTCTAAGGTAGCTACGGGCCTTTCTTCAGTCTTAAAAGCTGGTGAGTGTTGAGGATCGAGAGGTGGAAAGGCTCCTCCTGCTACGTCTTATACAGTTTGGCACTTTTAGATTTGTGTGCGTGTCCAGAAGACGGCATAGGATCCAGGGGGAGCTGGAGTTCCAGGCGGTTGTACGCTGTCGGACATGGATTCTAGGAACTAATTGTCTTGTCCTCTGCAAGAGTAGCAAGCACCCTTAACCACACTGATCCATCTCTCCAGCTCCTAAAACTTGGCACTGTCATATGTCAGACACATCCCCTGTTACTGAGGCGGGGCGGGGGGGGGGGGTCCATTCATCTGGAGCTCAGCATGATGCAGCAGGTGACCCAACACCACTAAGGTAGGTCAGGACGCTGGGGAGGGTGTTCTGGGAGCAAGCAACTTTGCTGAGAACCTGATTGGTTCTTCCTGCCACACTGCTTCAGGGTCCTAAAGAGCACAGCTTTCTGAAAGCCAGTTAAGTAATCACTGAGTAACAGGGAAATCCAACAAAACTTCATAGTGTGAAGTTGTAAAACTGTTTCCAAAGACACCCTTGTTCTGTTCAAAGTCCTGTGCATCAAATGTATCTCAGTTGTAACTAGCAAGTAGGGCACTGGAAGCCTAACTCCATCTTTTCAGCAAATGTTCTCTTGTTTGCTTTTAACTTCCAAGAAGCTGAGACTTAAAATTTGTGCTCTGTATTATTGATTTTAAAAAAAAAAAAGTAAAATGGGCTCTGGTGAGATGGCCCATACTGGCTGTTTTTGCAGAGGACCCAGGCTCATTCCTAGCACCTACATGGTAGCTAATGACCATCCATAATGCCAGTTTTAGGGGCTCTGATGCCCTTTTATGGACTCCACACAACATGCTGGCAAAACACTCTTACACTTAAATCCAAAAATGTTAAAAGATTTGTTATTTTATGTGTATGTGTGTATTGCCTGCATGTAGGTAAGTGCACCCATATCATGCAGTGCAGGTAGGTAAGTGCACCCATGTTGTGCAATGCTTGCAGAGGTCAGAAGAGGCTGTCGGATCCTCTGGGACTGGAGTTATGGACAGTGGGCAATTATTAGCTGCCACGTGGGTGCTGGGATTTGAACCTGGGTCTGATGCAAGAACAACCAGTGTTCTTAACCGCTGAGCCATCTCTCCAGCCCCGAAGATTTGTGAGAGTTTTTTTGGGTGTAGAGGGGGTTGGTCTTTTTGAGACAGGGTCTCCCTGTAGCCCTAGCAGGCCTGGAACTCGCTTTGTATACCAGGCTGGCGTGGAACTCACAGAGATCCACCTACCTTTGCCTCACGGGTGCTGGGACTAAAGGCGTGTGCCACCACACTTGGCTAAGGTTTGTTATTTTTAAAAAGAACCAAATAATATTAAAGCACAGAAAGATTGAAGATAAAGAATGAAAAAATAGGGCTGGCGAGATGGCTCAGCAAGATAAAGGTGCCTGACAACTTACGATCTCCAGGACCCACATGATAGGAGAGAACCAACTCTCACAAGTTGTCCTCTGTCCACAGACAAGTGCTCTCCCTCTCTCGCTCTTTCTCTTTATATCTCTCTCTCAAGAAACAATGTAATTTTTAAAAAGTTCTTAAAATGAAAAGTGGGTACCAGCAATGAAAGCCCCCAGAGAAAGCTAATACAGCCTTATTAATCTCCAACTACTGTAGCTCAAGATAAAAACTATGACTAGAAGCAGTGTGGATTACCTCATGATGATACAAGTTTAGATTAATGAGGAAGAATAGAATGTTAAACTTACATGCACCTAATAACATAGCTAAAGCAAAACTGGACAAATTTATGACCACAGTGAGATGATTTTAAATGTCAACACGGTTGATTATAAAGCACACATGGACAATACAGAGGATCTGAACAACATTATTTGATGTGCTGTTCTAAGTTACTAAATATAAAGTAATGAACGCAGTGGAAGCTCTGAGTCATTTTCAAGTATACATGAAAGTTCTGTGGACATTGACAGCGTGCAAAGTCAGAGGCCAGGGCACTGGCCAATATGCACTAGCCCACTGTAAGTCAAGTTTTGTTGGAACACAGCCATTACTATTTGTTAGCTTCTCTGTTTTCACACCACAGTAGCAGGCTGATTGACAGAGACTCTAGAGTCTACAAAGTGTAAAATAATTATCTCACATTTTTCAGGGTGAGTGAGAAAACTTACCTGCACTGTAAGCCATAAAGCCAAAGCCTGGATTCAATAGCTCTAAAAAGATCATTTATCTGTCTTTGGCATGTAGATATTTGGGCATATTGTGGATGCCAAAAATGTATTGATACCAAAAAATATATTTGGGAGGGGTGAGTGCAGCTCAGTTGGTAGTGTGATTGCCTACTATGCACAAAGCCCAGCATAGTAGCCCTGCACTGCGAAACCTGGGTGTGGTGGTGCAGGCCTGCAGTCCTTACTCTAGAGAGACAGAAGCAAATGGAAGAAGAGGTCCATCCTTAGCTACAAGACCAGTTTGTCTCAGAAGCAAGCCTTTGTTTTTGTACCATAAAAAAAAGTAAATACTATTTTCAAAAGGAAGAAAGGAAGAAAAAGCTAACAAAAGCTGTAAGAGCTTCAAGGAGAAAAGCTTATATGTTACCAAAAAGTTTTAAAAGATTTAAAGTGAGTGGAGAGATGAAGATACTCATAATTAAAACCGTCAGTTCCACCCTCCAAAATCCATAAATTAAATGCAGTCCAGGTCGAACTTCAATGCTTCTTTACCTTTGAGCCCTCCTAGCTTGTGTGCATAGAAATGCAGAGGGCCAAAAATAATAAATTCCTGAAGAGTAGGAACAAATTAGAATATACCAATTATCTGTTGGTTTTTTTCTCACAGCTCCAAGTCCACCCTTTTTGCCCTGCTTTGTAATCCTGAGGCTGTGCCCTAGAAACAACCCTCTTTGCAGTAGTGCACCGTTGAGCTTTGTCAGTTGAGGGCACTGAGGTTACACTGTAAGGTCAGGCTTCCATTATTGTTCAACACAGGAACCTTTGTGGAACAGCCTCAGCTGCGCTCCCAGGCCACTTCCCCCGACCTGTGAACGTTTCTGTGTCCCCACACCAGCCATTTCCACAGCAGTGCAGACTGCCCCATCAAGTGGGCAAACTTCCTCGCTTCCATTCCTCCCACACCCTATGGCAGTGGTGGCTGTGTCTACACACCAGCTCTGGTTGCATGCTCTGATGGCAAGCTGCATGCTCTTCCTCTTTTAAGAGGTGTAGTTCTCATCAGGTGGTGAAGTAGGTTCCTCTAAGTCTTTAGCTCCTTTGTTACTCTCTGTTCTTCAATCCAGAAGCAGTAAATGCTCTCTTCACCTGTGGCTCCGACTCCCTGGATTCTTCTTTTAAATATTTCTTATTTATATTTTAAAGATCTTATTCATATTCTCTTCTCATATTCTCTCTCTCTCCTCTCCCCCCTCCTCTCTCTCTCTCTCTCTCTCTCTCTCTCTCTCTCTCTCTCCCCCCCCCCTCTCTCTCTCTCTCCCTCTCTCTCTCTCTCTCTCTCCCTCTCTCTCTCTCTCTCTCTCCCCACCCCCTCCCTCTTCCTCTCCCTCTCCCTCTCCCTCCTGTCTCTCCTCAGTGCCCCTGGAGGTCAAATTAAGGTATATGGAGCTGGAGTCACAGGCAGTTGTGAGCCACATGATGTGGACCAAACTTGGTTCCTCTGCAAAAGAGGTACATTCTCTAAATCTCTGAGCCATCTCTCTAGCCCTGTAAAACTTACTAACACAATGACCATTATATGAGTACAAGGGACACAGATATGAATCCTGTATTTTGCATCTGAGGAAGAGCTCCTCAACTCTGAGTTTTCATTTGTATGAGTGCACATATGTATATATGTGGGTGCGCATGCCCCTATAAGGATGTGTGGAGGCCACATGTCAACATCAGGTGTCTTCCTCTATTGCCCTCCACCTTTTACTTTATGTGTATGATTGTTTGCTTACGTGTATATAAGTGCACTTGTGTCATGCAATGCCAAGGAGGCTAGAAGAAGATGTTGGGTCCCCTGGAACTGGAGTTACAGGCAGTTGTTAGCTGCCGTGTGGGTGCTGGGAACAGCCAGTTCTGCAGCCCCTTATTCTCCCACTGAAGCAGGAACTCCCTTTTCTGCTAGACTGGCCGTGCAGCAGACTCTGAGGATCCCCCATTTCCACTCCCAACCCCCAGAGCACTGGGGTTACAGGTGCATGTCACCACACCAGCTTTTATGTGGATGCTTGGGATCTGAACTCAGGTCTTCATGCTTGCACAGTAAGCATAGGCTGAACCATCTCCCCAGACTGTGCTTTTCACCTTTAAATCCAGCTTTTTAAAAGCAATTTGCAGTGTACTCATTTGAGGTAGAGAATGAGTTTGGGTAGCTGTATTCAACTGGGTAGCCATCACCACAGTCAAGATAGAGAACATACCCAACCCCCAAAGCTTCCCACATCTCTTTGCAAATCTGTCCTCTCTCCTGACTCCCAGACTCCAGTGAGCACTGGTCTCCTTTCTGTTCTTGCTTCATTGTCTTTTTCTAGAATTCCATGTAAACGGAATCCTGCAGCATGCTGTCGGTTGTGGAGCAAACTCAGAGTTGAGCTCTTCTTCACAGATGCAAAATAGAGGATTCATATCTGCTGTCCCTTGTCATATAATGGTCATTGTGTTAGTAAGTTTTACAGGACTAGAGAGATAGGTCAGAAATTTAGAGAATGTACCTCTTTTGCAGAGGAACTAAGTTTGGTTCACATCATGTGGCTCACAACTGTCTCCTTTCACTTAGCAAAACGTATTTTGTGTTCGCCTTGTAGCAGAGCATGTTCCTGTCTCATTGCTGGGAAGTATCCGGTAGCATGCATGTACCACTCTTGACTCAGCTGATGGACATTTGTGTTGTTCCCAGTGTATCACGCTGCTCTGAGCATCTGTGCTCATCTTCATGAGAGCCTGTCACCGTTTTTCTAGGAGGGGCTTGTTGGGTCACTGGCCAGCGTGTCATTATAGGTCCTTCATCCCTTTGTTTTGTATGGCCGCCAGCGTTGTATGCCATCTTTGGAGTTGGTCTTTATCATTCTTTGCAATTCAGCAGATACATAAAGGGCATCTTGTTATTTTCATTTGAACTTCCTGGATGACCTTGTGAAACCGAGTGCTTTCCATGTGCCTCTTGGCTACCCATGCATCTTATTTCTTTTAATCATTGATCTCAGGAGTTCTTTATATAGTCTGAATGCAAGCCTGTGCTCAGGTAGATGTGCCGTCAATCTTTCTCCCAATCTGTGACTCCCCTTTCCATTTCCTTAGCACTGCCAGTTGAGCAAAGGCTTTAATCTTGATTAAGTCTATTTTATCTTTTTAAAAAATGTGATTGCTTTCTGAACCCCATTTATGAAATAATTGCCTAGTCTGGTTTAGCCCAATAGAAGACAACTTAAATGTCCCTATGCTTTTTTTTTTTCCCAGAAATTTGATAGATCTTTAACCCAGCGTGTGTGCGCATGTGTGTATGTCAGAGGTCAAACATGCTCCACCTTAGATTTTGAGACCCGGTCTCCTGCCAAACCTAGAGCTCACCAGTTCAGCTAAGCTGACTCACTAATGAGCTCCAGCACCTTCTTGTTCTGCCCAGCCGTGCTGCGATTACAGGCACACACTGCCACGCCTAGGGTGCTAGGGATGGGACTTTGGTCCTCGTGTTTGGAAGGCCAAGATTTTACTGGCAGAGCTATTTCCCCAGGCTCCATTAAAGGAAAAAAAAAAAAATGGGCTTTTTTTTTTG
>NW_008355789.1:5224291-5232375 GCF_000622305.1 Nannospalax galili
TGAGACAGGGCCTCCCCAGCTGGCCTGGATTTGCTGTGGAGACCAGGCTGGTCTTGAACTCACAGAGATCTGCCTGCCTCTGCATCCCGAGTGCTGGGACTAAAGGCATGCACTGCCACACCTGGCTTCCATTTAAATTTTTGTATGTGGTGTAAAGTAAGACACACACACACACACACACAGAGTTCTTGCACAACTTGTTAAAAAGACAATACATTTCCATTAAATCACCATGGCATGTTTGGTAATAACCAACCAAGCTTGTAATTATGTGTTTTGTGTTTTTAAACTTTCTATTCTGTTCCACTGATGTATGTTTATATTTATGTCCAACACTGTTGCAATTATTGTATTAGTTTTGTCCTCACAATTGTTTTGACTCTTTTTGACTTTGAATACAAATTTTATAGTATCTATTTTTACTTTTAAGTTTTTGTGTATGAGAGACAAGAGAGAGGGAGAGAAAGAGAGAGAATGGGAACATGCATACAGGTGCCCTAAGAGGCCAGAAGAGGATGTTGAATCCCCTAGAGCTAGTTACAGGTGGTTGTGAAATGCACAGCATGGGTGCTAGGTTCTGAACTTGGATCCCCTGGAAGAGCAGCGAGCATTCTTAACCACTGAACCATAACTCCAGTCCATAATATCAATAATTTTTAAACTTGTTTTTAAAATTAAAATGCTTTTAATTTTAAGCTTGACATGTTAAAGTCCACCTTGAGATATTTTAAAAAATTGTAAAATTTACAATCTTAATCATTTTTAGGTGTGACTTTCAATGCAGTAATACATTTATGTTGTGAAACTGTCAACCACTTTTCATCCACAGAACTTTTTTTAAAAATTTAAGCATTGCTTAAACAAACAAACAAAAATCATGATTTCATTGAAAACCTTTGTATAGACAGGAGAAATTGGAAAGGGAGTATATGCCAAACTCACATTACAGCAACAGTGATGCATTTCAGTGTTGCTGAAGCTTGATGGTGCCATTTTGTCAGTAATACTCAAAAATTGTAATAGACATATAGAATTGCAAATTTACACCCTAAAACACAATTAACATATTTTTTTTTAGTTTGGAAATTATATTGGTCTAGTTATTACAGTACTTTTATTTAACTTCCCAGACTGTGATTTTTATCTCTAGAAGTTCAGTTAGGTGATTTGCATTTTCCGTAGGGCACAAGTGCAGGCACACTGGGGCTGGAGAAGAGAAATAGAAAAATGATGGAAAACTCTTGATGCCTTGGGACAGGAGAGGACCGACATCAAGGCCTGGGTGCCAGGACCATGTGTGGAGACAAGACCACAGCTGGCCCTCGGGGGAGGTGGGAAGTCTATTCTAGAGAATCAATCTTCCCAAGACTCATGGGAGGGGTCATAATGTCAATTCCGCTGGTTTCCACGGTTTTCCTGCCTCCATCATTCAGTCCACATGATTACAGTTGTGTGTTTAAGATAGAGCATTGTGGCTTCTGTACAGCAAATGGAGGCAATAGTTACCTGCTGACTTGAATTTCTCACTAGAGGGACATCGGTATTGGAGAAAAACATTTTGCTTTTGCTCAAGGAGATGGATTGCATTTTTTTTTTATGGTCAAGATTATGGTTTGCTTTATTTATTTATTTATTGATTGATTGATTGATTGATTGATTGATTGATTGTTATGGTCAAGATTATGGTTTGCTTTATTTATTGATTGATTGATTGATTGATTGTCTTTTTGAGACAGGGTTTCCCCATAGCCCCAACTGGCCTGGAATTCACATGTAGACCAGGCTGGCCTTGAACTTACAGAGATCCACTTGCCTCTGCCTCCTGAGTGCTGGGATTAAAGACATTGCCACCACACCCATTCATGACTTGCTTTTTAAATATCTGTGCTTTTCAGATCCTCCTTGGCCAGGGGAGCCCGTGATCAGACGTCTTCTTACTGGAGTCATGTTTTGCCAGGAGCCACCACTGCCACCATCTCGGCTCTCCAGCTGTTTTCTTTCTTACTTGCCAAATCCTTTCTTGCCCATTGCCTGGTGATCGGCCCTCGTCCTCCTTGGGGTTGGTCACCTGGGTGATGATGACCGGCTGGCCAACCATGGGTGTGTGGCACGGTGGCTGCCACAGGCCTGGCTTCTAGCAAGAGAGACTTGAGGGGTGCAGTGTGGTGGGGCACTGGCAGCTGCCTTCTGGATATCCTCACTGCATGACCACACACTCCAAGAGTAGCAGCTAGGCCATGCCCCATCTCCCACTGTCTCCATGGGAAGGGCTTGTGCCCATCCACAGAGCTCTGTATCTTGCATATGGAAACTGCCCCCATTAAACAATCTCATTTTCTCCCTCCCAAACCCTGGCAGCCACTGTTCATGCTACTTTCTGTCTTCATGTGTTTGGCTACTTTGGGTCCTTGTAGAAGTGGAATTAGATGTCCATCGACAGAAGAATGGATAAAGGAAATGTAGTAGATAAGCACAGGACTGTTTTATTCAACTGTAAAGAAGCAGCATGGGCTTGGAGTGACAGCTCAGCAGCTAAGAGCACGTACAGCTCTTGCAGAGGACCTGGGTTTGATTCCCAATACCCACATGAGGTAGTGCACAACTGCTGTGTCACCAGCTCCAGGGGATCTGATGCCCTCTTCTGGCCTCCGTGGGTACCCACACATGTGGCACACATACACATACATACACACAAAAATAAATCTTTTTTAAAAAAGAAGGAAATCATGTCATTTGCAAGAAAACAGGTGGAACTGGAGAGCCTCATGTTAAGTGAAATAAGCCAGACTCCAAATGCCAAATGTCGGACACGTTTTTCCTCATATGCAGGTGTACAGATCGGATGTGAAAGTGGAGGGGAACCTTGTGAGGGGAGAGCAGCTTAAAGGGTGGAGGGGAGGAAAAAAGAATGAGGGGCAGGAAAACATAGTGCAAATTTTCTTTAATGGAATATATAATTATTTTCTTGATGCCTTGATAAAATACCATCATCAAAACCACTTAAGGAAGGGTTTGCTTTAGCTTACCATTCTGGAGGAGGAAAGTCCATAATGGCAGGGTAGACATGGAAGGGCAATGAGAGCAGGAGCCTGGCTGATCACATTTCATCTGCACACAGTTAGAGATGAACATGAAGCAGGTGAGGCTCTAATACCTCACAGCCCGCCCTCGGTGACCTCCTTCCTCCAGCAAGACTTCACTTCCTAAAGATTCCATACGCTCCCCAAACAGCACCACCAACGGGAAACTGAGTGTTTAGACACATGAGCCTATGGGGGACTTCTCTCATTCAAACCACCATATATGATGTACACACACACACCTGACATGATCTATAAGGGGGACCATTTGGGGAGAGGAAGGGGACCAGCAGGGGAGGAAACGGGTAAATATGAGCCAAGTACAGTGATCTGTACACTTAAAAAAAAAGTTACAGAGAAACATTATTTTGCTAACTAAAGAGAAACAGAGAAGAGAGGGAGCTGGAGAGACGGCTCAGCAGTTAAAGAGCACTGGCTGCTCTTACAGGGGACCTGGGTTTGATTTCCAGCACCCACATGGTGGCTAACAATCCTCCATAACTCCAATTGTAGGGGATCTGATGCCCTGTTCTGACCTCTGAGGGCATTGCACAACATGGGTGCATTTACACACATGCAGGCAATACACTCATGCATAAAATAAAAATGATAAATATTTAAAAAATAGAAAAGAGAAGTGTATCATGTCACGTGTCCTTTGGACTGGCTTATTCTACTACAAAGTCCTCGAGGTTCCTACATGTTGGGTTTACTCAAGTGCTTTTAGGTAGCTGCACTTTAAAACAATGTCCCTGCCCCCACCCCCAGTAAAACTGTACCTATTCATCACTACAAGCAGAAGTTTGACTAAGCAAGCACAAGACTTCCCTAGATGCAGTGCCTAGATGTCTTCTTTTTTCTTTTCTATACTTGCAAGTTCTCCTCCAGTTCTCCCATAAAGTCAATATAATCCCTAGTCACTTGGTAAAGGAAGTTTGGATAGATTTTCCTCAGCACATCTGGACATCTGGATTTGGGGCTTTCCTGGTTGTGGAAGTGAGGACGGGGTCGGTAGTCACACTATGTTTTAATGCATTAATCCCTCTTTATTCAAGGGGGCCCTGTTTCAAGATCCCTGCTGGGGTTACGAAACTACAGGCAGTACACAGATAGTACCGATCCCTGTGTATGCTGTTTTCCCCCCATATGTCTTGCAGCACTGCCGGTTAGCTGAGTGTGGAAAGTTGAGGTCAGAGGAATTGAGAAGCCAAGGCTCTGCTCTTTCTCTGGATAGGTGCGGCTGCATCTCTCCATGGCCCAGTTCTGGTCAGAGGATCGCCTGGTGGTTCCATCTCCCACCAGCAGGGGGACTGTGAACACCTCCTTATCCCTTCATCTGAAGCTCCAGTGAGCTTCTGTTAACCTTGGACTTTGTTTCTCCTTATCTCCATCACTCATGAGACCAGTTCCTGGAATCCAGTCCCTCTTGTAAACACTTGAAGTGTTTTCCATTCCAGCCAGCCCCCAACTAATACAAGAGAGAGGGAACTTTCCATCCAGTTCTCTGGATGCCCCCAGAGAGAGATCCTTCCTGCCCCATCCTCCTGGCACCTGGCTCTGCACCTTCCTTCTTTCCTGGATGTACACTGCTGCCTGTGCAGAGTCACAGCAGTGGGCCCACATTTCTCCTTGAATCATCTCCCCTATAGAAATTTGCAAGGGAGTTTGATACTCCAGGGTCTTCAGTCAGGTCTGCCCTCCAATGTAGCTCTGTAACTGAGTTGATAACTGAGCCCCCATCTGTGACTCTTGAGACTAATTGAACCCTGGGGCCTGGACAAGGAGTGCTGAGTGTGTGGCTCCCACAGTGACTTGTGATTACATTTGTGATGCAAATACCATCTAGTTGACAGAAGTCTCTTCTACAAAACTGGTCTGTTATGGGGAAGGGTCGCTTCAATCCCCTCTCCCCAAAATTCTGCTACATGAAAATCTTTCAGGAGAGGAATGACTGTGTGACAGACTCAGGAGTTCAATGTCAGAGCAGGTAAAAGTGAGTACAGCTCAGCTTTGGGGTGTGAGTCACATGTGGGTGCAAAGTTGTCACCTTCAGAAGTGCCTGAAGCTTAGCTTAATATTCTGTCCCAGCACTCGGGAGGCAGAGGCAGGTGGGTCTCTGTGAGTTTGAGGCCAGCCTGGTCTACACAGTGAGTTCCAGGCTAGCTGGGGCTACAGGGAGACCTGTCTCAAAAAGACAAAAAAAAAAAAATCACCTTGGGGCTGGAGAGATGACTTGGTGGTTAAGAGCACTGGCTGCTTTTGTAGAGCACTCAGGTTTAGTTCCTAGCACCTACACAGTGGCTAACAACCATTTGTTAACTCCAGTTTCAGAGGATCCATTGCCCTCTTCTGGCCTCTGTATGTATTGCATGCACTGGTGCACTTACATGCAGGCAAAACATTCATATACATAAATTTAAAAAAAATCAGAATTTTTAAATTAAAATGTTTTAATTAATGAAAACATTTTAATTAAAAATGTATTCGAATTACTTTTTAAAAATAAGATTACCTTGAAGAACTTTGTATAGGTTGGAAAATTTGGAGAAGGGGTGAATGTCAAACTCACATTACAGCAACACTGATACATTTCACAGTATTGTTGAAGCTTGGTAGGGCAGTTTTGTCAGTAAAAAGTACTCCAAATTATAGTAGACATACAGAATTGTGAATTTATATACCTAAATACAGTTGTATATTTTTAGTTTGAGAATTATATCAGTTATTAAAGTCTTTCTGGGCTGTGGTTTTTATCTCTATATCAGTTATTAAAGTCTTTCCGGGCTGTGATTTTTATCTCTAGATGTTCAGTTAGGTGATTTACAGTTCCCGTAGGGCACAGGTGAAGGCACACTGGGGCTGTAGAAGAGGAATAGAAAAATGACGGAAAACTCTTGGCGGCTGGGACTGGGAGAGGACCGACATCAAGGCCTGGGTGCCAGGACCACATGTGCAGTCAAGACCACAGCTGGCCCTCAGGGGAGGTAGGAGCACATTCTAGAGAATCAGTCCTCCCAAGACTAGAACCTGAAAATGAGAGATCTTCCCTCTCCCCAGCAAAAGCCCAACACAGAGGCAAAGTCACTGCCATACAGAACCTCAGAACTTGGGGGAGGGGGCTGTGGGGAACGCAGCCACTCAGAGAAGGCTGAAGCTACTGCTGACGAAGTTCTCCATCCTCTAATCAGCTCCACTATCGGCCTGTTACCAGAGGAATGTGGGACTGCAGCTCACAGTTGGGGATCACAGCTACAAGCTCATGGGAGGGCCCACAGGAAGGGAAAAAAAAATGTAATTCGACTTTTTAAATTACATTTTGTGTGTGTGTGTGTGTGTGTGTGTGTGTGTGTGTGTGTGCAGCATACATGTGGCGATCAAAGGACAACTTGCAAGAGTCTATTCTCTTTTTCCACCATGTGAGTTCTAGGAATTGAACTTAAGTCATCAGGCTTGGAGGCAGAGCCTTTACTCACTGAGCCATCTCACTGGTCCCACTTAAATCATAAAAGATTTAATGATTTATTTTTATTTGTACAAGTGTTTTGGATCATCTGTATGTACACTAGCATGCGTGAAGTATCTGTGAAGGCCAAAAGATGGTGACAGAGCTGCCATGTGGGTGCTGGAGCTCGAACCCAGGTCCTCTGGAAGAACAGCAAGTGCTTTTAATCCCTGAACCACCTCTCTAACTCTTTATTTATTACTTTTATTTTATGTGTATGAATGCTTATCTGCATGTATGTAAATGAAGGCCAGAAGAAGGTGTCAGATCTCCTGAAACTGGAGTTTCTGACATTGTTAACCACCATGTGGTGCTGGGAACTGAACCTGGGTCCTTGGCAAGAGCAGCCAGTGCTCTTAACTGCTGAGCCGTCTCTCCGGCCCCCTTCTTGAATTTCTTAATACATTTTAGCAAGGTCTTTGGGCCTCTTGGGCTATGTGACCATGCCTGGCACTATCATTTCTAATCCCACTTTTAGAAGGACTGGGCAAGCTCTGAGTGGCTGGGCCAGGTCTGGGAGCACAGGCTTCTTAAGAAATTAAAAAGCATCCCAGAAGTTCCCTGTGTGGACAGCAGAGGGCAGCAAACTGCCATATCCGTGCTGCTCATCCAGAGGACTGAGACATGGTGTAATCACAGCACTCGGGGCACCCAAGCAGGAGAATCATGGCTATGAGACCAGCTTGGGTTTTTATAGTGAATTGAGGCCAGTGTGAACTTTTGAGCAGGACCCTTTCTCAAAAAAAAAAAAAAAAAAAAAAAAAAAAAAAACCCAAACCAAACCAAAAAACAACAAAAACAATGGGCTGGAGAGTTGGCTCAGCAGCTAAGAGCACTGACTGCTTTTGCAGAGGACCTGGTTTGGTTCCCAGCTCTCACATGGAGGCTAACAATGGTCAGTAACTCCAGTTCCAAAGGATCCAACACTGTCTTCTGGGGCATTGCAAGCACAGGTGCACTTACATACATGCAAGCAAAACATTCATACACATAAAAATAAAAATATCAAAACAAAGCAAGGGCTGGGGATGTAGCTCAGTTGGTAGAGTGATGCCTAGCACAGATCCCTGGGCTAGATCCCAAGTACCCCATAAACCAGGTGAAATTGTATGTGCCTATAATCTCAGCACTGGTGAGGGGAGGGCTCAGGAGGATCAGAAGTTCAAGGTCATCCCCAGCTGTATTGCAAATTTAAGGCCAACCTAGGATGCATAAGATTCTTTCTTTAAAAAACAAAAAAACAGAAACAAACCCCAAACCCTCCTTCCTTAAAAAAAAAAAAAAAAAAAAAAATGGGCTAGATCCCAAGTACCCCATAAACCAGGTGAAATTGTATGTGCCTATAATCTCAGCACTGGTGAGGGGAGGGCTCAGGAGGATCAGAAGTTCAAGGTCATCCCCAGCTGTATTGCAAATTTAAGGCCAACCTAGGATGCATAAGATTCTTTCTTTAAAAAACAAAAAAACAGAAACAAACCCCAAACCCTCCTTCCTTAAAAAAA
>NW_008355789.1:5233931-5234609 GCF_000622305.1 Nannospalax galili
AAAGCCCACAGAAGCCCTCAGCTAAGGTGGTACATAGTACTCCTAGTCCTTTGAAGCCTTCACATTGCTTCTGAATCCCAGCAATTCCCTTGATCTTGACAGTGGAAGCCAGGGCAGGATATACAGTGTCAGATGCCACATTGCTCCTGAAATAGAGAGACCTATTACTGAGCCTTCTAAGGTGCCTGGCAGAGTCTGCCACAGGGCTGCCTCTCATCCTGACAGCTTACCGCCAAAGTCTCTATTTTCCTAACAAGGACATTCGACTTAACTCAATGCAACCAGCTCAAGGCCACACCATTATGGTATGGAAGAACATGGATTTGAACCCTCATCCACCTGCTTTCTAAATCAGATGTTGTTCTAGTTTGTTTCTCCACTGTGCTGGATAGCTTTAGTGTCAACCTGGGTAGAGGGAGCCTCAATTGGGGAATTTCCTCTATTGGACTGGCCTGTGGCCATGTCTGAAGGGCATCTTCTTGATGAGTGATGTGGGAGGGCCCAGTCCACTGTGGGTGGTGCTACCCCTGGGCAGGTGGGCCTGTGTTGCATAAGAAAGCAGGCTGAGCAGGGGCCAGAGGAGCAAGCCAGTAAGCAGTGTTCCTCCATGGCCTGTGCTCCAGCTCCTGCCTCCAGGTTCCTGCCCTGAGTTCCTACCTTGGGCTCCCTGATGAACTG
>NW_008355789.1:5234646-5251535 GCF_000622305.1 Nannospalax galili
CCCTGAGTTCCTACCTTGGGCTCCCTGATGAACTGTGACCTGGGAGATGTAAGCTGAATAAACCCTTTCCTCCCCAAGGTGGTACTGGTCAGAGTGTTTTTTCACAGCAATGGAGAAACAAACTAGGACATCCACTGCTGTGACAAAATACTCTGACTAATATCAACTTGGGAGGAAAGGGTTTATTTTATCTTACATCTCCCGGGTCACAGTTCATCAGGGAGCCCAAGGAAGGAACTCAGGGCAGGAACCTGGAGGCAGAAGCTGGAGCACAGGCCATGGAGGAACGCTGCTTACTGGCTTGCTCCCCTGGCCCCTGCTCTGCTTGCTTTCTTATGCAACACAGACCTCCGTGCCCAGGGGTGGCACCACCCACAGTGGGCTGGGCCCTCCCACATCACTCAACAATCGAGAAGATGCCCCACAGACATGGCCACAGGCCAGTCCAATGGAAGAAATTCCCCAATTGAGGGGCCCTCTCCCCAGGTGTGTCAAGTTGACACTAAACCTATCCAGCACAGATGCTCTCTCTACAAATCCAATTTGCCTGTATGAAAGAAAAAAGAAAATAGAAATGAAAATGTCATTTTTGCCTTGCTATTTTTGTGTCAGTGGAATTCCTGTTTGAGACAGTGATTCCCTCAGACTGTGCCTCAGCCTTTCCTGAGAACAATGGCCATGTGCAAGCAGAACAGCTTGTGTCCACTGAATGCCTAGATAGGGTGTCATGTCTCTATTCAAAGAAAGGGCATTTCCAAACTCTTGGCTGTTGAATCCATCCCCAGTCTGATCTCTCTCCTGAAACTGTGGTTTTCAGGAGCTTAGCAATGATTGGTTTGTTAGTGGTAGAGTCAGGTGAGTCTACACTGGATGGCTCTAGTCCTCTCCTCTGTACCATGCATATCAGACAGGATATACATGGTTGCTGGAAGCCCATAAATGATGTTCCTCCATCTGAGGAGCACAGTGTACTGCCTGGGTGAATTTAGCTTTCCCTAGTAGTTCTATACAAGATACAGACTATGTCCGATGATGGTGACCATACAGGGAGGAGGACTGGAGTCACCCACCAGGATGGGCTCACACTTGACCACTGACCAGTTGTGCCTTTCTGGGTCATTACTTCAGGTCTCTGAGCCTCAGTTTCCTTACCCAGTGTTGTAGAACTCCATCCTCTGAGCAAAACAGCCATTACCGTCTTCATTAGGCAGATGACTACCTGCAAGAGACCCTGAAGATCAGGCCTGTTGGGGTTCCCTTATAGAAGATGGGGGCTCACCTGGATTCCTACCACTCCTTCCTACACCTCCCTCCCAGCTGTATGGGATTCTGCCCAAGCAACACGCAATCTCAGGATCTCAGGAGTTGATGGAGTAGTAGATAGAACGTGGATAGCTAACCAAAGGGGTGCTCTATCTGTGCAGCTATCGGGGAGTCATCATTCATGAAGCTCCATACTGGGGTGAGACTTTTTTGGTGGTGTAGCTGACCATGGGGTCACCCATGTCCTGTATGTCACCTCACCCGTGCCTGTAAGTAAACTCAATAAACATCGGTTTGACAAGTTGGACTTTGGTAGAATCATTACTTGGGCCTGCCATCAGTACCTTTGCTGAGGACAGTAGATTCGTTCACATCTCCCCAGGAAAAGTTGGCGCAAAACCCATCATACGGTGGTGACATTTATCGCATGGTTTTGCAAAAATGCACAGGAATGTTGCTAACACGCGGAAGCCCTCATGCTAGCCCCCTCTTTGCTCAGTCGGCTTGACCTCATGCCTGCATGATACCTCCTATGGCATGCTGTCCCTACACCCTCCAGATGCTTTTAGGAGAAAGGCAGACATTCTAAGTTCACGAGCAAAAGACTTTCTGAGTCCGCGTTGTGTTCCCCGGGCCGAGGAGCCAGCAGAGCCTACCTGAGTCCCTGGCGGAGAGAAGCTCTGCTCCTTCCCAGGGTGAGCTGGGTATGTGGATTTTTCTTGAATTCTCTGTGAATGTGGGAAGGGGCACCTGCCAGTTTCCCACGGTGTGGCAGTCTCCAAGGGTGGCATTCCCACAGAAACCCCCAAAGGACAAAGTTGGACCCTCCCCTGCTGAGCTGGGCATCGGCCAAGAGGCCTCTTAGCAAAGGATTCCAGTTGCAGCTCAGGTCAGTTGACACCCTGTGGGCCTGGGATGAGCTGGGGGAGAGGAGTGTCTGAGCACTGTAGGCACTTGGAGGAGGGGAATCTCTGCCTCACAGAACCTTCTTGAATGTAGTCTTCCACCTTACATGTTCCAAACTCTGAATCCAAACCCCACCCCAAGGATCAGTGTCCTGCCTGGAGGGTCACACTGAGGGGAACCCATAATGTAGCTAACACCTTTCAACTATAGCACACCAAAGTCACCCTCAAGGCAATTTTCTGTGGCCAGGACACCCTATTTAATGGTCTGCGATGTCTTAGGATACTAAATACCCTACATACAGTTTAAAACTCAGAGCTAGGCTTCAAAGTGCTTTGTGATGGGTTTACAATTAAACCAGAACTGCATCTGTACTCTGTGGTTGTGGATACAGATGCTTGTGAAAGGGGTGGAAAGCTGGATTTCCCAAAGCAGTCACCACCTGAAACATTAGAAGCTGCTGCTGCCAATCCTTTTTGGAATGAGGCTGGGTATGAAAATGGATAAATGCAGGGGCTGGAGAGATGGCTCAGTAGTTAAGAGCACTGACTGCTCTTGCAGAGGACCTGGGTTCGATTCCCAGCACCCACATGGTGGCTATGAACCGTCCTTAATTCCAGTTCCAGGGGAATCTGAAGCCCTCTTCTGACCTTTAAGGCATTGCATGACACAGTGCACTCACATACATGCAGGCAATACATTCATACACATAAAATTTAAAAAACAATAAAAAAATATTTTAAGAAAAATCTGATTAAAATATTACCATGAAAATGTAGTTCACTATCAACTGGGTCAATAACACTGAACTCAGAGGGGGGATTTATACAGGGAAAAAACCAAGTGGACTCTTTGATTTTGAGATTTGGAGGGGAGATAAGGAAGGCTGTGGGCTGAGTCTTGAAGGCACATTCCTTCTGGTACTCTGAGTTCTTGTTGGTGGGTGGCCTGGGGCAGGCTGTGGGGCCTGGTAAAGTTAAGCCCACCAGGGCAAAGCAAGTTGAAGAGGGACTGAGTGGCCCTTGAGTGGCCTGCTGTTCTCAGCCTGGAGAAGGGCACTTCCGAATTTAACGCTTGCTACCCCTCTTCCTGCTCCTTCTCCTCCAGCCTTTGTCCACCCTCCCACACCTCTGAAGCTCCAAAGGGGTTCAAGTGACCCTGTGAACTCTCCCCTGGTCCCCAGCTCTCTGCTCACAGGTCAAGAGGCACCCTCAAGTGGAAATTTGAAGCCCTTTTCTTCTGCCTCTCGCTTCCTTCCATGGGGGGAATGCCCTCCCACCTCCAATTTTATCTTCACTTTATAAATACTTTCTGAATTCCTGTTCCATGAGTACTCCTTTAAGCTTGACCCTGTCCACAGAGGAGCCAGCCCTGAGAGTCCTTGGTGCTGGGCTGCCATGGGCACAGTCCAATCCCCCAACATGGCTCCAGCCTCCTTAACATTCTAAATGCATTATTCCTGACCCCTGTTTGGGGTTTCCAGGTCACATATCTGAGTACCACCACCCTGGAGTGCTGTGTATTTTCTTAAACCATAATCAAGAACTGACATTTATTGAACGCATCACTATACTGAGTACTTACTGTATATAGCCTTCTTGGACGGCAGTGTTGGCCTTGCTTCTTCAGGTATAGGACTTCAAAAAGTGTTTTATTAAAAGGAAAAGCAGGGGCTGAGAGCATAGTTCAGTGTGTAGTGTGCTTGCCTAGTATGCTAGGCGTTGGATCCCCAGCAACGTGTAAATCCGCCATAGTAGACAATCCCGGTGGTTGCAAGAAGATCAGAAGTTCAAGGTCATCCTTGACACAGAGAGTTCGAGGCTACAGGAGACCCTGTCTCAAATTAATAGATAGTAGATAAAATGACATATGAAAAAAGAGGAAGCAGTAATTACGGTCTAGGCTGGAGACTGGGGCAAAGTTCCGCAGTTTTCAGCTTAGGCTGCTCTGGAGATGGCAGTTTGGAGATGCTGTAGGTCTCCTCAGACTTTGCTGGGAGGTTACAGGCTGTCCTTGGAGCTCCTGCAGGCTCTCCACCTGAAGCCCCAGCTCCACCCTCTATGATGTGATCCAACATGGATGATGGGGTGGAGGAGCAATTTGCAAGCCCACCCCCTCTGACTTGGGCTCCAGCAAGTCCTGGCAGGTGTCTGTTAGCTGGGAGGGGGTGAGGGGTGGCAGTCCTCCCTGTCTGGTAGGAAAAGGAACACCTGGAATCCCATGTCCCCAGTGCCACCCCCCAACAATCTCCTGCTGATCTCAGCTCAGATGCAGGAGAGGGAGATCAGATACAAAATTCCAGGGGATGAAGACTCCCCCCACAAGGACACCACCCCCTCCTAATTTGCAGCGAAGCAGAAATTTTAACTCTTTGGGGTAAATTTTCAAAGCCCATTAGACACTTAAGTCTTGTTATTTGTTAACAGCCTTTTGAAAATGTATCTTTTTTTAAAAAAAGTATTATTTTTATTTTCTGTGTATGAATGTATTCTTTACATGTGTGTAAGTGCACCCGTGTTGTGCAATGCCTGAGGTCAAGAGTGTCAGATCTCCTGGAACTGGAGTTATAGATGGTTATTAGCCACCATGTGGGTGCTGGGAATGGAACACAAGCCTTCTGCAAGAATAGTCAGTGCTCTTAACCACTGAGCCGTCTCTTCAGCAGGAACAATTAGAGAGAAAAAGAGCATGTGTGATGCCATCCCCTGCACCACAGGCTGTTGCAAACTGGTCTTCCGAGGCTGTTGGAAATGACTTGGAGAGAATACAGCCAGAGATGACTTCTGGAGGACAGGGAACAAAGCCCATCTGAACAGAAACGGGGGGCGGGGGCTCAGGGTCACCCTGTCTGACCACTCTGTGCATGTGGCTCAGGACCTGTCTGCTGGTGGCTTGTTTCAGATGTCCTGGAAGTAGACTTGTGTGTCTGGATTTTCCAAACTGTTAAGAGAAACAGGCCCATGCTTTCAGGACAGAACAGGGGTGTCAACTGAAAGGAAAGGTTCTGAACATACCTCAAAGCTTCTTTGGGTCCTGCTGTCTTTGCCCCAAGCCTCACCCCACAGCCCTTACCAGGGTTGGACCCTCCAACAAGTGTGTTGTCAATGTCTCTAGAATACACTTCCAAGTGCCCTGTAGTCCCTGTTTTCCATGGAGACTGTGATGCTGTCAAGCAAGGAACGATATTCTCTGTGGTCAAGGAGGGGTGCCAGAGACCCAAGGGACTTTGCTAGCAGGTTTGAGCCACAATCCCCAGAGCCACAATCCCTCACTACCATAATCTCTGTTGTTGAAATTGCAGAAGATTGAAATCTTTGAAAGTCTAACTATTGAAAGGTCAAAGCCTAGAATTATGGAAAAGATAAGTTAAAAATTCTTTAAAACAGTAAATACATATTTAAATTTCTTATTTATTTTATTTTATGTGTATGAGTTTTGCCTGCATGTACGTAAGTGTACCATGTGTATGCATTACCTGTGGAGGCCTGAAGAGGCCGTCAGATCTCCTGGAACTGGAGTTACTGTTCTCCATAATCTACCTGCTTTCCTTCATGAATCTTTCTTCAGGTCTTTATTACTGAGACCCAGCCACCCTCTCCAGTTCTGCTTTCCAGAATATTCTTCCTTGTGCATTTATTATTTCCCTATATCTGAGTGGGCACTGAGAGCTGTGCCACTTTAGTAGGCCACTTGCAGTTTATGAGACGGCAGAGGCCCAAGGCTCTGGTTTCCTAATTTCTTTCTGCAAATCAATCAATACTTTCTGAACTTATCTCTTGACCACAATTCCTTGCCAATTGCAACTGACAGTAAAACAAGCAACGTTCTTTTAGCCTAGCACAGTAGATCAGAGATCATCAAATAACAGCCAAGGGACTAATCCTAGACTGCTACCCATTCTTGCAAACAAGGTTAACTCTAACAGCCCCACGAGGGACTGTTGAAGGATCCCCATGACTTCCCATTCCACAGCCTGCTCCAGGGGTCCTGGGAGGCATTCTTTCTGTCCATCCAAAAAACAAGGAGTTTCTTAAATCCTGAGAGAGTTCCTGGTGCTTAGGCAGAAACTATTAGCAAGGGAAGGGAATATGTGAAGGAAAGAGGATATGGATGGAGAAGACTTGGGCTAAAGAAAGGAGATACATACTCAAAGTCAAAAGAGACCAAAGGTCTTCAGAAGCCTGTGAACTGCACTGCTTTTGAGAGCAAAGGTATCATTTAAATCCAGGCTATCATTAGGACTACAAAGCTATCTACTTAGTTCAATGTTAGTATTTAATACAGTGAATCAAGCTTTTTTATGACTTGAAGGAACTTCAAAAATAAACGCTAGTTTCCCCATGTCATTGAAGAAGAGTGCAGAGTTCATTCCTGCTTAATAGATCAAGGTAACAAATCATATTTTCTATCAAAAGGGAGTGTTTAGAGAGCTTTGAGGGGAGGGCTGGGTTGTTGGCCTGATAGAAAGGAATTTGGGCTCCGTGCCCAGCTCTTTCTTCTGACCCTGTTCATGACCCTTACAAGTCACATAAACCTCGTTGGAACCTCAGTTTCTCTCTTTGAAACAATCACAGCTTGCCTCCCTGGGCAAGCTAGATGATTAATAATGACAGTGTGAGCAAAATTTCTTTGAGGTCTTTGGATGAAAGACAGCCTATAAACTGTGCTAAAGATTTACTGTCTTATTAAAGGTATCACCGCATATAATGCTCCAGTAATAAATGTTGACAAAGTAAACAGCCTCCATTCATCCTGGCTGTTCATCTCCTACAGGGACAATGACAAAGGTGTGTTCCCAGCTCACAAATATTTCCATTAATACTGTCCAGAAACTTACACTGGGTCTATGTTTAGATTGTCATCTGGTGTTATAATTTGTAGAATCAGCTACTAAGACATACATAGCAATTCATTGTAAATGAAAATAAATGTATATAACGAAAAGGGCATGTAACACAGCTTTGCCCTTTGACTTGAACATGAGAAGGGTAGCAAGGATTGCCACCCATAAAGTGAAAATGAGAGAGAGAGAGAGAGAGAGAGAGAGAGAGAGAGAGAGAGAGAGATATGAGAGGGATACTGAGCATTGTGGGAAGATTGGTGTATCAGGACTTTCTGACAAGGACACAAGCAGCTGTGTGCTGGCCACATAGAAAGGTCAAAGAGAGGTTTCACAGCTACTCTTAATCCCTAATGTTCAAGTTTCTTATCACCCTGGAATGCACATACCGAGGTCCATGTCACCTGAGCACGGTAGGGGATTTATTTCTTGAGTCTATAGAAAAGACCAAGAATGATGAATTCAGAGATGGAGAGATGGCTGTTTAAAAGCATCAGGTGCTGCTCTTCCAGAGCATCAGCTCAGTGGTTAAGAGTGCTCACTGCTCTTCCAGAAGTCCTGAATTTGGTTCCCAGCACCCATGTCTGGCAGTTCACAACCACTTATAGCTCCAGCTCTGGGGATCTGATGCCCTCTTATGGCATCTGATGGCACTGCACCCATGTATGCATCACACAATATAACCAAAAATAAAAAATAAAATCTTTGGGGCTGGAGAGATGGTTCAGTAGTTAAGAGCACTGACTGCTCTTGCAGAGGACCCGGGTTCAATTCCCAGCACCCACATGGTGGCTACAAACTGTCCTTAACTCCAGTTCCAGGGGAATCCAACATGCTCTTCTGACCTCTGCGACATTGCATGACATGGGTGCACTCACATGCAGGTAATACACTCATACACATAAAAATAAAAATAAAAAATAAAAATCTTTTAAAAGTAATTAATTCAAGAGACTACTATCTATCACTAACTGTGCAACCTTGAACAAACTGTTTTCTGGACTTTAGATGCCTTATCTATAATATGAAGGTGCTGGTCTAGTATTGAAACTGCCATTGCACACACACTAAGTACCAGCCCCTTTCTATATACTGTATGTGCTTTATCTTATTTAATCTTCTGAGGTGGATGCAGCTGTGGCTCAGACAGTTGACTGCTGGATCAGACACACAATCATTCATGTGGCTGACAAACATCTGCTAAGCATCTGCTCCGCATCAGGATGTTAAAAGTCAAAGGTAGACATGTGGTCTCCAGCCTTGATGGACAATTTAGGGATCAGACCTAGAAAAGGGAAGGCTGTTTAAGCTGAGGAAAGTGTAGCCATTAGCCTCTTCGTGGCACTGGAGGTGGTACCCAAACATGTTTCACCCATCGTGACAAAGGCCTGACTTCCTATCGTCCCACTCCTCCCCCGGCCACCATTCTCATCTTGTTCCTCCACATAGCATCCTGTACCAAACAGTCTTTCTAGTCTCCAGAGCTTCTCCTTCTCTCTCTCAAACTCACCTACCCAGGCTGTTCCCTGACATGTAACTAAAGTCTCATCATGTTCATTATGATCATCACTGGTCTCCATGGGCCAAGTCCAGCGGGCAGTTCTCGCCCCTCAGCTTACTTACAGGCATTCGACACTGTTGAACACCTCTCTTCCATGACAGGCTGCTTTTACGTGGCTTCCGGGTCCTCCATATCTTTCCTTGGGTTTTTGACCCTTGTATCTTTGGTCTCTGTTCATTAGGCTTCTTTGCTGGTCTCCCCCCGGCCCCAGATTCTTGGTATTGTAACATCTCAGGGCTCAGACTTTGCATCAGTCCATACCCAACTCCTTGGTGAGAGATCACAGCTTCAAAGCTTTTCCTTTATGCGAACAATTTCTAAATCTATATCTTTAATATAAACCTGCCCCTCTCTGATTTCAGCCTCCACCCAGCCTCTCGACTTGGATACCCAGAATCTGCCTGTGCAAAAGAGAAACCTTATCTTTTCTCTGAAACCTGATTTGCTTCCAACTTTTTCCATTTTAATGATTGCAACTTTACGTCCCAGTTTCCCTAAGTTATTCTTTTAAAAAATTTTAAAGACTTTATTTTATTTTCAGTTGGGTATATACACGTGTGTCTCTGTATGAGTATGTGCATATCAGTGCAGGTACTGGCAGAGTCCAGAAGAGGGCATTCAATCCCCTGGACCTGGAGTTATAGGCAGTTGCGAGCCTTCCAAAGTGGGTCCTGGAAACTGAACTCACGTCCTTTGCAAGAGTGGTATGTGCTCTTAACTACTGAGCCATCTCTCCAGCCCACCCCTCTGAGTTATTCTGTTCTCTCCTGCATCCCTGACTTTACCCTCAAAATGTAACTAGACCCTAACCATCTCCCACTACTCCCACAGCCCCAACCCCAGCCCAAGCCAGCAGTAATTCTTACTCAGGCATCATGGCTGCCCTGGGCTTTGCACCACATGTGAACATGTAGATGATAGGCCCTAGCCTTGCCCACAGAGCATGCTCAGTCTCCTGGGAAAGGTGGACATGAAGCTTAAAATCATCATTGCTGTTAAGTGCTGCAGCAGATCTGGAAGTTTAGGTCAAGGTATACAATTTATTCTTCCTTTTCCAGTTCAGATGTTAAAGCTGCTCCTCCAGTCTTGTGTGTGTGTGTGTGTGTGTGTGTGTGTGTGTGTGTGTGTGTGATATAGTATATGTATATGTATGCATTCTGTGTATAGGAGGTGTTCATGTGCACACTGAACATGCATGTGGAGGATAGAAATTGACTTTGAATATCTTCCTCTATCTCTTTCCACCTCATAAAAATTTTTATTATTTTTATTTCTTGTGTATGAGTGTATTGCCTGCTTGTATATAAGTGCACCCGTGTCGTGCAATGATCATGGAGGTCAGAAGAGGGCATCAGATCCCTGGAATTGGAGTTATGGATGGTTGCAAACATGTGGGTGCTGGGAACCAAACCCAGGTCCTCTGCAAGAGCAGCCAGTGCTCTTAACTGCTGAACCATCTCTCCAACCCCTCCACCTTATTTTTTTTAAGACAGATTATCTCACTGACCCTGGAACTCATTGATTTGACAAGACTAGCTAGACAGCAAGCCCCAAGAATCCTTCTGTTTCTAGTTTCCCAGCACTGAGAGTATAGGCACACACCCCTACTTTTTAATGTGGGATCTCAGGATCTAAACTTAGGTCGAAATGCTTGTGTGACAAGCACTTTACCAGCTGAGCCATCTTCCTAGCCCTGCTCACCTATCTTTAAATTAAGGTGACCCGCAACATACTAGGCACTGCAAAGCCAGTGAACGCAATCCTGGGCTTACGATGGGTGCTGGATCCACTAACATACTTCCACACCTGGCTTTGCACCCTTTGCCTTCCCTTTCTGGTATGGCACCTGTGAGTTTAGAGATGGGACTCAGGCTTTCCCAGCACTGACATTCAGTTTTGATTCCCAGGATGTAGCCTATACTGACTCTCCTTTTTCTTGGAATCTTTAGCCAAGTGTCCAATGGCCCAGTGTCCAGTGATCCAGTGGCCTGGCTGGATCAAGTCCATGGAATTGACAATGGTCCTCTACTCTGATGATGTTGCAAATTCCCACTGAATCACCATTTCTGGAGTTTAATTAGAATGTGACCTTACCATAATGTGAAGTGTGTAGATCTTGCTCCTTTGTATTTGACTTTTACCCGTTCCCTGCATCCAGGCCCTCTCTTGTCCATTCTTTCCCCAGCCAGCCTACCTTGTACGTGGCTCTCCGTGTACACGTTCCTAAAGCTCGGCCTTGCTAAGCCATCCTCCAGCTGGCAGTCTTCAAAGGAACTTCATTGCCCACCCAGTACCCTCTCATCCACAGGGCCCTCCACACTTGATCTCAAACTTCTCTCACTCACATCTGGGCAGAGTTGTACCTGACCATGACCTGTCTGCTGGTGGAGGCCCTAACACTCGCATGCGCTTAGCCAGGCCTGAGTCACTTCTCCTTCCTGTTCCCTGTTCTGAAGTGACAGCCTCCAGGCCTGCCTCCTCAGCAAGGGGCCCATTGTGTCTGTCTTGTTTTATAAAACCCCTTCTGTTCTGTCTTCTGTATTGATAGTTATTCTTACTCTTGAGGCTTTTGTTGGCCATGTCTTATTTTGTAAAGATTTATTTGTTTATATATTTTTATTGAATTTTTGTGAATTTCACACAATATATTTTGATCATATTTAGATCCTCTCCCATAACTGCACTCCCCTTTTAAACCCCTACCAAATTTCTGTACTCGTGTGTGTGTGTGTGTGTGTGTGTGTGTGTGTGTGTATGTGTAAAGGCTTGTGGAGTCAGGTTTGTGTCCCAAATGCTCTTCAGTATGGGTTCATCCACTGGAGCCTGGTCAGCCTACTAAGAGTCCCACCCTTAATATGACTGACTCTCCCCTTCCCAGTAGACATTGGTTGCCAGTAGTTCCTTAGGTAGGGCTGGGGTTTCTTACCCACTTCCCTTGAGCTTCTGCCTTGAGCTTGTGTGGGGCATCTCTATGCTGTCCCCATTGCTGTGAGTTCATTAGAGTAACTGACCGGTTGTCTGGAAAGCTGTTTCCTTGTGTTCATCCACCACCTCTGGTCTTACAGTCTTTCTGCCCCTCCTTCCACAATGACCCCCGAGACTTGGGAGGCAGAAGTTTGAACTAGTGTCCTATTCAGGGATGAGCACTCTGCAGGCTCTTGTTCTCTGCACATGGGCCAGTTGTGGGTCTCTGTGTTAATCACCATCTGCTGTATAAGGAAGCGTCTCTGCTGAGAGTTGAGAGACACATTGATCCACAAGTATAACAATAAATCATTAGAAATCAGTTTAATACTGTATTTAACAGAATGGTTATATTGGGCTTTTCCCCATGGCCTGTGGGTATTTATTTATATTTTACGTATATGTGTGAATGTCTGCATATATGCACATTTATCATGTGCATGCAGTCCCCACAGAGGCCATAAGAGGGTGCTGGATCCCCTGGACCTGAACTTATGGATGGTTGTGAGTGCCATGGGAGACTTCAGAGTGAGAGAGACGTGGATTTAATGTGCACTCTTTTATTGATTATCCTCAGCAAAGGGAGCCTCACCTTTCTGTATTTATAAAATAGGTATAGAGACGGTCTCATAAAACTCTTGTGAGGCTCAGACAAGAGCATGTGTGAAATGCTTAAGGATACAGGATGCAAAGTATTTTACCCTCTGCATTACACATGGATCATTAGACATCTATGCTTTGAAGTACTCTATGTTTTTGAAAAACTATTGAGTGAATTTTGACACAGTATACCTCTAGTTACCTTGAATTATAAATAGAGACGAGTTACTGAAGTAATAAGGTCATTCAGTGTGCAGTGTGCTTTAGTGCTGTACCACCCTTAGGAATGATGGACGAGTTTAACATGCTTTCAGACACAGAACAGAGAAAAGGAGTAAGGAAGGAAATGCTCAGTGTCCAAAAACTGGAGCAAACCAGTCATCCCTAGAGGCAGCCTGTGAACTCTGCATTTCATTGCTCATTCAAGGACCAGAAAAAAGTCTTAGGACTCCTGTATAAAGTCAATACTGTCTATTTAGGAAACTTCTGCTCAGCTGTAAAAGACTCTGGGTAGGAAAAAAAAAGTGCCCATCTGAGAAATTGTGACCAACAGCCAGCAGCTTCTAAGTGTCTGTTTTAGGTGTCAGATACAAACATGTGCAGGTGACAACTTGCAGGAACTGGGTCTCTCCTTTTACCAAGTGGCTTGGTGGTGTCTTTACCTGTGAAGCCATCTTGCTGGACTGGGAATGTCTTCACCAGGCACAATCCCTGCCATTCCTCTCACTCCTTGGAGACACACACACACACACACACACACACACACACACACACACACACAAACCGTGCACATCACAGGTTCTTCCAGATTCTTTCTGCTCATCCGTGAACTCCCCTCTCCCCTTGTTCATTTCAACACAGTGAGGGAGGCTTCTCCACATGTGACCTTTAGAAATGAAAGCAGAGCTTGGGCCATGATCAAGGCCAGGTGAAACAGTCACCAATAAAACCTGAGCTTGCATTCACCTCTGCCAGCAGCTGGGCTTCTTCCGGAGACTGCGGACAAAGGAACTTGAGATCACATAAAAGCCTTTAAATCAAGAGGACGCTGTGAAGTGCTGCTGGTGACAGATGAGGGGCTGTCTGTCTGCTGAGCAGTGTCCCCTCCCCCAGGTCCTGCTGGATCCGAGAATTAACAGGTGAGCAGCACCCCCTTCCAATGTGGTCCCTGGGCAGCCCTTGCTCATTGACAGAGGCTTCTTCTGGAGCTGATGAAGCCAGGAGACTGAATATTCCCATTTCCTCTCCTTCTGGACTCAACAGACCCCTGAAATCTTTAGCCCCCACCCCTTTTTTGGCCTTTTTGAGACAGCATCTCCCTGTAGCCCCAGCTGACCTGGAACTTGCTATATAGACCAGGCTGGCCTTCATCTCACAGATATCTGCTGGCCTTTGCCTCCTGAGTGCTGGGATTAAAGGCATGTGCCACCATGCCCATCATTTTTATTTATCTTTTTTGAGTTAAGGTTTCAAGTAGCCCAGGTTGGATTTGAACTCACTCTCTGGCTAAGGATGATCTTGAACTCCTGATCCTCCTTCCTCTAAATCCCAAGTGCTGGTATTACATGTGTACATCGCTATGTTCAGTTTCTTATATTAAAAAAGTATTATCTTGGGCCTAGAGAGATGGCTCAGCGGTTAAGAGCACCAACTGCTCTTTCAGAGGACCTGGGTTCGATTCCCAGCACCCACATGGCGGCTATGAACCATCCTTAACTCCAGTTCCAGGGGAATCCAAAGCCCTCTTCTGACCTCCGGGGCATTGCACAACATGGGTGCGCTCACATACATGCAGGCAATACACTCATACACATAAAATAAAAATAATAAAAATTTTAAAAAGTATTATCTTTGGGTGGATATAATAAAAATGTAATGTATTCATGTGTGAAATTATCAAAGAACTAATAAAAAATAAAATAAATATATATGTTGTTTTATATAATATTATATTACATAAAAATATTACATAAAATAAAAGCTTATCTTTGTCATGGCCTTGACCCATTGTTGTGACTGATAACTTGGCTCCTCGTGGCCTATAGCACAAGGTCCCAACATACTAAACATGACACAAGCTTCCTAGACTGTGGCCCTGCAGCCTGACCTCACAGTTCCCTCTGCTTCCTAAGCATCCTCTTTGCACAGTTCACATCTCTTATTTCAAGGATCCCAAAGCTGAGCTACTGGGTCCCACGTGGCTCAGGCTGTACCCTTTGCCGTTCTTTCCAGGTAAGCTTCTGCTTGTCTGCTTGGAACTTTGAAAAAAGACATTGGACTCCAGAGCTTGTATTCCTGTTGCAACACCTTATTGCTAGTTCTGCATAAAGAATTGTCTACAAACTCTGTGGCTTAACTGCAAGCCCATTGGTTAGCACACAGTTTTTGTAGGGCAAGAATGTGGGTGTGTTTTAGCTGGGTGATTCTAGGTGAGGCTATAGGTCTGGTGTTAGGAGGAACCACAAGGATCTGAAGCTTGAATGGGGCTAGAGGGCCCAGCTCTAAGTGGCTGGAGAATCTTCATTCTTGCTGGCTTGGGCTGGATGCATTGGCTCCTCACCAACTAGGGCCTTTTCACAGGACATGGCAGTGACCTTCTGTAGAATGAGCTGTCTGAGAGCAAGGTGGGAACCACTGTCTGTCATGACCTGACTTTCAAGTGCTAGGTACATTTCTACCCATACACAAGAGGAGAAGGGACCACACGGGGAATGCCAGGAGGCACAGGGCCCTCTGACTCTGTGGTTTCCATAATGACAAGTTACCAACCTAAATACCTGATTTTTTCCAAAAAAGGCTGTATTTTGAACATGTGATCAGTGTCTTTTTAAAATGATTTTTATTATTTTTGTGTGTATGAGTGTTTTCCTGCATGTATGTAAGTGCACCGTGTGTGTACACTGCCCAAAGAGGCCAGAAGAGGGTGTTAGATCCCCTGGAACTGGACTTATAGACAGTTGTTAGCTTCCCTGTGGGTGCTGGGAATCCTCTGGAAGAACAGCCAGTGTTCTTAACCACTGAGCAATCTCTCAAACCCTGTGAACAGTGTCTTAGAGATGGGCAGGTCACTACCAGTCATATCCAGGGCCTCTGGAAGTCATGTCTGCCACTTGGCAGGTATTTTTCCATGGGGGTAGCAGAGCCCCTACAGGTCTTTGCGTCTATAATCATTCATGTTGGCTCCAGCATACGGTTCAGGTTCCTAAATCCTTCAGTTTTCCACCTTGGATTTCAAAAAAATTCCTTTAGGTTTCCTTTGCCTGAGTTGCTCTTTGTCTGTAATGGGCTCTGCCCAGTCCCAATCTGCCATCAGTCTTTATTTACTCACTTGGAGCTCTGGAGGGCAAGTTCCCAGAAGCATCACCACAGCTCTTTTGCCCTTTGGTTGCCTTTGGAGTCAGGGAGACACTGACTAGAGGCCAACGGGCAGTGGCAGGAGCAGGCCAGAGGATTTCCTTACCGATTCCTCTCTGCGTCTATCTGTGTCTCTGGTAGTAGGTGCAGCCCTGCCCTAGGCCACAGCTGGGGTGACTCTCACTAGTCTATATAACTCTGTTTCTTCCCCTGGTCCATTCAAGCCTACAGGTGCAGGTACCAATTCCTTCCAGGTGATGCTAATCATGTTCTGTACTGTTAGGGTCTTCTCTGAACATGAGCTTGCAGAGTCTGCTATTGCCCAGCATGACTTTCTCAGTGTTAGTTCTCATCAAGGGACACATTTCACAGCCAAAGAGATGAGGCAAAGGGCCTCATCGGCGCTCTCTGTCCCTCCCTCCCTCCCTGCCCCCCCCCCCATTTCTCATGTATCCCAAGCTGGCCTGGAACTCACTGTTCAGCTCAGGCTGGCCTCCAACTTGCAATCTTCTGCCTCACCCACTCGAGTGCAGTACAGATAGGCACCTCCCCCAAGGCTGTGCTTGGGATCTTACAAGAAGCAAAGGTTGGGACTCCACAGTGAAGGGGAACAACTTACAGAAGGTCTATTCACAGCACAGGTTGGGAGACAGCACCGTGAAGGTACTGAGTTCTATCTGTTAGGATGCAGGAGGCACTCTGAATCAGCAATGGTGTATGTTGGTGTTTTATGCAGCAATAAAGCGCTTGGGGCCAAAAATAGCAGAAAGACGTGGGGGTGGAGTCTCTCTTTCATCTAATCCCCCACACAGGGCTTTGTGTGATGTCTGGGGTCTGAGAGACCTAGGGAGGAAGGCATCCACTGAGGACATAGGGGCTCCATGTCATCAAGCCACCAGGGGCTCCTCAGTTGTTAGGCTAAGCAGAGGGGGAATTACTCTGCCTATTGCATGGTTGGTTTGAACTGTGACTGTGGATTGCTGCTGGATGTTGAGGGCATGGGGGCCGTGCCTGGACCCCAGGGGGTTCCTGGGGACACCTGTTAATGCTTCCATTCTGATAGTAAGACTGTAAAAGATAGGTAGAACCACTGAAAGTTCAGACTCACTCTTATAAAGGAAAGCTGGGCTCATCCCATCTGGTAAAGAACCCGTTCCAGAGATGCCTCCCCAGCGCGCAGAGTACTTAAAAGAGGGTCATCATTCCAAGGGAGGGTCAAAGAAGGTAGCCAAGATGTAGTTAGCTGGCTCTCCCAAAATGTACCCAGTGCTGGTCTTTATAAAGCATATGTTTATTTTCTTTGGGCTGCTGATTTTCTTCCTGTGTGACTATAGATCATTAGGAAAAGCTGTTAATATTCCCTGAGGAAATACTTAACGGGGGGGGGGGGGCACAGAGCAG
>NW_008355789.1:5251578-5307530 GCF_000622305.1 Nannospalax galili
GGAGTCACCAAAATAGAGCTTGGAAAAGGACACAGCCTGAGGTCATCAGCTGGATCAACCCTAATGTGCTCTTGGCATCCTAAGCCCGCCCCTAGGACCAATTGCCTAGAGATTTGTGTGACTTGAAGTGGGATCTAGGAGGGTCATGAGGTTAGCATCACACTGGCCAACCTGAAGGAACAAAACAAATTCCCAGTTCTTTGAAGTTCCAAAACTAGGGCAGTGTGCACATGTTCTGATTCTTCTATATTGTGATGGTGGACATTTCCAACCCTTTTAAAAAGTTTATTTTAATTAAAAAATATTTTATTTATTTATTTATTTTTATTTATTTTTTTTTTTGTCTTTTTGAGACAGGGTCTCCCTGTAGCCCCAGCTGTCCTGGAAGTCAATTCCAATGAAGAGAATCGTGCCTTTCTCATCCCTGTCTTCTACATTAAAAAAATTTATATATTATTTTTATTTTATGTGTATGAGTGTTATGTCAGTATGTAGGTAAGTGCACCCGTGTCATGCAATGCCCACGGAGGACAGAAGAGGCTGTCAGATTCCCTGGAACTGGAGTTACAGACAGTTGTTAGATGCCATGTGGGTGCTGGGATTTGAACCCAGGTCTTCTGCAAGAACAGTCAGTGTTCTTAACCACTGAGCCATCTCTCCAGCCCTGTATTTTAATTTTTTTCAAAAAATTTCATTTTATGTGTATCAATATTTTGCCTGTATGTAAGTGCACCCGTGTCATGCAATACCTGCAGAGGTCAGAGAAGGGCATCAGATCCCCTGGAACTGGAATTACAGATGGTTGTTAGCCACCATATGGGTGCTGGGTCCTCTGCAAGAGCAGCCAGTGCTCTTACCTGCTGTTCCATCTCTCCAGCCCCCAAAGTTTATTGTATTTAAGCCTCACATAGACCTAATGAAATGGCAGAACTAACTCCATATTTGTTCTTGCTGACTTTTGCTTTACCATGTTTTTGCCCAGCCATTCCCACTGCAGCCAGCCAGGCAGAACATCTCATACAGGCAGTTTCAGAGAGCACATTGTTTCTACAATACTGGGCAATTTACAGGTAGCCAGGTAGCACATCATCCTCCCACCAGCTGAACCAAAACTTTTTGTTAAGTGAAAACCTCTTTGTTAACTGACCTACCATTGGTCTGGTATAACTACGGTGATCTGATGTAACTGTGGGTATTGACTTTGCCCCTGGCATGATGTAATTGTGGTTTTAAGCTTTATAAACCCTGCCCTGCTTCTCTTCAGGTTTGAGAGTTCTTTTGGACATTAGCCCCCGTTTCTGATCACCAGCTATTAATAGAGGACTCCTAATTTGACCATCACTATGTGGCGCTCCTCTGTGCTTGGTATTATGCTAGGAAGGCAGGCAAGAGCTGGTTCCACTCCGCTCCAAGTGAGGAAGGTGAGCATCAAGTGGAACAAATGTTGTAAATGAGATGGCAAAGCTGGGACTGGATCCCAGAGTTTCTAACTCCTAAGGTCAACAGTCTCCCCAAGGGAAAAGTCATGATGACTGTTAGCTCAGTTATGAGGAAGGAAAGACACACAGCCTGGAAAGATAGTGAGGTCCTGTGATCCAAGTCCTGCGGCTGAACATGGCCAGGAGACCCCTGGGTTGAACACAAGGGTGTGTCGGGATTTGTACCTGGTCATCTTTGAAATGTCTGCTTCTCAGTGTTAGGTCTTTCCATCCCTATGAGCAACGCATTTGCATTTTCAGCCAGCACCCACTCCTATAGTGGCATGTGGAAAAACTTTCAATGTTCTTTTTACTATAAAGTGCTATATAGGGTTATTATTATTATTATTATTATTAAAGTACTTTGTAAACTGTCAAGTGCTAGTAAATGTCCCTTATGATTTTGACCATGATGGTGGTGATGAGGATGACGCTGATAAGTTGTTCTCTGATGGACGTGTTCATTGAGTCATCTTTTCTTTAAATAAACCTCTCCAGAATAAAGCAAATTGTAGAGTGTTTTGTATACTCTTGGTGAAGAACTTTGCTAATGTCTCTTAAAAGCACAAACAACCTTTGCTGGAATTTTCTTTCTATTATTCTACTTCCCTTTTCATTGTGGAACTCAAAAGAGACCTCTTAGGAGTTATTGGTGCACACCATACACATCCTTGATTTCATTGCTGTCCCCCAACCCCGCCAAAGCCAGGAAATCAAACAACCCACACCTCCCAGTGGGCAGATCTACTAGTTTTCTCATCATTGCAACTAAATACCCAACAGAGAAACTCAAGCAGGACATACTTATTTTGGCTCATGGTTTTGGAGAGCTTTGAGTTCACCATGGCCAAAGGGGCAACACAGGACTCACAGAGGGATGGGTTCAGTCTGTGGTGATGGAAACATGTGACAGAGCTCCTCACATGGTGGCTGGACCAGGAACTAGAGCACAGGGCTCATACCAGGACTGAGCTATAATCCCCAAAGCTCCCTGCCCCCGACCACCACTTGTGATCTATCTCTACCAAGCAGTGCCGTAAGCTGGGGACTGGCTGTTCAAATACGTGAGTCTGTGGGGGCCATTTCAGACTCTAACCATAACAGCAGGGGTTTTAGGACTAGAGGTAGGCTCTGGGAGTTATCCAGGGAAATCTGATTTCTAAGTTCTATGCCAGAGCAATTGAATCAAAATCTCAGAGGCTGGGGGAGATTAAGGAGATGTAGATTTGAAAAACTCCCAGGGAATCCTACAGTGCAGCCATGGCTCAGAACCAAGGCTCTATAATCTAAAGATCATACTTAGCTGTCTGCAAGATCTGATAGATGTAATTTGTGCATTGAAAATTCTATCTTCAGCTGGGTGTGGTGGCACCTGCCTTTAATATTAGCCCTCAGGAGGCAGAGGCAGGCGAATCTCTGTGAGATCAAGGTCAGCCTGGTCTATACAGTGAGTTCCAGGTCAAGTGGAGCTACAAGGAGACCCTGTCTCAAAAAGATTTAAAAAAAAAGTGTATCTTCAAATCCATTGTTATTCCTTCATGGAGATGATTAGACTTGTATTACTTACTTTTCTGTTGCTGTCATAAAATACCATGACCAGAAACAACTTAAGGAAGAAAGTTTTTATTGGTTTATGGTTCCAGAGGGCTAGAGTTCATAATGGCAGGGACAGCATGGCATTTGGACTGGAAAACTGGCCGATAACCTTTCCAAACACACACAGGAAGCAGAACAAGCAAGTAGATACTGGGGCAAGGCTATAAACCCCCAAAGCCCACCCCCAGTGATGTATTTCCTTCAGCAAGACAGCACCTACCTTCTAAAGGTTCCCCAACCTCCCCAAACAGCACTGCTGACTGGGGACCAAGTGTTCAGATACACGAGCCTAGGACATTTCCCATTTAAACCATCACACAGACAAACTCACTGTCTTCCCCAGGGGTGAGTTCCACCAGCTCAGTTTCCCAGTCTGTCTCAGCATCCATCCCTTGGACAGATGTCTTTGTCTCCCTTAAATTAATCATTTGCACACTGACTTCCTCTAGCCCCATGACCCACACCTCTAACTAGATTCTAAGTCCACCTCCTTACCATCTACAATCACAGATGACTCCCCACACCACCTGATGTGGAAGCTACGTATCAGATGAGGAAAGGAAGCAAACTTGGTTCAGATCTTCTGAACTCAAAATGTGTCCTAACTTACATTGTCTTGGTTATTCAAATCACTCATTAATTCAAAATTTTAATTACATCTACTTATGTGTATAAGGGTGGGGACGCCTGTGCATACCATGGCACACATGTGGAAGTCAGACAACAACTTATGGGAATCGACTATCTACTTCCACCATAGGGGACCCAGGGA
Source organism: Nannospalax galili (assembly GCF_000622305.1). Classification (NCBI taxonomy): domain Eukaryota; kingdom Metazoa; phylum Chordata; class Mammalia; order Rodentia; family Spalacidae; genus Nannospalax; species Nannospalax galili. The sequence goes on from NW_008355789.1 coordinate 5,255,425, forward strand.
TCAAACTCAGGTTGTCAAGCTTGGTGGAAGATACCTTTACCCATTTCGCTGAACCATGTTGCTGGCTCTCTTTCATTATTTTTTATTTAATTTATTGTTATTGTTGGGGAAGGTAGAGGACAATTTTGTGAAGTCACTTCTCCCCTTCCTCTTTTATGTGGATCCTACTCCTGTTGTTAGGCTTGTACAGTAAGCACTTACCACTTTTACCTACTGAGCCATCTCACCTTTCTTGTTTTGAGACAGGGCAGGCCTTGAACTCATAGAAATTGGCTTTTCTCTGCTCCTGAGTGCTGGGATTAAAGATGTGTGCCACCATGCCTAGCCTCATCTTTCCATTTAAAAAAATTTTATTTATTATTATTTTTTCTTTTTTATAACTTGCTATGTAGACCAGGCTGGCCTTTAACTCACAGAGATCTACCTGCCTCTGCCTCCCTGTGCATGAGTATATTGCCTGCATGTATGTGAGTGTACCCGTGTCATGCAATACAATGGCGGTCAGAAGAGGGCTTTGGATTCCTCTGGAGCTGGAGTTAAGGATGGTCCATAGCCGTCATGTGGGTGCTGGGAATTGAACCTGGGTCCTCTGCAAGAGCAGTCAGTGCTCTTAACTGCTGAGCCATCTCTCCAGCCCCTTATTTATTATTTTTATTGTATGTACGTGAGTATATTGCCTGCATGTATGTAAGTGCACCTGTGTATGCAATGCCTGTGGAGGTCAGAAGAAGGTGTTGGATTCTCTAGAACTGGAGTTACTGATGGTTGTTAGTCACCATGTGGGTGCTGGGAACTAAACCCAAGTCCTCTGGAAGAGCAGTCAGTGATCTTAACAGCTGAGCCACCTCTCCAGTCCCACCATTTTTTATAGAATGCTTTTTGTGACCACATTCAGCCTCCTCCCTCTGAATATCTTGAAGGGCCGCCATCTTTTCAACCACCAGACACATCACCATAGAACCTCCAGTGTGACCTACATGCAGCTAAGGATGGCGCCTGATAAGCAAGCACCTCTTTAAAGCAGCACTTCCCACACCTGCCCAGTCAGACGTCTTCCCTTTGTTGGTGTCTCAGTCTCTTTAGAGAGCAAAAGGGTCCCTTCTTGCTTGCTTGCTTAGATGCCGCAAAATGTGCTCTGACAGAAAGACCGCAGTGCCATGAAGTGTTTCTTCTAAACAAGTCACTGCAGAGTGTAAAATCCATGGATTTACGGGTGTTGGCATTGGTCTGGGAAGGGATATAGGGCTACTCCAGTGGCCTCTGTACAGACTGGTCAGTTCTAGGCCTGGACTGCTATCTGCTGTGATTCATCACCTCCAGGTAGACTGTGATTAGCTGACTTCTACTTTTCCCAGATATAAACTACAAATGCAAACTCAACTTTAGACAAAATTTTTTCCCCAACAGATTCCAGCTACGAACTTTATGGCTAGATTCCCTGGTACACCAATCCTTCCTGGGAAATCTCAAGAATGGGCCTGTATGGGTATAAAATATGTGGTGTGTGGCTTGGCAGACACCTCCCTACAGTTTCTCTCTCTGCCTGGAGGAAGCTTCGGTCTCCTCAATACTAGATCCAAGAGGTCATAATCATTTGGAACTCATACAAAAGCGGCAGAGCCTATTTCCCAACCCCAGCGATACAAGGGAATGTCTTCACATCTGCACACGCCGAGATTTGGCAACTCACCTAGATGGAGCTTCTTTATCGGTGAGCTGGGAGACTGAACTTACTTCCCATGGTGCAACTGGGAGAATTAAAGGAGAAAATATAGGTAGAGCATCCAGTTACTACTCCTAATGCAATTCGTGTGACGTCCCCTCTGTTTTCTTCCCCTTCCTAGGGCATCTCCTTGGAGATCTGATGAGATTTTCTGATATCATTTTAGGACAGACCATTGTTGAATGAGAGAGAGAACATAACATAGATAAAAATGGAAGAATTGTCAGAGCCACAGAGCAAGAGCTCCCAGAATCTGGAAATTATAGCTATAAAAGGAAGTCTTCAGGGTCAGATGACACATAGTAAGATGGGAAGGTAAGTAGCCTTGAGGGATAGTCACCAAGACCAGTCAGGAGGGAAGCAGCATTAGCATTGAGACCGAATTGCTGGCAGACTAAGGAGAAAATTTTTAAGACATGTGGTTCCTGGGGCTGGAGAGATGGCTCATTGGTTAAGAGCACTGGCTGCTCTTGCAGAGGACCGGGGTTCAGTTCCCAGCACCCTCATTATGGCTAACAACCATCTGTAACTACAGTTCCAGGAGATAGGATGCATATGATGCCCTCTTCTGGCCTCCAAATGTATTGCACACTTGCACTACATACATGTAAACAAAACACATACACATAAATTTAAATAAATAAATAAATAAGTAAATAAGTAAAATGTAGTTCTCACTCCTTCTCCAATTAGTTCATCTTTCTTTTTCATGAATCCTGAGGGTGGCTAGGAAGCAATCGGTTGCCAGAAGTTAAACCTCAGGGAAATCAGTTCAGTATTTCAGAACACATCTGTCCAGCAGCTAGTAAAAAGAAAATGAATGTTGTATCCACTGCTGTCAAAGCCACCACAAACTCACACTAAATGACTAGCAGAGCAGAAGGAAAATAGGCCTAGCCTCTGTTGGTCCTCTCATAGCATCCCTAAGAGCATGTCCTCTTCTATAAGATGGAAGGGGTGTTTGACATGGATCAATGGTGTGTCTAGTTCCCAGCAACAGAAAAATCTGACTCATCAAGACTTAAACAATGAAGGGAATTTACTGGCTCATGTAAATGAAAGTTCACAAAGATTGGAAAAGCCAAGGGGCTAGTCCACAGTCCACACCACTTACCAGGACCCTATTCCCCAGGACCCTATCCTCCAGGACCCTACCCCCTCACATTTCTTGGCTGGGCTTCCTGGGTGGGGCCTCTCCTAGGCAGATTTGGGCAGATCCTTCTGTGGCTATGGAATGGTTTCCAGCAGTTTCCAGGGCTCTGTGCCTACAGTCAGATACAACAGGTAGAGAAAATATTGGTGTCAATGTTATCAACAGGTGTGCTGTAACAAACTCTAACCACACCCTTTTAGGTCATACGCCCACTTGAGCCAATCCCTGTGTCCTCTCCCACTGCTGATGGTAGACATCCCTGGATGTTCATCACCCAATCTCCTCAGGCTGCACAGGAAATCATGACAGAGAAGGAAGGAGAAGAGTCAGGCCACACATTTTCTGGGGGTGAGTAGAGCCCCAGTACAGCCATGCCCCACAATAACGATTTGGTCAAGGACAGTGTTTGCACAGTAGTGACTCCAACTGAGCGTGGTGGTATACACTTTTAATCCCAGCACTTGGGAGGCAGAGACATGTGGACCTATTTGAGTTCCAGGTTAGCCTGATCCACAATAGTAGCTCCCAAAGGTGGTTTTGTTAATTTTAAATTTTTATTTTATTTTTAGCTTATATATATGACTGTTTTACCATAGTGTATGTAAGTGCACCCATGCATGAAATGCCCGTGGAGACCAGAAGAGGGCATTGGATCCCCTAGAACTGGAGTTAGGGACAAGTGTGAGCTACCATGTGGGTGTTGGGAACCAAACCCAGGTCCTCTGCCAGAACAGCCAGTGCTCTTAACCACTGATCCGTCTCTCTACCCTCGGCTTTTAATTTTTAATATAATATTTTATCAATTCTTTGAGAATTTCACACATGCATACAATGTATTTTGCTCATATTCACCCTTCATTCTCCCCCAACTCCTCCCAGGTCCATCCCCTGCCTTCCTACCCCCAACTTCATGCCCTCTTTTTTTAAAAAATAAAGTTTTATTTATTAAATTTATTTTATGTGTATGAATATATTGTCTGCATATATGTAAGTGCACTTGTAATGTGAAATGCCCATGGAGGTCAGAGAAGGCATTAGAGTCACCTAAAACTGGAGGTACAGATGTTGTTAGCTGACACGTGGGTGCTGGGAATTGAACCTAGGTCCTCTGCAAGAGCAGCCATCTCTCCAGCCCCCAGGGGTCAAACTCTTAAGGAAAACTGACCTTCCCTCCCCGAGAAGCCATCAGCTATCTATAGCTCCTCAGCTAAGTCATGGGGTTCCAGAGTCCCCCTCCCGCCCATGCTGGAATGTGACTGGCTTGATCTTGTGCAGGTCTTATGCAGGCAGCCACAGCTGCTGTGAGCTTGAGTGCCATAGTCCTGTCATGTTCAGAAGACACTGTTTCACTTTGGCCCTTCACAACCACTGGCTCATATAATCTTTCTGTCTCCTCTTCTGAAATGGTCTCAACTCCAAAAGATTTTAATGGAGCTGAAAAATTCCTATGAGCTAGCAATATTAGCAAAAAGAATTATTCCCATGTCTGTGTTGATACTGATAAAAATAAACCTGCTGCATGGTCAGTGCTTAAAAGTATATCACATGCAATTCTGAAAAAGATGTAGTACTTTTTTATTTGTGTATGTGTGTGGTGTATAATTGAATATGTGTTCCTGTGTGTATGCAGATGTGTGGGCATGTGGAGGCCAGAGGTTGACATTGGTGATTTCCTCCATTGCTCTACGCATTCACTTTTTGAAACAGGGTCTTTCACTGAACCTGGACCTCACCGATTAGGCAAGTCTACCTGGCCAGTGAGCTCTAGGAATCCTCCTGTTTCTGCCTCCCCAGTGGTAGGATTACAGACACATGCAATCACATTCAGCTCTTTATGTGAGTGCTAGAGATCTGAACTTGGGTCCTCAAGCACTTTACTGTTCATGTATTTACCTATGGTTCACATGTTTGCCCTATTGCTCACATGTTTACCAGTGCTGCTCTTGCAGAGAACCCAGGTTCAATTCTCAGCACCCACATGGTGGCTAACACCTGTCCATAACTCCAGTTCCAGTGGAATGCAACTCCATCTTCTGGCCTCCTTGGGCATTGCATGACACAGATGCACTTACACACATGCAGGCAATACACACACACACAGACACACACACACACACAGACACACACACACACGAATAAATAAAAGATTTTTTTAAAAAGAAAGAACAAAGTAGAGTAATATAAGAAAGACAAAATGTCATGTTTTCTCTCACACATGGAATCTAGGTTTAGTAATATGCATACACAATTTAATAATATGTATATGTACATATAGATACATATAGATGACATAAGAGCAGAAAGGGGACTCAGTGGTGAGGAAGGTGAACTGCAAGGCAGGAAACCAGGACAGGAGGGTGATGGGGTAAACAAGTCAAGTACAATGGCATGTACGTATGAAAATGTCATGAGAGGCTGAGGAGATGGCTCAGTCAGTAAGATGCCCACTGCACAAGCATGAGATCCCTGGCACCCATGTAAAAAGATAGCTAAGGCATTACGTGCCAGCAATCCCAGTGCTGGGACATGGAGATGGAAGGATCCTGGGGCTTGCTGGACAGTCAGTCCAGCCAAATTGGTGAACTCCAGGCTCAGTGAGAGACTCTATCTCAAAACTAAGAAAAACAATTGAGGAAGACCCTGGAAGTTGACCTCTGTCCTCCACATGTGCACACACCCGTGCACATATACACATACACAAAAGAACATGCTATAATGTAGCTCATGATGTTGTATGCTAACAATAAAATTTAATTTAAAAAAAGAAAGGAGGCTGGGGATATAGTGTAGTCGGTAGAGCACTTGCCTAACATGAACAATACCCTGGGTTCAACTCCCAGCCCCTCATAAAAGTAGGTGGTGCACCCCATAACCCCAGCACTTGGGAGCAGGAGCACCAGAAGCTCAAGATCATCTTCAGCTGCGTAGTGAGTTCTAGGCCAGCCTGGATTACATGAGACCCCCACTGAGACAGAGATAGATGGTGGGAGTCAGGGGCGGGAGTTGAATGAAGCAGAATAGGGTGGAGGTGAGGCCCCCGAAGCATTGTGCAAAGCCTTACAAAATTAGTCTGTGAAAAAAAAAGTTGGCAAAGAGGGGAAGGTTGGAAAACCTTGCCTAGCTGACTAAAGCTGGCTGCTGGTGCTGGTGCCAGGGCACCCCAGAGTGTCTGAAGGCAGCCCAGGCTCATTAGAATACTAAACTGCACATCCCTAGGTGGGAGATTTTAAATGCTAATGAGACATAGAATGCACGAAGTTGTATGTAGAACTATGTACAACAGAGCAGAGCATGGAAAAGCTCACACGGTGTGACATTAAAGCCCCGTCCTTTGTGCAATGGTGCAATTTGAACTTCTAAACTCTCCCTTTGCTCCAGCCTACTTCCTCCCTCAGAAGCATATGTTTTTGAGACAGGGTCTCACTGTCTCTGGCTGGTCTGGAACTTGCTATGTAGACCAGACTGGACTCAAACTCAGAGATCAGCCTGCCCCTGCCTCTGCCTCCTGAGTGCTGAGATTAAAGGTGACTCCCACCACACCTGGATTATCTTTCTTAATAAACTGTCATTGATTCTGTGTATCTCTGCTCAATTCCTTGTTCTGGGACAAGAATCTGGAACCCCACCAGACATGCCCTCTGAACCCCAGATCAGTTGCTATCACTATTGAACAATGTATTGTGTTGAGCCACCTAATGCACCTGCTTTCTTCTGGTCTGTGGATTGCATCATGTAGTGACTGGCCTGTGCCACTCAGGTCACAATGCTCCCACAGTAGTGATAACATCACCCAAGGAGGGTCTCAGAATGGGTCCACATGATTAAAACAATACAGACTGTACACAGAACACACACAAATGCAGCGTCTCTGGCTGACTTAGCGATGAAGGTTTACCGCTGCCTCTGTTACTCCCAAGAGACCTGCTTGGAAATCTGGCTCTCCAGAAGACAGGGATGAAGAGGAGCCCTTTGATTCTACCTCACTCTTCTTTTGCTATTATTGAGCAAGCCACATGTGCTCCTGTCTATGGTCTCCAGCAGGCCTTGTATGGGGTTACAGCTTTCTAGAAACTAGGTGGGGGGACATCTATTTAGTATAGACATATAGGCTCCTTAAGGTAGAGTTATTGGTATCCACCCATCATTTATGAAGCTTAGCAATGCATGCACCTAGGTACCTAAATTTCTGACAAAGACCAGAGCAATGAAGCCACAGACAGCTCTGATGACTAAACGAAGCTCACTGCCCCGCAGAACTGAGGAGAAACGGAATGAAAGAAGACAAACACTTTCTTCAGATGAGTAGGGACTAGGAATTTGATTTCCCCTAAAGACACTGGTAATTAATTAAATGTTGCATTTACTTTGAAAGTCAGGTACAAAGCATTTTACACTTTCATGAAGTAGTTGAAGGCTCTCTTCTAAGAAATGGGCATAACGCCTTTAAAAAAATTATCATTTTAATGCCGGGCGTGATGGCACATGCTTTTAATTCCAGCACTTGGAAGGCAGAGGCAGGCGGATCTCTGTGAGTTTGAGGCCAGCCTGGTGAGTTTCAGGCCAGCTGGAGCTACAGGGAGACCCTGTCTCAAAAACACCTTTATTCCCAGCAGTTGGGAGGCAGAGGCAGGCAGATCTTTGTGAGTTCAAGGCCAGCCTGGTCTACATAGTGAGTTCCAGGCCAGCTGAGGGGCTACAGGGAGACCCTGTCCCCCCATATTATCATTTTTTAAATAATGCTGTGTAGCTATTACACTGTCCATGTCCATATCTTTTTTCATGTTGCAAAAGTGAAGTTGTGTTAAAGGGAGATCCCCATTCCTGCCCTCTGTCCTGCAACATTATTGGCTTCTCTGTTTCTATGAATTTGGTATTCTGGGCACCTTATCTAAGTAGAGTTATAACAGTCTGTCTCTTTTGTAACTGCCTTGTTTTATGAAGCATTATATTCTCAAGGTTCCACCATGTTATGATAATTTCCTTCTTCTTAAAGACAGAACAACAGTCCATTATATGCATATACCAAGTGACATCTATCCATTTCTGCATCAACGGACTCCAGGGTCACTTCCGTCTTTGGTACTGTGAATAAGGAACACGGGTGTGCGAACACCTCTCTGTGATCCTGCTCTCAGTTCTTTGGAGTATATGCCTATTCAAAAGAGGAATTGCTGAGTCCTGTGGAGAAACTACATATTAGGGCATGCATCATTTTGTTCTGCTTAAAGGTCTATTAAAGCAGCAAATACTCACAGACTGAAAATTCGGCAGATTTCACTTGAAACTTAACAATTGGTACTAAAGAGAAAGCCACCAGGCAAGACTTGGATAAGATCAAATGGCTTCTTTGGTATTCACAGAGATTTAAGCGAATAGGGGTCCGATTGTGTTCTAGGCTTGCATTTGTGTGGGTCTTCCAATCACAGGATCAAGTGTAAGGGATCCATAGTCTAACCCAGGTTTAACCCGGAGCGCAGGCCCAAGAAAACAACGCTGTACTTTCAGGAATGGAACAAAGAGATGCTTCTTCAGAAAGCCTGGAAAGGGATGCTGGGATGCCAGACGTAACCTATTTTCCCTATCTAGCCCACAGCCTTCCTTTTCTATCTGGATGGATGTAACGACAATCGAAAAATATCTCCACTTCCTCATTGGAGAAAATCAGAACATCTTGTGGCTATGGTTTCAGTGTTTGAGAGCAATTTGCATCAAAAATTCCACTCAATCGAATTTAACTTCTTCTAAACGATATTTCTTAAATAGAGTTGCAAGTCCTTGCAGTTCACAGCAGCTTCTAAAACAAAGACACTGTCAAGCCAATCAATATGGTATTGAAACTTCTCTCAGCTCAATCAGCTTCATTGCAGAAAGAAAGCGAGCACACACTAAACAGCAGAGACTCTACACAGGCCTTGTATTGTGTTCTGGGAGGCGAGCAGCTGATGCACAATAGTTTGGTGTCAGAGCCTCCGAGAGAGAGAGAGAGAGAGAGAGAGAGAGAGAGAGAGAGAAATTATTTCCCTATAATGAAGAAAGGCCATATGTAGGGTCAGGGCTATTCTACCCTGAAAAGGCTGGGAAAGGTTTAGATGTGGCATCGAAGACACTGTCTCATTCACACACTCATTAACAGTATCACCTTTCATCAACTGGGTAACAACAGATAATGGAAATTAATCACACAAACCCCTTTTGACATGGTGCTCAAGGGTGATGTCATTGGCATTGAATAGGTGATGTGCTCTGCTCTAGAGACTGTGCTCTGACTGTATGCACTGTAAACTTTTGGGTTTGTGAAACAGACACTAGACTCATCTGCTTGGAACAGACTAAGCGTTCTGACTCCCCTGCAGAGTGCCTTTCAGGTCACTGTTGCTGCGAGTCTCTTATCTAAGTATCTCTGGGTTCTCAGTTCATATCCCAGGCTTCTACCAACCTTCCAGATTCCCAAGAGGACAATGGATAGGCATGTCCCCCTGGTGTGCATGCTGTCTTCCCCTTCTTGCCGGGAGCATCTCTTTCTCACCTGCCATTCGGTCCTGCTCTCTTCTTGGGTATTGATGTATATCCTTGTCATCTATGGGGCCAAGTGGCTGACGAGCAGTTTCACTATGAGAATTCTTACCTTTAGCTCTTTCTTAGAACAGTTAGGGTCAATCTTCAGTGTAGATGGGAATCACCAGGGGAGACCAGAGGACTCCATGGGCAAAAGTGGGCAAACCTGATGACACGAATTTAATTCCCAGAACCCGTGGTGGAAGGAGGGGACTGACTCTCAAAGGTTGCTCTCTGACCTCATGTGCACAGTGGCATACATATATACTCAACAATAATAAACATTCTAAAAATTAAAATAATCTTAGCTTTATACAAAATAATCATCATCAGAGGAGTATGTTTTAAATGCAGATTCCTAGGCTCATATCCAGGGATTCCCATTTACTAGGACCCATTTTAAAAGGCACCACATCAGGGGTTGGAGAGATGGCTCAGCAGTTAAGAGCACTGACTGCTCTTACGGAGGACCTGGGTTCAGTTCCTAGCACCCACATGGCAGCTGACAACCATCCAGAACTCCAGTTCCAGGGGATCAGACACCCTCTTCTGGCCTCTGTGGGTATTGCACAACATAGATGTACTTACATCCATACAGGCAAAACACTCATACACATAAAATATATATATATATATATATATTTTTTTTTTTTTACAGCACATACTAATTCTGGATAGGTGGCTTTCACCCCAGTTTAGGAAGCCGTGTGTCCCTGGGAAGACAGCCTAGCATGTCTGCCCTAGCCCTGGCCTCAGTCTAGTCAGAGAAGGGCTCCCTTGCACTGAAGCCTCAACCCTCTGGCTTCCTCCGCTGAGTGTGAGAAGATCTACAAGTTTCTGTAAACACAGTTTGCCAGGTTATTTTCTGGGGCTAATCATTACAAGAAACTAACACAGGTAGTAAAATCCAGTCACGTTTTTTATGGCTCAACATAATTAAGGGCGGAAGTTCCTGTTTGGGGTGTTCCGGGCTGCCGTGAACCGTGACTGACAGATTGGAAAAGGTAGACAATCCAGACAAAATGCCAACCTCCACAGAGCTATGTGAGCTGGGAAGCTGGCCAATCCCTCCCCTCTGGCCTCAATTTTTCTCATGGGTAGGAGAGCTAACATTCATAGGTGTTAAGAAGGTAAATGACTAAAATTTAAACCCATAGGGTCAAATGACATACCACCTTTGAGATCCAATGTGGGAATTTAGCAAAGGGCTCTGCCACCCCTCTGAGAACTGAGTCTTCTTTGAAAAGCTTCCCTGGAGAGAGGGGAGATGCCTTGACAATCACACACTGTAAATCCAGTGTTGCCTTCCATCCCACTGCCTGACTGTCTTCATCCTCACTTGGCTTAGACACAAAGTTCTGGGGTTGGGGGTGCTGCCTAAAGTCCTTCAGGGAGCAGGGAGCAGACTGTCTGGTGGCTGGGTGACAGAAAGGAGACACGGACAGGAAGTGGAAAGGCCTAAAGAAGAGCCAGGATGCACTGATTCCACGCCCTTTCCCTTTGAAGACCACATACTGCAGAGACTGGAGTGGTGGCTTGTGCCTGTAAACACTAGCACCTGGGAGGCTGAGGTAGGCAGACCACTGTTGAGTTTGAAACTAACCTGGGCTACAAAGTGAGACCCTGCCTCAAACAAGCAAGCAAGCAAGCAATCAAAGAAACCAGCAAAAGGTACTCATTGTAACTGTGTAGTTGATGATTAAAATCTTATAAAATTACAACATGAAGTTAAATTTGATACTCACTGTTTTGGGCTGAGTGTTAAGACTATTCTCTATGCATGCCTGTACAGGCATGTGTATGGACCCCTGGAAAACATACAGAGCAGTTTTATGTGTTTGCTATGTGTTCCATGTACATCTTTTAGAATGTAAGTGCATCTCACGCATCTTTCTGAAACTTGAATTTTTTTTTTTTTTGGTCTTTTTGAGACAGGGTCTCCCTGTAATCCCAGCTGTCCTGGAACTCACTATGTAGATCAGGCTGGCCTTGAACTCACAGAGATCCTCCTGCCTCTGCCTCCCGAGTGCTGAGATTAAAGGTGTGCACCACCATACCTGGGGAAACTTGAATTTTATACTGAACGATACATCTTGGAAATCTTTGTTGCCTAGGCAAATAAATCTACTTTATCTGCTGTAAACCTTCAGAAAGAGGGGCACTCTCCAGTGTGTGGAGTCCTTTGTGGGCAATTTACTGTTCCTGTTACTGTACCATGAGGGTAACAAGCATCCTGTGTGTGCCTCCTTGAGCTCACGTGTGTCTCCCTAAAGTGGATCTTATAAAGTGGAGCTGCTTCATCCCTTACAAGGCACATACATTTTTACTTTTAGTAGGGTTTACCCAACTAGCTCCCAAAATAGATATTTTATATGCCAGTGGTATGTGAGAGGGTATTTCCTTCATCTTGGTCAACACTGTTGCACACAAGCAATTCAAATACAGTGCCAGTCTCTTAACCCTGGAGCCATCTCTCAAACACCAAAACTTAGGAGTTCTTTAAGCTTCCTGAAGGTCAATATTTTGGAATCCATTATCTTTCCCTGGGCTATTACTTGAGTTTTTCATATGACTATTCTCTCTCTCTCTCTGTCTCTCTCTCTGTCTCTGTCTCTCTCTCTCTCTGTACATACTGTATATACTTATGTATGTGCCTATGCACATGCTAAATTTTGATATGATCATATTATTGAGGTTTTCTTCTACGAATTTTATTTTGTCATATTCTGCCTATGAATGCCTTCCCTGTCCACAGGTCAGGAACTTATTTTCATACATTCTGTCTTATGATGCCCAAGTATTTTTCTGGCTCTGAGCACTGGTCAATCTCCACATGACCTCCATCAGCCATCCAGACTGCTCAGTGAGGAAGGATGCTAAAGCCTCTCTGGGAAGCAGTCATGCGTCCTGTGCTCACTGCTTGGCCCCAACTGTAGCTGGTCCTTAGAAAGCTAATGGGAATAGTTTAGGTTGTATTTTCTCTTTAAACATTTTTTTTGAGACAGCACCTCTTATATTCTAGGCAGGCCTTGAATCCATTATGCAGCCAAGGATGATCTTGAACTTCTGATCTTCCTGCCTCCACTTTGTAGGTACTAGTTTTACAGACATGTGCTACCATGTATAGGTTATGTGGTGGTGGGAATCGACGTCAGGGCTTCACGTAGGCTATGCAAGTTCTACCAGTTGAGCTATATTCCCAGCCCTTAAGGTTTTCAGAGGGAAGAAAGTAAAGAAACAGTTAAAACAAAAGAGAATACTTAAACTAATAATCCAGAGAAAGTATGGACTGACTTTCTGTAGAGAAGACCCACACCCAGACAGACATAAGTCCTTTTAAGGTACTGAGGATATAAGTTCATGCTTGGGGAATTCAGATCACCTGCTCTGTATTTCTGAGTCAACCCCAGGCAACACTGTCTAATGGAAAAGTAAGCTGCACGTGAGTTTTCATTTGCAGTCATAGTAAGACATAGGCTAAACAAAATATACAAGAGTTATACCTACGGCTCAGTGATGAATTGGGCACTTGTGATTTTATGTGAGACTCTGGGCTTGATCCAGCACCACAAAAAATAAAACAAAATCAAAACAAACAAAATAAGTCTAATGACTTAACCCACTGTATCCTTAAAACAGCATCACTTTGGCTTGTAATTAATATCTGACGTGAATAAGATATTTTATTTTATTTTGTACTGAGTCTTTGATGCTTAGTGTATATGTTATCCTCACGCACATCTCAATTTAGAGAGTGACAGTTTAAATGCTTAATATCCATGTATATCTAATGGATACTGCATTGGAAAGAGAAACTCTGAGCTCTAAGATAGAAAAAGTCAGCGATGTATTGAATGGTATCTTCTTGAGCTACATTAAAGTGTTTAAATGATCACAGTCTGACTTTATTTTGTCTATTTATTGATTTTGGTCTTTTTGAGACAGTCTCCCTGTAGCCCCAGGAACTGGAACTCACTATGTAGACCCGGCTGGCCTTGCTCTCACAGAGAGCCTGCCTCTGCCACCTGAGTCCCAAGATTTGCATCACCTCACCCTGCTCAGTGTGACTTTTTAAGACCATCTCCCTCTCCCCCCACCACTGTTTTTTTCTAATATAAATGTACCCTAACTTAAACTGACTACCCCGCCATCTACTCCTACTGATGCTATTAATCTTCCTAAAGTATGGTTTGTTTGGACCATTTTCTGGAGAGGGGTATTGCTGCCAGGGACCACTGTCGGGAAGAGGTAAAAGTTAATCTATATCTGGGAAGGTGGATAGGGATTAGTCAGGGGGGCCTAGGGAGGCATGTGAGTGAAGGTGTGACTGTGCCATTTAGATAGCAGACCTCTAACCCAGAGGGGCCCAGGACTTGAACTCTACACCTGGTGTAGAGTCATTACATCCATAGAGAAGAAGGGAAGAAACAGGACCAGAGGCAGGTAGATCAGTTTGGAGGACTGTGGGATGCAGGTAAGAAGTGATAAAAGTCAAGGCAGGATGACTCATTCACTCACTAACATCATACTCACTTATGGGCTGTGTGTGCTAGTGGTACTCAAGGCACTAGAGAATTAAGCAAAAAACGAAACAGACAAAATCTCTTGCCATCAAAGAATATCAATATACTACGGGGCAAAGGCAGATGAGGGGGGTCAAGGGAGCATCATTTGGTTTCAGAGCTCACTGAGTGAAAAATGGGATCATTCTCTGAAGGAGACATTACAGAAGGCAGAATTTACCTGGAAGAGTGAGATTAGATTAAGCTTTATTGTTTTCATAAAGATTTGGGATACTAGAGGTACACCCAAGTATATTTATCCTGTGAAATATGCATATTGGGAAGTCAAGAGAGAACTTGGGAAGGGAAGCCTAGATTTTCAATTCAAGGTGCATGAACTGTGCTCAGGTCCTGGGGATGAAGCTCCCAGCCCTGGGAGGATGTGTGGAGTCAGGAGTGCCAGCCCCAGTGTCTACGGGGCTCAGGTGAACTTCCCTGTAGGTGAACTGGGTCATGTATGAGACACAGAGTGCTGGGTTCAAAGCTAAATAGAAAGGAGTTGGTCCAAGGCAGCCATATCTGGCCTGTGGGCCACTAGTTTGCCTTGCTCAGTAGGAGGTGAGCAGAAGTGATGTGCTTTGCTCTAGGTCAAACCCTTGAAGAAGGGCTGGAGAGATGGCTCAGTGGTTGAGAGCACTGGCTGCTCTTGCAGAGGACCCAGGTTTGATTCCCAGCATCCACATGGCAGCTAACAACTGTCTGTAACTCCAGTTTCAGGGGATTCAAAGCCCTCTTCTGACTTCCCTGGGCACTGCACAACATGGGTGCACCCACCTACATGCAGGCAATACACTCATACACATAAAATAAAAATAATAAAATATTTTTTAAAAAGCCTTGAAGAAAGAGCTGGAGAGATGGCTCAGAGGTTAAGAACACTGACTGTTCTTGCAGAAGACCTGGGTTTGAATCCCAGCACCCACATGGCAGCTAACAACTGTCTGTAACTCCAGTTCCAGGGGATCTGACAGCCTCTTCTGTCCTCTGTGGCATTGTACAACACGGGTGCACTTACCTACATGCAGGCATAACACTCATACACATAAAATAAAAATAATAAAATATTTTTTAAAAGCCATGAAGAAGAGTGTATGTCCCTGCACTCACTTGCTCTCTCTTCCTCCACAGCTGGGCGTAAATGGTGTTGTCAGTGGGATTTGGAGCCAGAAGATAGAACTAAGGTCCCTATGTCATCGTTTGGAATATAGGCACCCACCAGCTGAGACAGCTGCTTTTGCCTATTATGTGAGAGAAAAACAAACTTTTGTCATGTGTGGACTCACATACACATTTGACTCTGTTACTACAAGCCTAGTCTGACCTGTCAAATCTGGTCCTAAATCAAACAGATGTTGATGTAAGTTCTGTAACAGCAGGGGCCATGTCTGTCTAGTTCACTGTGCAGCCTCAACCCCAGGCCCAGGACACAGCATGAAGTGACTATTCATCGGGGTTGCTCAGAATGACAGCTACACTTTATTGAGCATTGGTCGGGTGCCAGGCATCTTTATTCAGTATATGTTATTATATATTGCACACTATTTTACCTCATTTAATGGAAAGTTCTTTCTGTTTTGAATCCAGGTTCTATCAGTTACTTTTCTTATTGCTCTGACCAAATAACTGACAAAAATGGCTTCAGAAAGAAAGGGTTTGTTTTTGGCTCATGGTTTGAGGGGATACAGTCTTTCATTTTGAAGAAGGCATGGTTTAGAGAGCATGAAACAGCTGCTCACATGTGTCTGTAGCCAGGGAGCAGGGAGAGATGCCTGCTGGTGCCCAGATCATTTTTTTCCTTTCCCCCTTTTTATTCAGTCCAGGACCATAGCCCATGGGTTGGTGCTGCCCATGGTCTGGGTGGGTCTTCCCTCCTTAGTAATTCTTTGGAAACATCTTCACAGACAAGCCAAAAGGTGTGTCTTTCAGGAGATTCCAAATCCAGCCCTCTTGATAATGACATTTCACCACCACATAGGTACTTCATATATTGTACAAGGTTTCATTTCAAGTAATGTTAACTCTATAAAGAAGGTTTTCTTAGCATTCCTTTTTCCAGATGAGAAAATTGAGGCTTAGAGAGCCTGTAGCTATAGTGATATTGTGGTATATAGTTTTATTAAAAGATGTATTTAGGGGCTGGAAAATGGCTCAATGGTTGAGTGCAGGTACTCTTGCAGAGAACCTGGGTTCAATTCCCAGCACATGGTGGCTAATAACCACCCATAATTCCAGTTCCAGGGGATTCAATCCCCTCTTCTGGCCTCCATGGGCATTGCATACAGGGGTGCACTTACATACAAGCAGACAAAACACTCATACATATAAAATAAAAATAAATAAAAAATGCATTTATTCATTTTATTTACATGTATGTATGTGTCTGCATGAGGATGCATACATGCAGGACCCTGTAGAGGCCAGAAGAGGGCATTGGATCCCCTGGAACTGGAGTTACAGGCAGTTGTGAGCTGCCATATGAGTGCTGGGAGCTGAATCCCAGCTCTTAACTGCTGAGCCAGCTCTCCAGCCTCCATGACATTGCTGAATGACAGGGGTACAGGGGCACACTCAGAAAAGCAGCAGCAGATGATTCTGTCCTGTGTGAACATCATAGAGTATACTCACACAAACCTAGATGGTATAGCACACTACACACCCAGGCCATAATACCCACATGAGCACACACATAACATACTACACACCCAGGCCATAACACACACACACACACACACACACACACACACACACACACACAAACACACCCCTATTGCTGCTTGGACCATGTCAGATACAACAATGCAAGATTAAATCAAGCCCAAGAGAAAACACTGCAATCAAGCATTGTGGTAAACAGGTGATGTCTGAGGTGCTGCCTGCATAACAGCATGTACTGTTCTGTAGCTAACTTTTTTTTAATAAGTAGAAGTTCACTCTAAAATAACAATCAGAAGTATAGCACACTAAGAACACAAACCATAAATGTAAAGCAAACACAGTTGTTTATTACCATTATCCAGTATCATGCGCTGAACATAATTGTACATGTTCTGCTTTTATAGCACTGGCGGGGCGGCAGGTTTGTTTACATCAGCATCGCCTAGACACACGAGTCATGTAGTATAAAATGATGTTATGATGGCGACTGTATCCCTAGGCACTGGGAATCTTTGAGCTCCATTCTGGTCTTGTGGGACCACCACCCTACATGTGGCCCATCTTTGATGGAGATGTCACCATGAAGTGAATGACTGCACAGACTCAGCAGCTCCTGGCTGGCAACCACTGTGGCTGTGATTTCCTACATGACTTTGAGCCAGAGGGCATTTGTGGGGTGTAAAACATTCTTCTGTTCTTGATTCCTGAAAGCAATTCCAGAGTGATGTAAGTGATGGCCAGTCTTTGATTTTTCCTGAGTCCTTGTGAGCACACATGAGGTGATGGTTTGGAAAGACTGGAACTAGCCATGGCTCAAAAGGCTGCTCGACATCCTGAGAGGGAGGAAGGGTAGAAGGTTAAGTTGGACATCAATGGCCAATGCCTTCATTCATCTCGTCTATGTAATGGAGCTTCCATAAAACTCCCAAATGGCTGGCTTGGAGAGCTTTGGATAGCTGAACATATGGAGGGTGGTCGCTCTCACACACTGCATGCAAACACTTTATCCCTTCTCCCACACGCTCCCTGTTTGCCGCTTCATCTGATGTTCAGGACTTCTCCAGAGCTTGTGACTGTGTCATCTGGGGTGGGGTAGGACCTGGTCTCATGTATTGAGCTCTCAACCTGTGGAATCTGATGGTCTCTCCAGGTAGATGGTATCTGAAAGAAACGGAATTTGAAGATACCCAGCTGGTGTCTGCGGCAGAACTGATTGTGGGCTTTGCGGGTGGGAAACCCCACATGCATCTGCTCCTGCTGAGTGAGAAGCCAGGAGAAACCAAGCTTGTTTTATGCCTTTATCCTCAAGCAGGCTGAAGGAAAGTGCAGATGTAAGCGGATGACCTCCATAACCCACTTTCTGACACACCAGTACATGATCACCTCCGTATTTTTTTTTTTTTTTTTCCTAGCAGCAGAGTATTGCTATGTTGCCCAGGCTGGCTTTAAACTTGGGATCCTCCTGCTTCAGCCTCCAGTGGAGCAATGGTTACAGGCTTGTGCTACCACACCAGGCTCCTCACTTTAACATTTTAATTCATGTACTCCCTCCCTCTAAGGATATACCCTCATCGTTTCTCTTCATTTATTAAGCGCTGACTTTGTCAACCTGCTCAGGACCCATCGGTCACTGGTCCCTTTAATTAGTCCAGCAGAATTTTCATATATATTCCCACAGCAGGGATTCTATGTGACTGTCTGGCTTGAGAAAGAAGTTGTGGTGAGGGTAGCACTTTAATTAAGCACCATGTTTCCCTAGAGGATAGGAGAGGACTGAGCATCTACCATGTGTGGAGCACTGCAGGCATTGAGGACTAACAGAGATAAGACATGGTGAATCCTTTCTCTTGAAAAGTTCTCATCTTGGGGCTAGAGAGATGGCGGAGCAGTTAAGAGCACTGGCTGCTCTTGCAGAGGACCTGGGTTTGATTCCCAGCACCCATGTGGTGGCTAACAACTGTCTATAACTCCAGTTCCAGGGGATCTGATGCCCTCTTCTGACTTCAATGGGCATTGCACTTACATGCATTCAGGCATATACACTCAAATGCAAAAAAATAAAATTAATAAATAAAAAGAAAAGTTTCCATCTTGCTGGGGAAGCTGACATAAAAAAGTGTTACAACACAGAAAAAGTGTGCAACGATGGGGGCAGGAGAGCAAGAAGGCACGTCTCCAGGAAAAGGGGAGAAGGGATGTGAGAACAGCTGCAGGTGCCCTTTGAGCTGAGCCTTCTGAAGATGAGTAGGAATTTTCTAGTTTAAGAGGGATCCCACTGAGCAAGAAAAGCCTGTACAAAAGTGTGGACGATCAGGTAGCAGTAGCTGCCCAGATGAGCGAGTTGATTTGTTAGAATGTGGCATTCATTTATGAAGTCATTTATTTGCTCAACAGTGAGGGAGTGAACCTCAAGTGTGCCAGGCAGTGTGCTACACACAGAGGGTCAACACAGGGCCAGGAAGATAGCTCAGTCAGTAGAGGGCTTGTTTTATAAGCATGAGGACCTGAGTTTTGTTCCCAGAACCCATGTAAAAAAATCTGGGCTTGGGGCTGGAGAGATGGCTCTGTGATTAAGAGCAGTACTAGCTGCTCTTGCAGAGGACCTGGGTTCAATTCCCAGCATCTGCATAGTGGGTAACAACTGTCCGTGACTCCAGTTTCAGGAGATCTGATACCCTCTTCTGGCCTCTGTGGGCACTGCATGCACAGGTGCACATACATGCACATGGGCAAAACACTTACACACATTCTATCATCTATGTAATCATACTTTTTTTGGTCTTTTTGAGACAGGGTCTCCCTGTAGCCCCAGCTGTCCTGGAACTCACCATGTAGACCAGGCTGGCCTTGAACTCACAGACATCCACCTACCTCTGCCTCCCAAGTGCTGGGATTAAAGGCATGTGTCACCACACCTGGCAATCTAATCATATTTTACTATTATAATAATATCATGTAATAATATATATGGGCTTGGTGGTGTGTGTTTACAATGCCAGCACCCGCCTAACCAATGAAAACAAGGTGGAGGACACCCAAGGAATGACACCCAAAATCATCCTTTGGCCTCCACACGCATGTGCGTGTGCACACACATGTGCACACACACACAAAGTGAACAACACAGAATTGGTCTGTATCCTTCTGTGGCATCAAATCCACTAGGGATAAAGCTGATCATGAAGCTCTAAGAAGCATGTATGAGAGAGGATGGAAAAAAGGATGGAGTTTGGGATTAGCCCATTTGGTGAATTGTTTGCCTGGTGTATGCAAAGCCCTAGGTTCAATCCCCAGCATTGTAAACTGGGCCTGGTGGCACATGCCTGTACTCCAACTACTCAGAGGTGGAGGCCTCCAGAACTCTTCCTTGTCTATCTATGAGTTTGAGGCCAGCCTGAGATATGGAGATCTGTCTCAAAAGCAGAAACAAAGGAGGAAGGGATAGTTAGGCATGTGAGGGAGAAAGTCGGGGAGTGGGCTGGATCAAGTGGTAAGAGATTTCTGACACCATGCAGGGGAGAGGAATGCTCTTTAGTCTGTCAATAAATAGCTAACCCAGTTGAGAGACGATAGTTCTCAACTTTATCCAATTCTCTCCTCATTATTATTTTCAATGCAGATCTCCATCTCTTCCTTTCATGAATGGTATATTCTTCTAAGGGACTTCTAGCCTGTCACTCTACCCTTCCCTGACCTATGGTCCTCCAGTACAGTGTGATGGTTCAAAAGTGAAGGTCTGACCACATTGTAATGCTCCATGATGGGAAGAATTCCAGGTTGGCCCCATGATCTCTACCTCCTGGCTCTGGTGACTGTTTCATTACACAGCTAAAAAAGATTGTGCTGTTATAGTTCAGCTTGACCTTAACAGAGAGAGCTTCTCTGGGGGTTCTGCCTGATGAAGCCAGCCTTCTACAAACAGATTTTTCTCCCACTGGTAGTAAAGAGGATGCCAAGATGATGAGACACCAAGGGGATCGGACAGGAACAGTTCTGACCTGCCACTGCTGCTTTAAACGGAGACAGGAACCGCCCCATGGGATGACTCTAAGAGGCTCTGGTGACAGCCACCAAGAAGATAGAGCCTTCGGTCCTACAACAGAAAGGAATTGGTTTCTGGAAACGCATCCGGAAGGGTTTGGAAGTAGATTCCCCCCACTCTGCGCTCCAACCAGCCAACCGTGCCTTTAGCCTAGAACACTCTAAACAGACCACCCAACAGTCAAGCCAAGCATGATCTGTGACCTTCATAAAAGCTGTGCCTGACCAGCGGGAGCTGTGAGCACTGCCTCTAAGCCAAAGGCCTTCCAGTCTTTCTCCGCTGCAGTGGGTTACATGAGCATGGAGTGGTCTAGCCTGGTGCCCACTTCCCTCCATAGATCAGATCTGTGAATCCCCATGGCTATCGAGTTCATGGTAACTCATTACACAGCAATAGAAAATATATACCTTCCAGGTTTCTAAGCCTCCAGTAAAACAGCTGTGGATTTATCAAGTCCTGGATTTAATCCTTACCACAGTCCTGTTAGACAGGTATTTTTTTTATTATTATTATCACCATTTCACAGGCGAGGTTCAGTGAGAAATTACATCCTTTTCCTATGGTCACAGCTTGTAAAAGCAATCAGTCTGACCTAAGGCTTCTCAAAGTGCTTCAGACAAATTCAGACGAGTATGCATAAAGTTAAAGACCCTTTCTGATCTGGTTTCTGTTAGCCCATCCAACCCTTGTCAGACACTCCTGTCACTCCCTGCAGTGACTGTCATGTTCCACTGAGACCTTGGGCTTGCATATTTGTTCCTTCTGGCTGCAATGTGCCTGCCCCTTGCTCCATCCCTTTGCCCATTTGGCAAGTTCAAATGATCTTTTGGGTCTTGCCCAGATGCTACCTCCAGGGGAAGCTTTTGAGGACAGTAGTAGAGAGGGTCAATGCCTGCTGTAGCATCTAGTTAGGTTCCCCTAGCACCGCGACTGCCCTTGTCAGACACAAAAAACAGGGGATGGAAATGTTCCCTGAGCTGTGCTCTCCACTAGATGGTGAGCTCCATGCAGGCCAGGGCTGGTGACTTGCCCATCAGTAGATCCCTTGAACAGGCCTTGAGCACAGTGGGAACTCAGTAAACATTCCCCAAAGGAATCAGTTAACAAAAGTGCTTTATAAGAAGCAAAGCGGAAGCACTCAAGGTCTCGAGGCAGGGGAGTGAGCCCCTCAGATCTGTGCCTCCAAGGTCATGCTCAGAGCGGCTCTGGGCACAGGACCGCTCCTGCCCTCACAGGCAGCCGCGGATGAAGGAAGTTCATTTTGCTTTTCGACTTCGGATTTCTTGTGCTGTGTTACTTGACTTTTAGCATTTCTAGATCACATTTGGATACCACAAAACAGCGGAAGCTGTTATGGTAATGGCCTCAGTTTCCCTTCCTGAAGTAGGACCGATGAAAGAGCTTTTAATTTAGTTCTGGACCCGAAGGCCCACTGTAACAGAATTTCCCTGGTAAGAAGGTGTGGGAGGTAGAGGCGCCCCGGGATCCACAGATCTGACCTATGGGGGAACTGGGCGCCAGGCTAGACCATTCCGTGCCATCACTAGTTGGTGAAGTCCACTGAGGTTGAAGACTGGCTTAGGGGCAGGACTTACAGCTCCGAGCTGGTCAGGCAATGGATCACAATATATGTGTTGGAAATTGCTGGCTAGCTACCTCAGTTTCCCTGTCTGTGCTATCCTGAAGGACCAGAGCCACAGCAAGGGGCGCCCCGCGGGGAAGGTGAAGGAGTCAGGTTAAAATGCTTCCAGCCGGCTCTAGGCTCCAGGATCCGCTGAGCTGATAGTGAGGCGCGGGCTCCAGGCTCCGCGGCGGAGAGATCCTAAACTCCTTCCTCGATCCAGGAGGAGAAAGCGGCGAATTGGACCCGGGACGCCAGGCACTCCAGCGCGGGGCAGACCCGGCGCAGCAGAGCTGGGAGGGGCGAGTCTGGGCGCCGCGCACTAGGTGCTCCACGCCGCAGCTCCGGGCACTGGGGGCGGGAAGAGGTGGAGCCACATGGGGAGGAGCAAACCCCGGAGGCCTCGGGCACAGTGGGCAGAGCCAGACCCGCAGGAACCCGAGTCGGGGCGCGCTGCCTCCACAGAGCCAGCCGTCCCGGCCGAAAGCAGCCGCTGCAGCCGGAGCCACCGCCTGATTTCAGTGCACAGCGGGAAAGAAAGGCTTCTTCAATCCCGGAGCTGCCAGGTTACCCGCGCTGCCACTGGCAGCGCCCAGCCGGACCTGCCACTTGGGTCCCCGTTGCGCTATGGATTCCTCGGAGAAGAAGATATCGGTGTGGATCTGCCAGGAGGAGAAGCTGGTGTCCGGCCTCTCTCGCCGCACCACCTGCTCCGACGTGGTGCGGGTGCTTTTGGAGGACGGCTGCCGGCGGCGACGGAGGCAGCGGCGGGGCCAGCGACGCGGGATGGCGGATGAGCCATCCGGGCTGGTGGAGCTGCCGGAACCGCGGGACGAAGAGGACGAGGACGACGAGGAGGAGGCGCTGCCCCAGGGCATGCTGTGTGGGCCCCCGCAGTGCTACTGCATCGTGGAGAAGTGGCGGGGCTTTGAGCGCATCCTGCCCAACAAGACGCGCATCTTGCGCCTCTGGACCGCCTGGGGCGACGAGCAGGAGAATGTGCGCTTCGTGCTGGTGCGCAGCGAGGCGTCGCTGCCCAACGCCGGCCCGCGCAGCGCCGAGGCGCGCGTAGTGCTCAGCCGCGAGCGCCCCTGCTTGGCCCGGGGAGCCCCCGCGCGGCCCAGCCTGGCCTTGACCCAGGAGAAGCAGCGGCGGGTGGTGCGCAAGGCCTTCCGCAAGCTGGCCAAGCTCAACCGGCGGCGCCAGCAGCAGCCGCCGTCGCCTTGTTCGTCCACCTCTTCGTCCACCGCCTCGTCCTGCTCGTCGCCGCCGCGGTCGCACGAGAGCGCGTCGGTGGAGCGCATGGAGACGCTGGTGCATCTGGTGCTGTCGCAAGATCACACCATCCGGCAGCAGGTGCAGCGGCTCCGTGAGCTGGACCGCGAGATCGACCGCTTCGAGGCCAAGGTGCACCTGGACCGCATGCGGCGGCACGGAGTCAATTACGTGCAGGATACTTACTTGGTGGGGGCCGGCATCGAGCTCGACGGACCGAGCCCGGGAGAGGAGCCGGAGGGGGTGACGGTGGCCGAGAAGGGGGCGGAGGCGGCGGCGGCGTCCCTGGACGGAGAGGCGCAGGAGGCCGCGCTGGAGGAGCTGGCTCAGCGCTGTGACGACCTGCTGCGTCTGCAGGAGCAGCGAGCCCAGCAGGAGGTGTTGCTGGAACGTCTGTCCACCGAGATCCAGGAGGAGCTGAACCAGCGGTGGATGCGGCGGCGCAGGGAGGAGCTGGCGGCTCGCCAGGAGCCCCCGGAACCTGACGGCGGTCCGGAGGGCGAGCTGCTGTTGGAGCAGGAGCGGGTCCGGACGCAGCTCAGCGCTAGCCTCTACATCGGGCTCCGGCTCAGTACCGACCTGGAGGCCGTCAAGGCGGACTTGGATTACAGCCAGCAGCAGTGGGACAGCAAGGAACACGAACTGCAGGGCCTTCTCCAGACTTTGCGCACTTTGGAGCAGACTGCGGTGCCACCGGAAGTGGCCTTGGGCTCCGACGGACCCTCGCGGGAACCTCAGCCTCAGACTTGCGCGGAGATGTGGGTAGACCAGGCCCGTGGACTGGCTAAGAGCTGCCCTGGCAACGACGAGGACTCGGACACTGGGCTGAGTTCCATGCACAGCCAGGACTCGGACTCGGTACCCCCTGTGTGCGAATCCCTCGTGTAGGAAGGGCAGGGAGGGAGCCTAGACTGACCTGTCTCTCTTGCTTACAGAGTGCACTGACCCGACCCGCTCTGCTCAGAGACTTGAAATGGGGCCGGGTGAGCTTAGGGCTCTTCCAGGAGGCAGCAGCGTTCCCACGGTGTGGCCCTGGGGAGGGTAGGAGACCCATGCCGGACAGCGTGTGCCTTTGACTCCTCCGGGGTGAGTGTGAAGGGTCAGGAACCGGGAAGCCCCATGAGCCTCCAAAACTCTTTAAAAAAATGAGAGAGAGAGAGAGAGAGAGAGAGAGAGAGAGAGAGAGAGAGAGCTATAGGATTCTTTATCCCAGGTTTTCATATTGGTACTGCTGATGGCAATCTGAGAGTCACCCAACATTGTACTAAGTTTTGACAGTGGAGGATGACACACAGGAGCAGCCTTGCTGGGTTGAGGATTGTTCAACACTTGAAATGGGCTTTGGATTCATTCTTGGTTGAAGTCGACCATTACTCTTGCCCCAACCTGTCATCAGGGTTGATAACTATGTCCAGTGAAAATCTGTTTTAGAATCTGGAGCATCCACCTCTCTCTATTTGTATGTAGCCTAAGGAATTCTGATTCTTCAGTGATTTCCAGAAGCCTCTGGGAGAGAGAGAGAGAGAGAGAGGAGAATCCCTCCTGATTTAAAACAAAACAAAAGAAAAACACCAAGAAAAAATATGGAGCTTTTACCACTCTTCTGTGTGGGAAGGACAGATGACAGTTGGAGCTGTGGTTTGTGACATGAAGTGCTCTTAAAAGAAACACGGATGAAAATGAAATTCCTTGGGTGTTAATTGTGACTGTAAACATGTTAAAACTAGCGGAAGGACTGGCTCCTGATTTAAAACAAAACAAAAGAAAAACACCAAGAAAAAATATGGAGCTTTTACCACTCTTCTGTGTGGGAAGGACAGATGACAGTTGGAGCTGTGGTTTGTGACATGAAGTGCTCTTAAAAGAAACACGGATGAAAATGAAATTCCTTGGGTGTTAATTGTGACTGTAAACATGTTAAAACTAGCGGAAGGACTGGTGTTGGTCTCAGCCTTGCTTAACATCTTTGATGGAACCCATAGTCACCCAAATCCCGATTGTTTACATTTGTGCAGGTTTGGGAATCACCCATCTGGCAAATCACTCCCCTTTTATTTTCTTTCAAATGTTAAACTGTATTGAAGTCTAACTCTGTGCGTCTCCCTGTTAAATACAATGTGTTAACACCCTCCCCTAAATAACCCTGTATTATTATAGAAGTCAAACATAGCCCCTTTGATACAGAAAATCCTGGCAAACATAATCCCGGGTTAAAATTTAATCTGGGCTCTTTGGGATCTGTTCCTGCGAAGGCAGGTGCAATGTCCTTCACTCACGTTGCCTTTTCCTGAACTCTATCACAGTTATTTAAGAAAAAAATAAAAGGGAAGTTACAGATGTACCACAACTCCATTTGCTGTTTTAACGAGCACTCTGGTGTAAACTAAAACTTAAAAGCAAAGATCTTTGCATAGCGTTTAGCTGTTAAATCAAGCTATGTAATTAAAACCAACCATGACTTCATGAATTTTACCCAGTATCTTTGGTGGGAGATAAGTTACTTCCTCAAGTTTAAATTGCAAGTGCCAACTAAATTCAAGTGCAAACATCAGGGTTTACTAAGTAGTTAAGGCCTCCAAAAGGAGCAGGGGTGGGAGACGGCCAAGCAGTCTGATAGGACACCTTGGGTAAACACATTGATGATCCGCAGCAATAGTCATGGTATAGGCGTATTAAAACGAGCCAAGGACTTGAGGCCTGGCCGCACCTCTCTGCACGTGGCAGGGGAGATGTGAGGGTGACATGTCTCATGTAGCTGATGATAGAACTGGGGGGGCATTCAGTGTAATTGTTCCAAAGGTATTTCTATTAAAACTTATCAGTTGTAGGTGGCTGTTGGGCCCTTGCAAGGAGCTAGTTGGCTCATTTCCCTTTAGAACCCAGTACTTCTGAGGAATGTGGATCTAATCTGTCCAGAGGAGGTAACAATGAGGTGTGTGTGTGGTGCCAGGGAAGTGCAGGAGGTTGGTATCAACCTAACTGGTGAGGGGCTGGCTCCAGTTTCCACAACTGACAGGTGAAGTTCAGAGGCGTTGGCTTTTTGCAGCAGTTTCTTCCTTTGCAAAATCCACTGTCTGTGTGTTGCCAATAGGAGCTTGCCTTTCTGAATTCAAATCAGCGTTTGGGCCGTCTCTGAGTTCTTAGAGTCCCAACACTGCTGTCGCTGTGGAATGATAACAGGTGTGCCTGTTTTCAGATTTTCAAATCAAATTGGAATTGAAAGGTTAAAGGCCATTTTCTGGATCTTTTTCAAAAGACCTTACTTGGCCTAATTATGTTGTCGTTTGTTTGTTTTTAAAGTGTCACTTGATGCAGAAAACCAGCCACATACATACTTGGTCCTAAGCATCATTGAATGGAGGAAGGGACCAAAAGAATTCTGTTTGATCACTTAAACACAAAGCTTAATGACAGCTTTTGTTTTTTGAGGCCGAGGTAAAAATCTTCATTGGAGTGGGACAAATGCCACTTGTCTGAACAGTTTATGCCGCCAATTGGCTGACCTGGTGGTTTTTAAAATTATCATGCTTTTTTTTCTTCCCCTCCGGGGATGAAGGGAAGGTGGTTCTTGGACGTTGATTAACTCAGAACACAGAAGTTGGCAGAGCACAACTGCCTGGCAGAAAGGAGCTGTTTTCCTTTTGACTATTATTATTTTAAACTTTGATGGGCTGCTGACGTCAGCAAATATGCCTGAAACCTGTAAGGCAAAGAAGCCACATCACAGGAAGAAGGCCTGTGGGGGTTTAATGGTGCCGTTTCTAGAGCCTTCTCTGTCCTGACCACCTGAAGATGTTTCCCTAGTTAACTCTTCAGGCATCTGGGGAAGCTTTGTGTGTAACAAAGGGCGGCTTGGTCTGCCCAGTTTTGCTTTCATCCAAATCCATTATATTCCTAAAAGGCACCCTCAGTGTGAGTAGGAGACAGGAGAATGTGGGGCAGGAGGAGAGACAAAAGTTCCTTTTGTGAAGAGTTTTTGCAAGCCCTAGAAAGGTTTAAGTATAAAAAGTGTCAAGGCAGTGTGCAGAGGCACTGCCTGATCAGTGCCAAGTGGGTTGTATTTCCCTGTGTATGTGCAGTCCCCATGGTACCAGGGATGAGAGAGAACATTGCAGTCACTGTCCCTGGGAAGGGGACTCCTGCTCTCCAGTTGCTTCCAGGCTTGGTGGAGATCCAGGGGAGGAAGCAGGAAGCCTGCAGAGAAGAGGGCCGCATCAGGCTCCTGCTGGCCAGCCCCATCCTTCTAGAATCAGGACCATCCATTGTTTACTCCTTCTTGTTCCATTCTCCCACAGTAGTCTTCCAAATCCAAAGATCCCATCTGGTCTTAGTATGTTTGTTTGCTTCCTTACATAAAACGTAATTATTGGGCCGGGGAGATGGTTCATTGGGTTAGCCGACACCAAGGATGGTGACCTCAGTTCCAACCCCATGTGGTGGAGTGTGCCTTGGGGTGTACCTGCATACACTCAAGTATGCTGACACAGAATAAATTAATGTAAAAATGTGATTATTTTGCTCATTAGAAAAATTATACACCGCAGTCCTGGTGATGGGTCTGAAAAATAACATGAATAGAAAAAGAAAAAGCACCCCAAATCTCTCACCACAAAAAGCCTGCCTCTGCCACAATTGACCAAAGTTCCTTCAGGACTTACTCTTTTTTTAATGATTTTTTAAAATTTATTTTTATTTTATGTGTATGAGTATTATGCCTGCATGTGTGATAGTGCACCTGTATTGTGCAGCACCTGTGGAGGACAGAAGAAGGTGTCGGATCCCCTGGAACTGGAGTTATGGATGGTTGTTAGCCATTGTGTGGGTGCTGGGATTTGAACCGCAGTCTTCTGCAAGAACAGTCAGTGCTTTTAACTGTTAAGCCATCTTTCCAGGCCCGCTTCAGGGCTTTTTTTAAAAAAAATTGAAGATTCTCTATTTTGCTTTAGTGTTATACACTATAATTAAAACTTTTAAAATTTATTTTTATTTTGTTTATATGAGTGCTTTGCCTGCATGTACATAAATGTATCCATGTCATGCAGTACCTATGGAGACTAGAAGAGGGCATCAGATCCCCTGGAACTGGAGTTACTGATGGTTGTTGGCCTCCATGTGGGTGCTGGGAACCAACCCCAGACCTCTGCAAGAACGGCCCGTGTTCTTAACTGCTGTGTCGTCTCACCAGCCCCATACAATATAATTTTGATAAGATTACATGAATGCTTTGACCCTAGGCTTTGACAGACTACTTGTAAACAGATCCATTCAGCTGGTGAATAGGCCATAGTTTCCATGACAACTCATGTTATCAAATTGCCCTCCCAACTATTATAAAATAGCTCCATAGTAAGCATCTTTGTGAAAGTATATGCTTCCTAGACTCCCTTCTCCCCCCAAAACATTTCCAGGAAGAGAATTCTCACATTAAAGAGCAGATATAGTTGGAAGTTTGATGCTCACTGCCAAATTGCTCTTCATACAATTTATTCTAATTACAACAAGCTAGGTACAAGAGTGCCTCAATTAGCTTTCATTATGTATTATATTTTGTTAAGAAAATAGTTGCATCAAAATTTATTCTTTCATTGTGGCCTCAAAATCGGGGCTGGCCATCACTGTCCTAAAATATCCTTATAACCCCAAGGTAGATCAGCTGATAGAGGTGTTTAGAGGGCTTTGAGTCCAGCTCAGTGGTTGAGCTCTTGTCTAAATGCTCCAGGCCCTGGATTTGATTCCCAGTCACAACAAAAGCCTTTACAAGGATGTTAAGAGGACATAATTTCGGGACCTGGGATGTAGCTCAGTTGGTAGAATGCTTGTCTATGTGCACGAAGTCCTGGGTACCATTCCCAGCACATAATCCAGGCATGGTGGTTCAGGTCTATAATCTTAGCATTCAGGAGGTGGAGGAGGAGGGTCCAAAGTTCAAGGTCATCCTTGGCTACACAGTGAGCTTGAAGTCAGCCTGGACTACATGAGTGTCTCAAAAGAGAAAGAGGGCATAGTATTCTCTCCATTTCCCTCCTCCTCTGAGCATCTATTTACTTACTTGAAATCTTGTCTCCCATCAGAATTGGCCAGTGATCTGAGGGTAAGAGGAGCCAAAACTCCCCAGGAACAGGATCAAGGAGATAACAAAGAGAACTAGATTTATAAAAGCAAAATGTTATCTTTTTCATCAGAGTCTACCGGGAAAGTAATTCTTAGAAGGTGATATCATGAAACCCATTTGATTCTGTTCCTCTTTATACACCTCTACTGAAAAGTAAATCTAAAGAAAGAAACACAAGTGTCAAGTTGTTCATTAATGGCCTCCAACTATTTGGATTTATCTAGGAATTTTCTTTCTAGCTAGGACATTACACTTGGGTTTATTTTTAAATTCTTGTAAAAATATTTTTACTTAGCTTGTATTTTTCAGTTATTAAATTAGTTTTCTTTCTCTTTTTAATTTAGTTATTATTTATTTTGTGAGGAGTGAATGCCATGGAGTATTTTGGAAATCAGAGGACAACTTGTGGGAATTGTCTTTCTCCTTGTACCATGTGGGTTCTGGGGATCGAACTCAGGCAATCAAGCTTGGCAGCAAGCGCCTTTACCCGCTGAACCATTTCACTGGCCCATTCTTAAATCTTGAAAAGGGAAGTCTGAAATGTCAAGCGTGAAAACACTTGCCAAATCTGTTTCCTTAAACAGAAGGGATGGAGGGTGTGTAGGGGAGCCAGTGTTGCACGAGTTTTTCCAGATGCTAGATGTAGTTTCCACGTGAATTTCCTGTAGGTACCCGTGAGATTTCTGTACAGTCCCCATGTGAGTTTTCTCTGCATTCCTCTTGTGAGATGAACTTTTTCATCTCTGTCTTTTACAGGCAAATAAACTCAGTTTGTGTAAGTGATAAATAGCTGATGCAGGACTCTAGCCCAAGCCTGACCCTACCACCAGTGGTCTGCCTTACCACACACACCAGGCACATGCAGAGAGTTTGACAGACCTGCAAGAATGCGCCCTCGCAGGCCTCAGAGTGACTGCTTTGAAGGGATTGTGAAAGGCTTAAGGATTGGCCTAGAGTCTTGTTCAGCTGTTTCCACAGGGCGGGGGAGTGCTTTCCCCACATCCTAGAACTAATAATTATCTATCAGGAGAAGATTTAGCACAAGACAGAGGAGGTGAGGAATTCCTACTGTAAATATTTGGATGATGATGATAAGTGAGTCTTTTGGCAAAGAAAAAAGATTTCTCATAAAAAGTCAACACCCAATTTATTATGCCCCAAGAGGGTGGCTGCTTTACAGAGGACAGCTCTGCAGCCCACCCCATGGAATCCTTGAAGGTAGCAACCCAAGCTGTGCCAGAGCTAACTCTAGCTTTTTTTGTTGTTTTTCAAAGACAGGGTCTGTAGCCCAGGCTGGCCTCAAACTCTTTATGTAGTCAAGGATGACATTGAATTCCTGGTCCTTCTGCCTCCAATTGAGTACTGTGATTACAGGCATGTACTACTATGCCCTGTTTTTATGGTGCTGAGGATGGAACCCAGGGCCTCATGAATGCCAGGCAAATGTTCTACCAATTGAGCTATATCCCTAGCCCACCCGGCACTTTTAACTGGATCTCCTTTTTGGTAAGCTGCTGCTGAGTGTAGGAATATCACGGAAGAGGTGAGAGAGGGACTTGAGCCCTTCAAGTCTTACACAGTTAGGCCTGCACTCCTGGGTCAAGGGCGTCCTTGGCCGTGTGGATGCCACTGCACATGCAGTCATCCGGCATGAAGATGGCTCAGCCTCTGCTCCTCCTCTGCACATCTTTTAGACACTTCTAGGATGTCCCATAGCTTTCAGGGATAATAGTCACATTTCTTAGCAGGGATTTTGATGGTTTTGCTGCCATTCAAGTTTGTTTTCTATTACTGTGATAAGACACTGACCAAAAGAAACTTGAGGAGGAAAGGGTTTATTTCCTCTAATAGGTCACAGTCCCTCATCGAGGGAAACAAGGTGGGAACTGAAACTCAAGGCAAGAGTTGAAGAAACCATGGAGGGACATTGCTTACTGCTTGCTCAGCTAGGGTTTATTTATTTATTTATTTTTATTTTTTGGTCTTTTTTTTTGAGACAGGGTCTCCCCGTAGCTCCAGCTGGCCTGGAACTCACTATGTAGACCAGGCTGGCCTTGAACTCACAGAGATCCACCTGCCTCTGCCTCCCAAGTGCTGGGACTAAAGGTGTGCACCACCACACCTGGCCAGCAACTAGCTTTCTTATATAGCCCATGCCCACCTGCCTAGGGATGGTGCCCACCCGTAATGGGCTGAGCACTTAATTAGCAACTAAGCAATGAAGATAAATTCTGCATAGACATGGCCACAGGCTATGACCCTCTGTTTACTTAAAGGCACATGGCCATGTCATACTACAGCCCTCTGTTTACTGCTTTATTTTACCGCATGGTCTCTGCTTATTAGCTTTCCATTACTGTACCAAATACCTGGGAAAATCAAATAAAAAGAGAAAAGGGTTATTTTGGCTCATAGCTCTGGAGGTTTCAAGTCATGATCAGTTGGATCCATTGCTTTTGGGTCTGCGTTGAGACAGCACATTGTGGTCATGGTGGAACAAACAGTTGCCTCACGGCCAGGAAGTAAAATTGAGAAAGGAATGGGAAGAGGCCAGGGTCCTCCAATCTCTTTGAGGAGACTCCCTCAATGACCTAAAACCTTCCAGGAAGTCCATCTCTTAAAGCTTCTATAACCTCCCAATAGCACCAAGAAAGGGACCAAAGGCCCTTGGGGTGGTCATTGCAAATCTAAATTACAGTAATCAGTATTTACCATCTGTGATGGTTAACCTCAAATGTCAACTTGAAGATATCTAGAATCACCTGGTGGAGAAGCCTCTGGGCTTGCTGTGAAAGGCTATCTAGATTAGATTCATTGAGATGGGAAGACCCTCCTACTGAAGGTGGCACCTTTCCCCTGGCTGGGATCCTACACTTTTGAAAAAGGAGAGAATGAACTGAGCACAGGCATCCATCACTTTCTGCTTCTGGATGCCACTGTTATGCACTGATCTGATGGACTGTACCCTTGCACTGTGAGCATGAACAAGGGCTTTGGTCAGGGTCCTTAATCACAGCAACAGAAAAGTAGCTAAGAAACCATCTTAACATTATTAATCTAACCCATGAACAAATGGGATACCTTTCCATTTATTTACTGTCTGCAGTTTCTTTTTCTGTGCCCATGCCTCTTACCTTTTTGTTTAAAATTATTCCTAAGTGCTTTATTATATTTTATTCCCAATGCTATAGCAAATGTAATTGTTTTCTTAGTTTCCTTTTTTTGGCATTGGACATTGTTAGTGTATAGAACTTTTGTGTGTTGATTTTTTGTTTGCTGAAACTTTGCTGAATTTGTTAATCACTTAACTGTGTCTATGTATGTGTGTACAATCTTTAGAGTGTTCTAGAACATGTCATTCACAAGCAGAGATCTTACTTCTTTCCAATTTGGATTCCTTTTATTTCAATTTCTTGCCTAATTTCTGTGGCTGAGACTTTCAGTTCTCTGTTGAATGAGAGTGGTGACAGCCAATGTTCTCTTGTTTCTATTTCCAGCAGAAAGATGTTCTGTCTGTCCTCGATGAATGTGTACTGTTAGTCTTGGGTTTTCACATAAAGTCTGGGAAATAAAGTTCAAGAAATATATATGCAACATATTGAAATCTGTCAGCTACTATTTCTTTTTTAGACAGGGTCTTATGTAGCTCAGACTGTCCTCAAACTCAGTATGTAGCCAAGAACTTTAAACTTCCTGCCACCCCACCTCCCAAGTGCTGGGATTACAGGTGTGCATCACCATGCTCAGTTTCATGTAGTGCTGGGAATCAAGCCCAGGACTTTGCCCATGATAGGTGTATTAGTTACTTTTCTGTTGCTGTGTTAGAAACACTGACCAAAGCAACTTTTTGTCTGTGGACAGACTCTAGCCAGACTCTTTGCCAAAATATCCCAGTCGCTGCTTAAGTCCTTATTTCCCTCTGGAACTACATTGTTCTCAGCACTATTTTCTTCCAGGTGTTTACTAGAATGGTCCGTAAGCTCTGCTTACAACAATCAACTGCTTTTCTAGTCCAAACTACCCAAATCTTCCACATTCCCCCAAAACGCCACATGATCAGGTTCTTCACAGCCAACAGCCCACTCTCGGTACCAGTTACTGTATTAGTTACTTTTCTGTTGCTGTGATAGAAACACTGACCAAACCAACTTATAGAAGGAAGAGTTTATTTGAGCTTTTGGTTCCAAAGGGGCAAGAATCCATCATGGCAGAAAGACATGG
Source organism: Nannospalax galili (assembly GCF_000622305.1). Lineage (NCBI taxonomy): Eukaryota > Metazoa > Chordata > Mammalia > Rodentia > Spalacidae > Nannospalax > Nannospalax galili. The sequence continues at coordinate 5,289,344 of NW_008355789.1, forward strand.
CTGCAGAGGTGGCTGGAGGAGGAGCAGAAGCTAAGTTCTACATCTTCCAGCAGGCATAGGAAGCAAGGGAGATCTCGCAAGGCTTAAGAACTCTCTAAGCCTGCCCTAGTGAAGTGCTTCCAGGATAGCCACACCTTCTAAGACCTCCCAAAACAGCGCCACCAACTGGACAAATGTCCAAATACTTGGAGCCTATGGGGGACATTCTCATTCAAACCACCACAGTAGGCTAGCACTCTACCAACTGTGCTACACCCCCAGCTCTTGTCAGTTGATTTTCTGCATCAGTTGAGACGGTCCCGTGTTGCTCTGCTCATTCCATTAACGCAGTGTATTATGCTGATAGATTTTCCTTTGCAGAAACATCTTTGTAATTAGGAACAAATATTTCTCAACATTGGCACAATCTTTTGGATGTACCCCTGTCTTTGATTTTTCTAGGGCTTTCTGAAGAGTTTTGCATCGGTAATCACAAAGACACTGGTGTTCATTTCTAATCTTTTAGTGTTTCTGCCTGATTTAGTTCCAGGTAATGCTGATCTAGAAAGGAAGTATTCATGCCTCTTCCATTTTTGAATAGTTTAAGGAGGATGAGTGTGAGTTCTTTAAACATTTGGGTAGAAGTCACTACAAGTCCAGAAGCTGGAACTGACTTAAAACCTCCTCCCTGCTGACTAGCTTTTATAGTCATGCTGGAAAGTGCTAGGCAGGCTGCAAGGGCGGAGGTGGGGGGCATCAATGGCTGTTCTAGTTTGCTTTTTGTTGCTGTGGTAAAACATTGAGCAGGGGCTGGAGAGATGGCTCAGCAGTCAAGAGTACTGGCTGCTCTTGCAGAGGACCCAGGTTTGATTTCCAGCACTCACATGGCAGCAACCATCCATAACTCCAGTTCCAGGGGATCCAGTGCCCTCTTCTGGCCTCCTCCCTGATTGCACAACACAGGTGCACTTACACACATGCAGACAATACACTTATACACACACACACACAAATTATATATATATATATATATTTGAAAAAGCATTGAGCAAAGCCAAGTGGGGAATGAAGGGGTTTCTTTTAGCTTCCAGAGTACAGGCCATCATCCAGGGAAGCCAAGGCAAGGACTCAAGGTAGGAACTTGAAGAAGAAACCATGGAGGAATGCTGCTTACTGGCTTCCATCCCCCTGGCTTGCTCAGCTTCCTTTTTCAAACAGCTGAGGCCTACCTGCTCAGGGATGGCACTGCCCACAGTGGGCGAGCCCCCCCCCCATTAACTAGCATTTAAGAAAATGCCACACAGACATGGCCACAGGCCAATCTGATGGAGGAAGTTCCTTAATTGAGGTTCCCTTTTTCCAAGCGTGCCAAGTTGACAACTGAAGCCAACTATGACAATGGTACCCCTGTAGCCAACCCTGAATGCTACAATACTGACCTGCCAAGCAAGATGTGCCCATGGTGCAATAGCGGCTTGAAGGTTATGGGGGCAACCAACTGCTTCGGAGGGTTGGATTTGAGGCCTTCTCCACAAGAAGGAATATAGTCCTAGTACTATAAACCTGGTCAAAAGCTGTGACTTGGGAGATCACAGGCCCTAAGGAGGAAACTACTACTATTGTTTTGTAAGTATATGTTGTCAAACTGTCTTCTAAACATTTATGCTTACACCCATAGATTAGCACTGCCGTCAACCTTGGCCAGAGAGGCTTCTCTCTCTAGTGGACAGCAGTTAATGCAGAGATTGATCTCTGGTCAAAGTGCTGAGAATAAAGTGATTGTTGAGTGCTCACCCCAGGGCCCAGGGAACACGGAGAAGGTGGGCTGAAAGAATGTAAGAGCTGGAGGATGAGGAGGAGGGCTGTGAAATGCTGTCTTCTGGACAGGACACGGCTGTTGCCCTCGGGAACTCACTGCAGCTATGGTCACCTGCACAAGATCAAGCCGACTAGATGAGTCAACATTCTAGCAGGCAGCACTAATTGTATTCAGTGGTTCATTAACCAAAAAGGAGAGGATGTGACGGGGGCGGGGGAGACAGAGGTGTTGAGAGTGCTTGGGGGTGTGCAAGGGAGAAGTTGGGGGAGCATATGATCAAGACATATTGTTTACATGTATGAAATCAACAATATTGATATTCTATCAAAAAGGTCACTAACGAAGCCATGCAATCCAGGGACTTATCTTTATAGGGAGATTTTGGATCACTAATTCAACCCTTTTGCTGTTTATATGAAGTATATTCAGATTTTATATCTCTCCATGGTTCAGTCTCGGCGGGTTGTGTGTTGTAGGAATGTGTTAATTTCATCCAGGCCACCCCATATAAGCACATACATACTTGTACTTGACATACAAGAACTCCTGTAAAATCAGTAGTGACACTTCTACTTTTATTTCTGATTTGAAGACTTCAAGTCTTTTCTCCCTTTTTCTTAGTCAACATAGCCAAAGATCTGTCCATTCTGTTGTTCTTTCAGAGAGTCGTTTGGGCTCACTGACGGCTCCTCTGCCCCTCTGCTCTCTGTTTGCTCTCACCTTGGTTACCTGTCTGCTAGCCTTGACCTTCGCTTACCCTTCTTTTTCTAGACACTCATAAAGTTAAGTCAGTGGTCCAAGATCCTAATTTTTTCAGTGCATGCACTTAGTGCTGTAAATGTCACTCAGCACAGGGCTTACTGCCTCCCATTCGCTTTGCTGTCCTGTCCTAGTTTCAGTTCTGTTGCTATGATAAAATACCCTGACAAAATGCAACTAAGGAGAGAGAGAGAGGGATTTAGTTCAGTTTACAACTCCAGGTTACAGTCCATCATTGTGGGGAAATCAAGGCAGGAACTTCAAACAGCTAGTCACATCACATCCACAGTCAAGAACAGAGAGAAATGGATGCATACATGCATGTCGCTTGTGTGTGACTTGATTTCTCCGCTCTCACACAGTTTAGGCTCTCCTGTCTAGGAAATGATGTTTTTGTGTCTGTTTTCATTTACTTCAAGGTTTCAAAACTTCACTTGTGATTTATTCTTTGAGCCATTCATGAAGAATTTATTGTTTAATTTTCACATTTTTATGAATTTTTTGGCTTTCCCTTTTTTATTTGGCCCACTCCATTGCAATTAAAAAGACAGTAGTTTTTTTAAAAAAATGATTTTAATTCCCTTTAATTTTTAAAGATTTATTCTGTGGTCTAATGTATCATCTGCCTTGGAAAATGTTTCATGTGCACTTGAGAAAAATGTTAGATGGTTGTGGGGAATGTGTGTCTCTTAGGTATGGATCATGCCTATGGCATGGTTCAAGTCCTCAAGTTTGAGTTCTTTATTTCTTTAGTGGTTCAGCCCATTACTGAAAGCAGTCCGTTAAAGACTCCTATTGTTAATGCATAACTAGTGTAGAATCACTCTGTCCTCTAGTTATGTGGATGTTTGCTTTGTTATTTGGGTTCTGATATTTGGTGCAAGTACATTCATAATTCCCGTGTATCCACAGTGAATTCATCCTTTCATCATTATTTAACATCCATCCTTACTTTAAAGAAAACATTTTACTTGGGGCTGGAGAGATGGCTCAATGGTTAAGAGGTCTGGCTGCTCTTTCAGAAGAGTTGAGTTCAGTTGGGTTCCCAACACTTACATGTCAGATAGCATAATAACCATCTGTAACTCCAGTTCCAGGGGATCCAGTGCCCTCTTCTGGCATCTGTGGGCATTGCACAATATGTGTAATACGTCATTACACATGTGTATGACTGTTTAGCTTGTATGATGTAAGTATACCATGTGTATTCAATGCCTGTGGAGACCAGAAGAGGGTGTCAGAGTCTCTGGAACTGGAGTTATGGATGGTCATTAGCTGCCATATGGGTGCTGGGAACTGAACCTGCATCCTCTGCAAGGGCAGTAAGTGTTCTTCACTCCTGAGCTCCTCTTTGCTTTTTGTAACAAATTTTGACTTAAGGTTTATTCTGTGTGGTATTAATATGGCGCCTCAGCTCTCTTTGGGCTACCGTCTGTATGGAATAAGTTTTCCATTATTTCACTCAGGATTTTCTGTGTGTTTCAATCTGACTGAGCCTACATTCTTTATTTGTTGTGGCATCATTTTCATGCATTCATTGATTTATTCAGAGTTTGGGTTTCACTTTGCTGTCCAGGCTGGTCTTGAATGCCTAAGCTAAGATGATTCTCCTACTTCAACCTCTCAAGTACGTGGGACTATAGACCCATGTCACTGTGCCTGGCTAAGGACATTCCTAAAATCTCTGACTTTGAACCATGCACGGTGGTGCTCTCCTCTTAGCCAAGCACTTGAGAGGCAGAGGCAGAAGAATCAAGACTTCCAGGTCAACCTAGGCAACATATTGAGACCTGGTTCAAAAAAGGGAAAATACCATTGTCTTTTTCTAGTAATTTCTACATGGGTTTCCTCATGGGTAGTTCCTGTTGGCTGCTTCTCTCCTGTGCACTGATCTTTTGTGTGTGTGTGTGTACTGCATATTTTTGTTGGAACTGGAAATTAGAATTAATATAACAACTCTGGAGATCGGATTCTTCTTGTTATTATTCTTGCTGTTTGTCTTGATAGTTATTTCTTTTCATAACTTGTGTTTGTTTGATTAGTGACTTTTTATAGTCAATTCTACAAAGTATTTTTGTCATGTGGTCACAGGAGTCTCTGCATAAATAACAGAGTCCTTAATGATTGGAGAGAGTTCTTTAAACGGTAATTCATTTCCCAGCCTTTCTCAAGGGACTGTGTATGTGTGTGTATGTGTGTGTGTGTGTGTGTGTGTGTGTGTGTGTGTGTCTGTCTGTCTGTTGGGTTGTGTCTTTATCCTTCTGAGACTCGGTTCAAAAGTTCACATTCCTTTACTCTCTAATTGGATCTAAGGTCTATTTCCTAGGTTGGAGGGCATACCTGACATTGATATCAGACCCAAGAGTCTGAGTCCAGACAGGTCCCAGGACATAGGGAAGAGCCTAACACTAGGTAGTTACTGTATTAAACTGACTCCTAATGACATATTATAATACCCTTAGATTAATGCATCTCTAAACTCTCACCAGAGAAGTTTTCTTATGCAGCAGATGATGATTAACACAGGGACCCACAACTGGCCAATGTGCAGAGAATAAGAGGCTGCAGAGTGCTTATCCCTAACTAGAACACCTATATCAAACTTCTGCCTCCCAAGGCTCAGAGATCATTGCAGAAGATGGGGTGGAAAGATTGTAAGAACCAGAGGTGGTGGATGACCACAAGGAAACAGAGTTCTCCAGACAGCTGGCCAGTTACTCATATGAACTCACAGCAATGGTGACAGCATGCACAAGTCCCACATAAACTCAAAGCAACAAAAATCCCAACATAGACATGGGGAAGTGGGTAAGAAGCCTCAACTGCATCTGATTGGTGACTGATGGCTGCTGGGAGGGAGAGAGGCAATCTTTTTCAAGGATGGGACTTTTGGTGGGTTAACCAGGTTTCAATAGTGGACCCACACTGAAGGACATGTGGGGACACAAATTAAGACTCTCTCTTTCTCTCTCTCTATATATGTATTAGAGTACATTAAAGTGGGTACGGGACAATAGAAGGAGGTTCAGATAGGGCAGGGGATCTAAATGTCATCCAATCATATTGTATGAAAATTGCAAACATTCAATTAAAAATGTTTTTTAAAAAACCCAACCAGCTACTCCTCTGGCTCAGAGGCCTGAAGATCAGTCAGTTGAGAACTTAAATGCCCTCCAGGTGGTACCTGGCTTTGCACAGAACCCTACTTAAGATGAGACTGTCTGGATTCCTGGAAAAGTATCAGAGTCCTTCAACACCCCCTATGGGCATTTTATTTCCTAAGCTTTTCCTTTTTAATTATTTTTTTTTTGTCAGTTTCTTGTTTTTCCACTGTGATCTCTACTTTGAGCAGAGCAATTGTGATTTTAAACAATTGCCTGTAATTGTTCTTGACCAGTGCCCCCAGGGAAAAAGACTCGGGCGAAATAAATACCAGCCAGACAGGTCAAATGATGGTAATGCTCAGAAAATGGTATTTTAGCCAACTCCCAACCTGATCCATCTCCTCCACTGCACTCCTGGGCTGCTGTTTTGCACTGTGATTGCAGGGTTGTTGGTTTGTACTGTGATTTGATTGCAGGGTTGAGGGTTTCCCTGTGATTCTGGAGCTGCTGGTTTTTGAGACTACTGTGGGGCTGGGGAAGGAGGATGGGGGTGGCACAACTGCCAACACCAGAGAATGCTAGACTTTCTTATTGAGTCTCTCTCTCTCTCTCTCTCTCTCTCTCTCTCTCTCTCTCTCTCTCTCTCCTTTTTTCTTTTCTCACCGCCCAGGCTGACCTCAAACTTGTAATCCTCCTGCCTCTGCCTCCCAAGTTCTGGGATTACAGATGTGTGTGCTCAGGGGTCAGTGTTTTCTTAATAAATTCACTTTGGATTGTTGGTTAATTTGCAAAACTCTGGGGGATTTTCGCCTGTGCCCCTGCTGCCTTTACTGACAAGTGGCCTTTTGGAGGCTTTCACTGTGCTCCTCTCTGAGGCACGCCTGCCTGAACAAGAGGTTTCCTTCTTTCCTCTTTCATTGGATGGATGGAATTTTCTTTGGCTGATGTGAAAGCCGTGCCTTTAATTTTGCTCTCTGTTTCTCCAAACTTACCAAGAACCATACTTATGCTTCTTTTTTCTGACCATCATATAAACTTATCAAACCCATGTTTGCTGTAAAGCCAGAGAAGACCCATAACACCCTGCTCTTACTTCTTTGATTCCTCTCTCTTTTCATATGATGTCACCTACAATTTTAGCTCTAGAGAGCCATCTTCAGCTAGTAATAACCTTTCTTAGTATATTTTATTGGAATTACATGAAATGTAGATGAATAGCTTCATGAGGCTGAGTTGTTCAAGTAAAAGAATGGGAAATTATGGCTGGGGAGATGCTCAGTGTTGAAGTGTTTGCCACGCAAGTGCAAGGGTCTGAGGTCAAATCTCCAGAACCCACATAAAGCTGGATGTGGTAGCACACATCTTTAATTTCAGTAGTCCTGTGCAGAGGTGGGGGGCAGAGCCAGAAGTGCCCAGGTCAGCTAGCCTGCTGTAGGCAACTGTGAACAAGAGCCCTGCTTTAAATAAGCTGGAAGGTGAGGAAAGATCTCCATGGTTGTCCCCTGACCTCCACAGGCACCTTGTGCTACATACCTGCCTATACACACCAGAGAGAGAGAGAGAGAGAGAGAGAGAGAGAGAGAGAGAGAAAGGGGAGCAGGGGGGGACAAGATACCGTCACAGAACAACAAATCACTCCAAAATTCAGTGTATCTTAAAGGAATGGCCATTTCTTCTCAATCATGTCTCTTTGTGAGGCAGTCAGGGGTAAGCTGATAAAGGATGGGTTCAGCTAAACTTGGCTTCAGTCTGCCAGTTGGGCTTAGTATGTCTTTTACGCTCTGTCAGCCATAGGCATAGAACTTTCTCCAAAGGCTTGTGGGCTTTTCACAGAGCGACAGCCTGGAATTCCCTTTTCTTTCTTTTACAGCTTCTTCTGTGGGCTTTCACTTGCTTTTGGGTAGACACATAAATATTACAGAGCTGCTCTGTGCCAGGTGTGGGATTTAGGGGGCAAGAGCTGGGGTCACAGAGAGAGAGAGAGAGAGAGAGAGAGAGAGAGAGAGAGAGATCGTGACACCATGAAAGCTCCTCTCTATGGTCCTGGAATTGGATGTTTATATACATTCAACCTATTGCATTCATACTTTTAAAATAACCATTCCTCTCTCAAGAACCTATCAGAATATTTGTACATGTGAACAAGGATGTAAATTCATGGTGTTCATTGCAGAGATGTCTGGCATAGTGAAAGACAAAAAATCATCTCAATGGAAAGCTGTTTTATGAATCACTACTGTCATGTTATTTCATGTTATAGGGTGCATTAGTTCTTTCCTATTGCTGTGACAAAACACTGTGGTCACCGCCAGTGGCAGCCGCTCCTCTGTTCTCATGGGTGCCTCTCCTTTGTTCTCACGGGCATGGAGGCTGCTCCTCCACTCACCCTGGGCTGAGGCCACTCTTCTGTTTGCCTGGTGTTGAGGCAGCTCTTCTGCTTGCCCTGTGCTGCCTCCTATCATCGCTGCTTCTGCCCGGTCCTGGAGCCCAGGGCTGGTGAGGAGACTGTGTCAGCAGAGCCACATTCAGACACAGGAGGAGGTTCAGTGACACAGGTCTGCTTTATTGCAGGAAGGCACAAGCTTATATAGGGGTAGTGGTCCAATCACAGCACAGCGAGTAGGATACCTTATTAGCATAACAGGTTTAGCGTCCTATCACAGTACAGCAAGTAGGATACCGTATTAGCATAACAGACTTAGCATCCTATTAGCATAACAGACTTAACGTCCTATCACAGAATAGCGGGTAGGATGCCTCATTAGCATACTGGGTTTCAGATTACAGAGCCTGGATTCCTGGAAACCATGTGACCCTGACTATTGCAATATCTAAGTGTTGCAATTTTGGATTCCAAGGGTGGTGATTAGGGAGTGGCGAGCACTAGGCATCAGTCTCATGATCTGCCAATGGGAGCAAATGTCACAAGGCGTTCTTTGTGGCTCCAGCGGTCTGGCTGTTGCCTCGGGCCTGCTGTATGGCTGTCAATAAGACTTTCACTGTAGGCTCAAGCCTGTCTCCCACAAAACACAATGACCAAGGCAACTTATAGAAGGAAGAGTTTACTCGGCCTTATAGTTCCAGAGGGAAGAGTCCATAATTGTGGGGGAGGCAAGGCAGGAAGAGGCTAGAGAAGAGGGCTGAGAGCTCACATCTTTAGGTATGTGCAGGAAACAGAGAAAGCAAACAGGAAGTGGGGCAATGCTATGACCTCTCAAAGCCCGCCCCCAGTGACATACTTCCTCCCAGAAGGCTGCATCTCCTACAGATACCATGACCATCCCCAAACAGTGCCACCAACTGACCAAGTGTGTCTATGGGGACACTTCTCATCCAACCACATGTGACTTCTGAAATCATGTAAGACTATTGTGCAGGAACCCTTACAGTACAGTGTTAAACAAAAAAGAAACAGCAGTATAAATTCATTGCTGATTTCTGAAGCTCTACAAATTATGCATTTCTTAGTGCTGTTCACTAAAAAGGCATGGGCTCAGTGACAGTCCACTAGTCATGAGCACCCCCTCCCACACTTATATTGTGGTATCTAAATACCATTTTCCACTAAAAGGAAAAGGACTTCTGAATCTGATGACTGATTCCTCTGAATCCAAAACACAAAAGAGGTGAGATGGGCTTCTGCATCTTAGGTGCTAGAAAGCAAGGAAGCTTAAGATGTTTGAGGCTGGGCAGGAAAATGACTTGGCAGGTCTTGGTGCTTGCCACCAAGCCTGATGACCTGAGGTCAATTCCCTGATTTCACATGGTGGAAAGAGGGAAATGACTCCTGAAAATTGTCCTTTGACCTCAATGCATGCACCACGGCACCCAAGCCCATGCATGCACTCATGGAGACACACACACACACACACACACACACACACACACACACACAGTAAATGTAAAACAAAATCTTTAGAAAGCTCACTTTGTGGTTATGTCTAAAGAGCTTGGCGTCGGCCTAAGGAACTCCTCATTCTGAGTTTCAATGATCATAGCAGCTGTAATGGATTCATCAAAAAATATAAAAACATAGAAATTGGAAATGATGTTCTAAAGACATTAGCTTGTTAATTACCTTTGTGGTTGCTAGGATACCAAGTTGTTTTTCTAGACATCAACAATAAAAAGAACATTTATTCTGCCTTTCCAGTGTTTCTAAGTCATCAGACAGTTGATGAGGGTAAGTTCTTTTCCAAAGAATTTCAGCTAGAAAATGGGGAGGGACTGAGTGAATTAGAATATCTTCTCTATGATTCCTGATGGATGGACGTGGCTCCTAACCACTCTCAGATGCTGGGATAAGTAGATGTGAGGGGGACATTGAGCTGAGGGCCAACTGATGGCACCGAGACTCGTGGTTTCTCCAGTCTTGCTGTATTGCCTAGTCTGATAACAAGGCAAGAACTAGGTCCTGCTTAACAATATGCCTCTCACAAGTGAGTTTGCGTAGAACCAAAAGTTTAGTTCTATTGAGGAAGATGATTCTGGGGGCACAGAGGAACACGTGCCATGTGATTCTTAATAGAGCATCAGTCAAATCTATATCTCTGGGAAGTGAGAAGTCAAAAGCCACCCAAAAGAAGAGAGTTTTTACTGTTGTAACTATGACAGATTAAAAGAGATGCAATGTAACCTGTTAACAGGGTTTTTTTTGGAAATAATTTAAACAAACCAAACATGAACTGGAGAGATGGCTCAGCAGTTAAGAGCACTGGCTGCTACTGCAGAGAACCTGGTTTCGATTCTCAGCACCCACATGGTGGCTAACGACCATCTGTACCACTGTTGGTAACTGCAGTTCCAGGGGGCCCGATGCCTTCTTCTGACCTCTGCGGGCATTGTACAACACAGGTGTACTTAGACACATGCAGGTAATACACCCATACACATAAAATAATAATAATAAAAAAACTAAACAGCAACACCCGAAAGATAATGCAATTGCTAAAAAGGACTGTACGGTTTTCTAGAAAATTTAAGACCTACACTGAGAGGTTCAAATCCAGGCTTTTTCACCTACTAATTTTATGACCTTGATCAAACCAGAGAGGTTAGGGATAGTAGCAAGAATCTCACAGCATTTTAGTGACCACACAGAGAGAGAGTTTACATGCAAGCCATTTGTGAGTCTTTTTTTTAAGGGGGCCTCAGTCTATAGTGCAGACTGGCCTCAAACCTGCAGCAGTTCTTTTTCCTCAGCCTTCAAATGCTGTGATTAGAGATTAGATCACCACGCAGGATTGTGGTTTATAACTCTAATGTTGCAAACTTGTCATTTTGCTCAGCATTTGGACAATGCAGAGCACCTTGGGCTATTTGTTCATTCTCTTCTTACGATTTCAAATGCCTAGAGAAACTATCTCCCATGTGCCAGGCAGACAGCCTGGCGGGCACAGGGGATATTAAGTATAATAAGACACAGCCCTTCAGAATACAGATAAAAAACAGGGTCAGGAACCCAGGAATCACATCGTCACTAAGTCAGGAGAGGTGAGGTGGCTGAGTAAGAGGATGCAAAAATGCACACGGAGCTGACATTAGGAATCAGCCACATTTGCAGATGGATGAGGGCGAGGGGCCGTTGGCATGATGCCCAGGAATCTAGCCTGGGTGTTTGGATGAACAGGATGCTTGTTTTCCTTGGATGGTGTGGACTAGGTGGTGGCATACTCTGGAGGTAGGAAGTAGGGGAGTCATCTTAGAACATGTTACATCACAGTGTCTGTGTGTGAGTGCTGGTGATGAGGGGACAGTGGGGGCTGTCTAAAGAAGGATGTGCGATGGGGAGAGGTCTGAAGGAGCTCTGAGAGAGCTCTGGAGGAGACTAGTATCTGAACAGTGGATGGACAAAGAGCACTCAGCAAAGACAGAAAGAACAGGGAACCCAGCAGAGAGGGGAAGGAGGCACATGGAGGCTGTGCGTTCCAGTCTCCTTTCTGTTGCTCTGATAAAACACTCTGATCAAAAGCAACTTGGGAGGAAAGGATTCATTTGACTCACATTTCCAGGCCACAGTCCATCACTGAAGGAAGTCAAGGCAGGAATTTGGAGCAGGAGCTTGAAGCAGAAACCATGGAGGAACTCTGCTTGATGGCTCACAGGCGCATGCCTAGATAGCTTTCTTATACAGCCCAGGACCACCTGCCCAGGGAGGGTCCTACCCACAGTGGACTAGGCCGTCCTGCATCAATTAAGAATAAAGATAATCCTTCACAGACATGCCCGTAGGCCAATCTGATCTAAGCAATTCCTCAATCTTCTGTCGGATGACTTAGGTTGTCAAGCTAATACAGCTAATGGGGACACCATGTGTTTTGGGTTTTTTCTCCTTCAGGTGAGACACTGAGTTTCAAGACAGGGTGGCTACCTGGACCCATCACCCTTGGCAGGTTTTAAATACAACTTTGAAGAGAGGAGAAGACTGTCCATGCCCTTCTTTGGAAACAGGAAGCCATCAAATTAAAATAAAGTCACTAGGGAGGATGATCACATATGCCTGGTGTCCTTACAAAAAGGAAAGTTTAGACCAGAGACAGATGCAATGGGAAGGTGTGATGAAACCCAGAGAGAAGACTATGACGTGACCAGAGAGGCATGTCTGCCAGCCGAGGGAATTGAGGATCTCCAGCCAACACTAGACACTAGGGGAGGCAGGGGAGGACCTCACCCCAGAGCTGTCAGAGCACCACCACCCACACCTTGAATTTGACAATACCTTTGCAGCTGTTTCAAGGCACCCATTTGTGGTTCTTAGTGGCAGCCCTGGGGTACTAAGAGACTCAGGAAGAAGATTGGCCTGGAAGATAACTGGCTACAAAACATAGTTAGATAAGCTTGAATTAGTGAAGCTTCCTTCTCAGTGGGATGATAGACCCAAAGCGGCCCAAGGCTCTGGTGATGCAGCTGTCTTTGAGTCACCCCAGTTTCTGTATGTAACCTCTCCCTGAGGCTCCTTACGTAACACCGATCAAGCTAGACTTGGTGGAATCATTCCTTCAGTCTGTCTTTGCTGACCTGTCTTGGGGCAAATAGACATTTGTTCGTGAATTCCTAGGATGTCACACAACAGGGCACTTTGTAAGCACAGAGAATAAGAAACAGCCAGGAGAGGAAGTTATGACTAGGAAGGGACAGGAGTTGATGCCTGGCTGGGACATGGTGTCTGGTAAGGTCATGGGACATGGGAGGAGTCAATGGTGACAGATGCCATTGTAGGTACAGAAAAATCCAAGGGCTGTCTAGGCTTGGGTAGGCTGGATACAGTGGCTGTGTGAACTTTTCAACATCCACCTTGGGTACAGGTATCTACAAGGCAGCTGCCTAAGTGAGTTAGGAATTCAGGAAGCAAAATGTGGGTGTGATGCTGACAGGGAAACTTCCCACATGAGCACAGCAACCGAAGCTAGGAATTGGGAGAAACCACCTGGGATGCATAAACAAGAGAGATGTGCCCACTGCCCACAGATCACACCTTGGTGTTTTTGTCTTATTCACCCAGATTCTCATCCAGAATGGTTGGGGGAAGGGCTGGCATGGAGCTGTATGAAACTCCAGTTTCAGGAAATCCTGATGCCCTCTTCTGGCCTCTGCAAGCATTGCATGCACGTGGCGCACTTACATACATGCTAGTAAAATACACATAAAGGAAAATAAATAAAATAAAATTAAATTAAAAAATAAATATTTAAAAAATACCTTGTCCTTGGACCTACTAGGGCTTTGAGGAAGAGCCAGACAGCACACAATGAAATAGAAAAATGATCCTCCGTGTGGCTGGACAAGGGCTGTGGCGGTGGGAGGGGGGCTGCTAGCGCTTGACGTGCCGTCCAGTGAGCACACAGTAGGTACTCCCAGAAGTGCTGTTGTTCTGGCCCGAATGAAGGAAAGAGGGAAGCACCTGAGGCAGAATAACAGGCCATAAATCTCTATAAGAATGTGTCTATCTGGGAACTTCAATGAGGAGTAAGCAGAAAAGATGCCAGGGGAGGATAAGGGGAGAAGATTACAAAGTGCGAAAGCAGCTGAAATGCTTTCAAGTGATGCATAATCAGTTGCATCTATTCTAATGACCACCAATTAAGCCGTCTCCTGCCGGCTCCCAGAGAAAACTCACTTGCCCAAACAGGCAGCCCTGAAACCACCTTCCAGCACCTTCCCCACTACACAAGTTGCAGTGATGGTAATCACTGAGAGCCACCTAGAGCAGGGCTGCCTGAGTTCCCCTTCCAGACCCCTTTTCTCTAGAGAGATCTTCACACAATCCCTGTTTTCTATATTTGTATAGAAAATAGGTGTACAAATCAAACATCTACTGATAGTAAACCACAAAAAACATTAAAATCATTCTTTGATATATATGTATATATAGAATTATATATATATCTATACATATAATTTTGCTATTATTGAGACAAAAGTGAACCCGTATACTAATGAGATGAATATGCTTGTTTGTTTTCATATAAAGAATTAAATCTTCAGATTTAAGGCCCTCATCATAGGACAGAACTCGTGCCTGGTACTGTAAACCTGGCCAAGAACCTGTGGCTGGGGAGGTGAGAGGCCCCAGGGGAGAACCTACTACTATTATTTTGCTAAATGGACATAGTATCAAACTGTTCTCTAAATACTTATCTTTATACCCATAGCGAGTGCAGCTTTCAACCGTTATCAGAAAGTTTCTTTCTGCAGTGCAAGGCAGTTCATGCAGACACTGAACAGCTGCTTAAAATACAGAGAATAAATGTAGGTGGAGTGCTCAGCCTTACGTGGACCAGCTATATCACATACCTTTTTCTGAGACTTGGGGAACATCATGAAAGAGAGGGCACGACTGTAAGAATCAGAGGTGTGGGGACTGCTACAAAGCAGCATGTTTTGGACATGACCGGGCTATTATACACATGAACTCACAGCAGCTGTGGTTCCCTGCACAGACCTGCATATGATCATGCCAGTCAGAATTCCAGCATGGATGGGGGAGGAGTCTCAAGGCCCCGCCCCTAGGTGAAGAGCTTATTGGCAGTTGATGGTTATTAGGGGAGAGTCAATGTTTTTCAGGAGTTTGCTCCCTGGTAGATTGCCCATGCCCCAGGGATGGCCACCCTCACTCACGTGTGTGAACTAATTGAGAGACATGGCGGCTCCCAGTGGTTAAATGCACTGGCTGCTCTTGCAGAGGACCGGGGTTCAGTTTCCAGCACCCACATGGCAGCGAACAACTGTCTATAACTCCAGTTCCAGGAGATTCAGTGCCCTCTTCTGGCCTCCATAGACATTGCACACACATGGTACACTTATAGACACTCAGGCAAAATACTCATACACATAAAAATAATTAAATGAATACATTTTTAAAAAGAGCACATGAAGTGGGAAGAGGATAAAATGGGGGTGTCTAGGAGGAGTTGGACAAGAAAGGTAAGGGGTGAACATGATCACAATACACTGTACATGTGTGAAATTCTCAAAGAATAAATAAAAAGATATTTTATCTCGTCAGCCCCTTAAACAAAAGAGTTAAATCTTGCAAGCTGGGTATGGTGGTACATGCCTATAATCCTAGCAACTTGGGAGGTAGAGGCAGAAGGATCAGTAGTTCAAGGTCATCGTTGGGTATACAACAAGCTTGAGGTCAGCCTGGGCTATGTGACCCTGTCTCAAAAAACCAAACCAAAGCAAACAATTAAACCTTGGTTGGATATTTGTTACTACAGTGCATACAGCATCTTCAACGTTTTTCAGAGCTGATGAATAGTTTGATTTTTATAATCATCAAAGCTGAAAACACTGCTTGCTGTAAATACCTAGTATAAAATGGCAGAGGTATGTTTAGGGCCATTTCAGAAATTGTTGGAAATCCTGTCCTAATCCCAAGCTAAAATTCATGTCATGACATTATTATTATTATTATTATTATTAATATCTTATGTGTATGAATGTATTGCCTGCATGTGTGTAAACATACCTGTGTCATGCAATGCCCAAGGAGGTCAGAAGAGGGCACAGATCCCCTGGAACTGGAGTTAGGGACAGCTGTTAACCACCATGTGGGTGCTGGGACTCAAACCTGGGTCCTCTGCAAGAGTAGTCAGTGCTCTTAACCGCTGAGTCACCTCTCTAGCCCATTATGACATTTTTTTTTAATGAATCCAAGTTACCAACTCAAACAGTAATTTTAAAAATCAAACATTTGAACACAATGCAATCTAAATATCTACTATTTAATACATGCTGAGGAATGGCAGTCGGGAAATATTAAGTCATTTTCCACAATTAAATGTTTCTATAAGAAGAGAAAACTTTGCATGTATAGTAAAAACACTGCAGTTGCTAACACGCAGTTGTCCGGAGTCTGAGTTGAGGCATTTCAGGAAGCTTTCATTGATGCTGTGTGGTATGACCTCCTGCACAGTGCAAAGTGTGCATGCTATGTGTCAGAGCCAAGGCTACAATGAGGTCCTGTGATGCAACACAGGTGAGCACTGTCAGAAACACCTGAATTCATTGTGTGTTTGATTTTGAATTCATTTTTGGTCATATACATTCAAAAATCCTTTATTAGCACCAAATGTCTTGTGACTCCCACTTTCAGTTATGTGACCCCAGAAGGACTTGTGACCCAGCATTTCAGAAGTGGGGGTTAGAGAAGACAGCCTGTTTACATCTAACAAGTGTCCTCCACAAGGAGCCATTTTAAACACCTGCCTGTTCTCAGCCATGCTTTATGAAAGGAGGACACTGTGTGGTGATACCTCCTGTTCTGCTGCCTCTACCTGCAGGAGGGGCGGTCATCACAGATTGGGGCCATTCACTCATTAGCTTGGTGAACAAACAGTAATAACAATGAAAGCTACATATTCTTCAGCATGAACCCATTCTGGGTCCAGCATCTCTATGCAAGGACCGGTTTCCCTTTCTCAACAGCCCTGAGAGGTAGCTGTCTTCTAGACAAGCAACCAAGAGATGATGTTGCTCCCCATGGCCAAACAGGAAGCAAAAGGTGTCGTCAGCCCTGGCTCACTGGCCGTGAGCGCTGTATCTGACTGCTATTGCACAGGAGAGACCTCATGCTGAATGGAATAAAACATGGTCTGGCCTTGAAGGACTTATTCAATGGGAAGACACAAGTAAAGGGATAATTGAAAGACAGCATGGCAAGTGCTAAACTAGAAATAGCAGACAAGCTCTAAGATGTCAGTTAAAGAAGGAAAGAATGGCTTCCTCAGGTTGAGTACATTGGGGAAATTACTTCTTTTCCAAAAGTGATGTGTGAGGTAGGTGCTGATGGATATACAGGAGTTTGTCTGCAAGCACAAAAGCTAGGTTACAAGAAATGAGCTTGCTGAGCAAGCTTTCTCTCCGGTCTAGAGCTAATGATTTAAAAGCTGGGCTAACCTATACCGGTTTATTTAGCAAGCATATGTTCACCAAATATTCTTTTGTACACCCAGATCTTTTGTGGAAACAAAAAACTAAAAAAGGAACTTTAGTTTCTGGTTTTACATATGCATTTTCCTTGTTTGCTCCAAGGATTTGAAGTGAGTCAGGTTTCTGAACTATGTGCCTCAGGAGACAGAGCTGCATGGATTATGCACCGGGAACTTGGTTGTGCACCCCAGAAACTGGTCATAGAGGGATCCAGCCCTGGAACTCCCCAGCAAGTACTCAGTGAACTTTCTAGATGCAAAAGTTAGCAAGAGGCAGTGGTCCCTGGTCAGATGCCGAGGTCTCAGAACAAGTGGCCCGTGGGAACATGGTGAGGTTGACTTTGGTTTTAGACTTGCAGCCACCTATGGTAACAGGAAAGTGGATTGTTGGGGGAGGAATTGCTTAGCTTGTTCCCAAGATGATGGCTTAGTAGTAGTGTCAGAGTTCCTTCCCCACAAATGGCACAGCATTTGCTTTTCCATCGAGTCCCCATCATGTAGCAGAGACACGCTCAGCCAGACACATCTGAACCATGATCAAAAGGAAGGTTCTCGAGTAAAGTTCATGGTAATGCTGCTAGAGATGTGACAGCTGACCAAGGAAACAGGATGTGAAACAGCCCTGAGGACATGGCTGGGAGTCAACTCAACGGATATTTACCACATTCAATGGAATATTAAATATGAAATAAACGAGGCCAATCAAATCAATGAATGCTATCTTCTTTCAGGGTGAAGATTTCAACTACAAGTATGGGTTACTCTTGGTTACAAAATATAAACAGGGAAGCTGGGGTGTAGCTCAGTTGGTAGAGTGCTTGCCCAACATGCACAAAGCCTGGGGTTTAATCCCCAGTACCATATGAACTGGATGTAGTGGTGCATGCCTGTAATCTTAGCACTTGGGAGACAGTGACAGGAGGATCTGAAGTTCAAGGTCATCTTCGGGTATTGCACTGATTAGGTTTTTTTTTTTTTTTTTTTTTTTTTTTTTCCCACCGATTTTTTTTTTTTTTTTTTTTTTTTTTTAAAAGGTTTTTTTTTAGCCCAAAAAAAGAGGACGATAAATCTTTCACTGTGATATATCAAAATAA
>NW_008355789.1:5307630-5309953 GCF_000622305.1 Nannospalax galili
CTCCCAACGACATAAACCTAGAAATATCTAGGAAGAGGGAATCTCATCTGAGATTGGCCTGTGGCTATGTCTGTGGAGCATTTTCTTGATTGCTAATTAATGTAGGAGGGCCCAGCCTATTGTGAGCTGGGCTGTATAAGAAGGGTAGCCAAGCAAACCTGTAAGTAGTCTTCCTCTGTTGTCTCTGCTTCAGTTCCTGCCTCCAGGTTCTGGACTGAGTTCCTGCCCTGGCTTCCTTTGATGATGGACTGTGCCTTGTAAAGCTGAACTATATTCTTTACTCTTTGTTTTTGGTCAAGGTATTTATCACAGCAATATCAGCCTGGGATGCAGAAGACTCTGTCAGGAGAGGGAGGGAAGGAAGGAGGGAGGGAGGGGGAGAGGGAGAGAGAGAGAGAGAGAGAGAGAGAGACAGACAGACAGACAGACAGACAGACTACATATACAATACAGTGGCTCTGACAGCAGGGAGTTCGACGTGCTCTGGCGAGTGCTAGGAACACAGAGGATGGGAGATGGTCCCCAGATGAGGCAGGGAAAGGGTGGAGAGCCAATGCTGCAATCAAAGGTTGAGAACAATGTGAATATCGAGAGTTTTCCATAGGAATGATTTCTGTCTCATGGGACCACTCTGGCCACCGTGTAGAGGGTGAACTGTAGGAAGTACCCACAGATGGCAGAGGTGAGGGCTGTAAACTGTTGCAGACTTCCCAGAAAGGGTGGTGAATGGGGTGAGGAACATGGTAGGTGGGCAGGTAGGAAGGATTAGAGGTTGGGTAGGAAGGATCAGCAGAGTTTGAGGGAAAGGGAGAAACCACCCTTGGCTCCTGGGACTTTTACTGGACCAACTTGTGGAGGGTGGCGTCAAGCTGTGCTGGGAAAGAGTGGAGGGTGAGACCCTCTGGAAAGACAAAGAGGTTGGTTTGGGACAGTGATGGTTAATCTTCATCATCAACTTGACTGGATTTAGGGTCACCTAGGAGACACGGTTTTGGGCGTGTCTGTGAGGCACTTCCAGAGATAAAAGTGAGGAGAGAAGCCGCATTCCTGAATGTGGACAGCACCATCCCATGGGCTGTGGTGCCGGACTGAGTAGAAAAGGAAGGAAAGAGGATGCAGATAAACAGCAGCATTCATCTCTCTATGTAGATGCAACATGACCAGCTGCCTCACTCTCCCCAGCACACCTTCCCTACCATGACCGTCTGTATCCCCTCAAACTGTGAGCCCCAATGAAGTCTTTACTCCTTTAGGAAGGTAACCTATATAGGGATCTAGGAGGATTTGGATTGCTTGAATGATATACATATGGAGAGTTTGGTCCCTGAACACAAGATTGTGGAGCCCATGAGATGGTTAGGACTAGTGATACAAATTCTAAGAGGATTGTATGTGTGATTCAAAGTTCAAAGAGATCATAGTGTCTGCTAAACAACAACTCATTCTTTTCATCTAAAATGTTCCATATGCAGATTTCTCTGATAACCTAAATAGAATGTCTCTATATATTTTTAATGGCTACACAGTGTTTCATTGTATAACTACCATTATTTTTCAAATTTCAAATGATAAAGATTTTACAATTAGCAAGGTATGCTAAGCGCAGCACTGGCAGGGACCCACATACCCAGGTTTAATGGATTTTAACAGGTATTTTAGTCCTCGATCTCTATTTTGGATTCAAAGAATCGAGCCTGGGCTCCCATTCCTTCTTAGCGCCCCCCCCCCCCCACTCAGCCCTCTCCAGAGCTAACTAACTATTGTGAAACCAGAGCACATGATTTCTGGGTGTGCATTTGTACCTCCTAAACAATATTGGAATTGCTTCTTGAAACAATATGCAATATAATTTTTAAAAATTTCCCCACATTGGAGGACAGGAGAGATGTCTCAGTGGGTAAAGACAGCGGCTGCCTGAGTTTAATCCCTAGGATCCACATGGTGGAAAGAGAGAACCAACTCTCAAAAGTTGTCCTCTGGGTGCTGGAGAGATGGCTCAGTGGTTAAGGGCACTGGCTGCTCTTGCAGAGGCCCTGGGTTCAGTTCCCAACACCCACATGGCAGCTAACAAGTGTCCTTAACTCCAGTTCCTGGGGATCTGATGCTCTCCTCTGACCCTCTCCAGCATTGCCCAACATAGGTGCATATATATATATATATAGATAGATATAGATATAGATATAGATATGGATATATATGCAGGCAATATAGTCATATACACAAAATAAAAAAATAAAATACTTTTAATAAGTTGTCTTCTGGCCTCTACACATTTCAAGGGCAGCACATGCATACACATACACTAACAAATTAATACAAATAC
>NW_008355789.1:5310030-5339423 GCF_000622305.1 Nannospalax galili
GTATAAGAATTTCCCTACATTGCTTCTTACTGTATAAGAATTTCCCTACATTGCTTCTGTGGTCACTCATCTCTAAAAAGAATAAGGGCTCTAGTGATGGAAATTCATCGCATTGTCCATTCGTATTACTGCAAAGGCTATAGACGCCTTACGCAGAGCAACCTTGGGACATAGCCTGGAACTCCTCCTCCGCCAGGTGCCCTCTGTGAACACTGGCACAAAAACCTCTCAGTGTTTACTTCCTGGCCCTGGAACACTGGCTCTGGGAACTGACAGCTACACCCGCAGCCTCGTGGCAGAGCAGGTGTTATGTAATGGTATGTCATGGTGAGAAGGTGCTAGAAGATGCTTTGTGTTGTGGGTTCAGAACAGGAACCAGAGGCGGTGCGGGGCTGGGGACACCTTTTCTGGGCCGGGCGGTGATGGAGCTCTGCCTCCCTTTTCTGCCTTTCTCAGTCCCTTCCGTCTGGAGCTATCAAACGCTCACTGTACACCTGGAGGACTTTCCTCCTTTTTTTGCCTTTTCTTTCCGGTGTTCATCCAGTCCTTCCCCAGCTTAAAAACCAAACAAAACCAAAAAACCTTCTGAATGCTTTCAGACTCAAACAAAGCTTTATACATTTGTTAGCAGGAAATTGAGAGTGGAATTTGCCATTAAACTGTAGTAAAGCAACTCTTTGAACACTGCACTGAACAAACACTTTTAAATGTCATTCTCCAACAAAATCGTTCATTGTCCTGGGAGAAGCCGCGGTGGCACTAACCTTTGAGAATGGGAAGGTAACCCATCTAAGTTCACAGGTCAGGACATAAACAGAACTTTCCACACTCTGCCACAAAACAGGCCTCCAGATGGCACATTTCAAATCAAGTAGTACTTTAATAGGCCAGTTTTTTCTCCTCTGGTGGTGTGTGTGTGCGTGTGTGTGTGTGTGTGTGTGTGTGTGTGCATTCTTTTTAAAAAATTGAAATAATTCTTCATGATGGTAGAAGTCAAGTAGAAAGTGCAGTGGCACTCCAACTCCCATGCCCCTAGGCCTCTGGAATACAGTAGTTACAATTTGTTGAGCCCTGACAACATGCCTGAGGCTATTGTCCCAACCCCCACAGCACAGGTGATGTCACTGACTCCACTCTCCAGATGATGGAACAGGGACACAGCAAAGAACAAACACATCAAGGTCATGGGAAGCAGGAGTTAAGCCCAGCCAGGTGAACTTTGTATCCCACGTTCCAAAGCTACTACGTTAGTTACTTTTCTTGTTATGACACAATGCCTGACTTAAGGAAGGGATTCTTTTGGTGCATCATGGTGAAGAAGGCAGCGTGGTAGGAGGGTGAGGTACATTATGTCTCCAGTCAGGAAGCAGAGGGACATGAACACTGGGCTCAGCTGGCTTCTTCCTTTTCATTTAGTCCAGGACCAGAGGCCAGGGGACGGTGTTGCCCACATTCAGGGTGGGTCTTCCCTCCACAGTTAAACCTCTATGGAAACACCCTCACAGATACACCCAGTGGTTTACCTTCTAAGTGATTCTAAATCTCAATCTCACCGAGGTTAGCCAACATAATCACTGTACTTAATGAATCTGAACTAAAGCTTCTGCATTCTCAGGAAAAGAGAACTACCAGCCATGAGCACCCTGGGGTCAATATTGTACAAATGCTTCTGTGTTGAAGTGTCTTAACTATTAAGGAGCTCTAGGTGTTATTTTCTCTAATTTATGCAGGAGGAGGTGGAGTCTCCAAGGGCTCTCTTACCAATGACAGGCAACAAATAGTTGACTTACTGCTGGAACCCAGACGCTGCAGATGGGACTAGACTCTTCAGCCTAGAACAAAAGGTCCCTGGTAAGGCTTTAGATCTAATGGGTCTCCTGCATCTTTGCTCCTTAGCTAACACAACGCCTTTGTACAAGTGGTTCATGGATTCTTGTTCTCTCTTTGTGCACACACACGTTTCTCTCCTTCATCGAGACAGAGTCTTGCCATAGCGCAGCCTGACCTGGAACCTGTGATCCTGATTTAGCCTTCTAAGTGCTGGGATTACAGCCATGCATCACCGGGTTTAGCTTCTGTTAAAGATTGAAGATTTTAAGGAAGGAAAGTATCAATCTATGCATTTAGTGGGAGAACCTGTAAATAAACCAAAGTCTTATTGAGGACAGAAGGGAGCAGAGGGAGGGTCAGACCCATGTGACTCCCTGCAGATCCCTCTGCTGGAGTTGTCAGTCACCTTCTGTGGACACACACACACACACACACACACACACACACACACACACACACACCACCGCCCTTGTAAGTACCTGGAAGGGACAGCTCTGAAGGTCACCTTCCCAGCCATGGGAATTTAGCATTTCCCTCACTTAGGATGTTCTCACAAATCCCCAAGCATTGAAATTCAGAGGCCTCTCAATGAGTTATTTTTGTGCTTGAGCCAAAGTTATGTAAGGTTAACAATGAGACAGAAGAAAGAGGCTGTGTGAAGCAGGATGAGCGATGCGCCCCGTGTGGCAGATGATGCCTGGGAGGCGGGCCCAGCTCCAGTGTGAAAGGCAGGGAGGCGGATCCCCACCTCTGAGTCACCGAAATTGCCTTCAGAAACCCTGAGAGCCAGTGAAGGCCTGGCCCTGGGGAGAGCCCTTGCAGGGGGCCTTCAGGTGTGGGGGAAGCGTCTGGGAGAGGCCCGTGCTGCTCCCCTCTCCCGCCAGCTGATGTTTTGTTTCCGTTTCCAGGGCAGAAATGGGGAAGCAGGGCAGAGGGAGGAATGTTCTAGACCCAGAGCGGACTAGGGAATGTCGTTAGAAATGTAAGCGGGGAGCTTTCGCAACACAGTGCCTCTGGTCCCTTTCTAAAGGTTATGTCCACAAGGGAAATACACATGAGCAGCGGTCCCGCACATGCACCCTGTGTGGGCAGTGGAGCTGTCATCCGACTCTTCTCAACCCCAAGGGCACCGGTTGCCAGGTGCCTGCGCAGAGCCGTTTTCAAAGAACACACTGGCCCTGTGTTCCCTGAGGTGTGGACACCAGCAGGACTGCCCCGCCCCGTCCCCAACAAGCACACAAAGGCTGAAGAGAAAATACCCTTGCGGGGGCGGGGGGGTGAGCTCACTCAGAGCTTGCCTAGCACATACAAGGCCCTTGGTTCAAACTCCGCACCAGAAAGAAAAATCTTGAGCTCAAGGCAGAGAGGTCTGGGGACTTGTGGCTTGGAGTGACTGAGATAAAAGCTGGGGCTCTAGACGGCCGGGGAAAACAGAACTGAACCCTTCTTAAGTCCTCATTTTCCTTTTTAAAAAATTTTATTTATTATTTTTATTTTATGTGTATGAGTATAATGCCTGTATGTAGGAAGGTGCACTCCTGTTGTGCAATGCCAGAGGAGATCAGAAGAGGGCCGCCGATTTTCCTGGAACTGGAGTTACAGATGGTTGGTAGTCACCATGTGGGTGACTCTGTCCTCTGCAAGAGCAGCCAGTGCTCTTAACCTGCTGAACCATCTCTCCAGACCTGGAGTTCTCATTTTTCAAGGGCAGATTTCAGTTTTCTCTGTTCCCACAAACCTGGTGGTGTTAAGACAGACTTATTTTTTAAAAAGCAGGTCTCCCTATGTAGGCCAGGCTGGCTTTCTAGCATCCTCCTGTCTCTTCCTCCTATATTGCTGGGTAACATGTGCCACCACACCCAGCTCTGATTTTTAATATTAGATTTTAATTGTACAAGTTTGTGGGGATTCAATGGGACAGATCCATATATATATATACAGAATGTAATGGTTGATCAGGTTGTTAATATCTCAAAGTTTTAAAATATTGGATTATTACATAATAATTGTATAATTATTGAATACGGTGATATTTCAGTGCGTACATTTCAGGTGAGTAATGTTCCCATTTCTTCATTGTTACTTTGCATTTAGAATCCTTAAGCCTCTTTCATCTAGTTGTTCAGGTAGAATAACTTACCCTGTGTGTGTGTGTGTGTGTGTGTGTACGTGTACATGCTCATTTGCATGTGTGTGCATGTGTGTGGAGGACAAACACTATGCTGGATGTTCTCCTCAGTTGCTCTCATTTTACTTTTTTTGAACCTGGAGCTGGCTGATTGGCCACACTGTCTTGTCACAAGCCGCAAGGATAATCCTGTGAGTGCCTGCCTTCCCAGCACTGGGATTACAGATGCACATTGGACCCTACTTTTTTGCATGAGTACTGGAGATCTAAACTCAGGTCTTTATACTAGCACAACAGTTATTTTATTGACTGAGCCATCTCCCCAGCCCCCAGAGAGCATGATTTTGAAGTAACTGTGTTCAAATCCATTTCATTCCTGGAGTACTAGAGTTTTGCACTTTATAAAAACTTAACATACAAAGTCAAAAATACCAATTCTCCATTGAATTATGAAGTCCCATTGCTTAGGATTCTAACCCGTCCACCCCAGCTCCTGAGGGAGAGCAAGAAGCTTCTGAGAAGCCCCTCCAGGAGTCCTGGAAGGCTGCAGACACATCGCCAAGGCAAAGTCGGGGAGGCGCTGAGCAATCCCAGCCTTGAATGTTGTTTCCAAGGGCTTATGGAGTCATGAGCTGGCAGAAATGGAAGCTCTTCCTGGGGTAGCACCAGCTCTCTCGGGGCAGGAAAAGCATTTAAATTGATCATCTGCATCCTTCATCACAATGGGGTGACAGGCACACAGGCAGAATCCAGGTGACTGTTTCAAGGTGAATTAAAGGACATGGCTCAATTTGACTCTCAGTAACACACAGTGGTTGCTGTGCCACAGCAAAGGACAGGACAGCTGCTTGGGCCCAAAAACCTACACAATGTAGTGCAGCTGTGAAAAGTAGATGAGGGGACAGGAGTGAAAATCCCTAGTATTGTGTCAGCTACTGATACAGATGCTTGGTAAAGAGGAAATCTCATGAACAAATGTTTACTGAGCACCTACTACGTGCCAGGCATTGATAGGTTGTAGGGGCATGATGATGAATGGAAGGTTACTTCCTCAAAGAAATGCACTGCTGCATGCATTTGTGGGGAGCAGAACGAGCAGGGATACGTACAAACATGAAGGTAAACTCAGGCTCAGCATCCTGCTGTGTTCACAAAAGTCCTTCAAAGTGTCATCCATTTTACAAAACTCGCCACATTTGTCAAGACCACACAGCTAGTATGTGGTGGACTCTCAGGAGATGAAATGTCCTCACCCCACAGTGAAAAGCCAGCTGACAGGACTCCCCCATCTTACTGTAGTCAAATCACAGGCATGTTCGGTCATCATCTGTCTAGTTTCTTTTGTTCCCAGCTCTCTGGGGGAAACAAGCCAAGGTTTTTGGCTCCTGTAACTTCTCTTGGAACTGGCTGTCTGGTACATCTCTCAGCTCCCGTGGCTCCCATAGTGGGTCCTTTCCCACCAAGGACCCCCCTGCCCCAGCACTTTTCTACACCGGAAAGCCCTTCTCCAGCTCCCATAGCTTGCGCTCCCATCATATTTCTCCACTTCTCTTCACATGAATTCTTCTTAGGGCATGGTCTACACCACAGCTGTGTCTACCTGCTCCCTCACTTCCAGCCCTCTGACCAGGGCCCTCTGCTCTTTGCCTGCACAGTTCCTTTAGAACCACTCACAAAAAAGCCTAAATGATCTTCATGTTTCTCCATCCATCTTCGTGTGTATGTGTGTTTTATTTCTTTATTTCTAGAAATTTCTCTTTAGAGATAAAGCATACCACTAAATGTTGTTCCCCAAGTATTTCATTTTATTCTTTCCTTTTGAGACAGGGTCTTACAATGCAGCCCTAGCTGGGTGGTACTCACTGCATAGCCATTCTGGTTTTGAACTTTCCCAAGTGCTGGGATTACAGGTGTGCACTACCATCCCTAGCTCTACCTGAGTATTTTAAACAAACAGTAATAGACTTTAAAAACTATCTTTATTGAAATATAATTCACAAATCATATAATTCATCCTAAAATATACAAATTGCTAAGCACGGTAGTGCATGTTTATAATCCTAACACTTGGGAGGGGGAATCAGGAGGGTCAGGAGTTCAAGACCAGTCTCAGTTACATAGTGAGTTTGAGATCAGCTTGAGGTAAGACCCTGTCCCAAACATACAAAGAAAAGACATACAATTCAATAGTTCTTAGTATAAATATGATATTATTTCATTTTTATTTATGTGTGTGTATGTATATGCCACATGAGTGCAGTGCCCATGGAGGCCAGAAGAGGGTGTTAGACTCTCTGGAGCTGGAGTTACAATCAGTTGTGAACTCCCTGCCTGCTGGGAACTGAACCTGAATACTTTGTAAGAACAGCAAGCCCCAGCTGTTAGTATATTCATGAGTTGTATGAGCAACACTACAGCCCAAGTTTAGAGCATCTTTATCACCCCACCCCCCCACCAAAAAAGCCCTTTAACTATTAGTAATCTCCTATCTCTTAGTTCTAGAGAAAACTTCTTCATGTCTGGATAGACTTGTTCACTCTGGACATTTTATATAAATGGAATCATAACATTTGGTCTTTTGTGTTTCGATCTTTTTACCCTGCACAATATTTTCAGTGGTCAGAAATTCTGTGACATGTTTTGACACATCATTTCTTTCTGTGGCCAAATAATATTCCACTGAATGGATATACCATGTTCTGTTTATTACAAGTGTGAGTAATCCATTTTTTTGCCCAACACAAATGATATTACTATAAACCAACAAGTTATTGTGTGGATATGTCTTCTTTTCTCTTGGGTTTATCTGTTTGTAAGAATAGAATTACTGAGGCCCATGGCAAGTCTATGTTTAAAATCTGAGGAAGTGCCAGGTTGTTTTGCAAAGGGATGTGTGTTATGTTATATTCCAACAGCAATGTGTGAGGGCTTTTCTGACTGCTTTAAATATCTGTTGCTCTTCAGTCTTCTTTAAAAAAAAAAAAAGAATTGTGCACTATGTTGTGGGTGTTGTGTTATGGGTGTGGTGTATGTACTTGCTAGTGTGGATATGTGTATGTGTGCATGTTGTTTTGTTTGTAGGTACCTGTGCATATGTGTGGAAGCTAGAGTGGGCATAGGACACCTTTCTTCTCCACTTTTTAAAAAAAGATATATTTATTTTGTCTTATTTTGATAATTTTTATTGAACTTTTGTGTATTTCATACAGAACATCTTAATCATCTTTATACTCTCTTCCCCATCAGTGCTGTCCCATAGCCCCTTCCACTGGATTTCATGCATTTTGTCATTTGCATTAAGGCTTATTGAGTCACGTTAGTGTCCCCAGACATCTGTCAGTGTAAGTTCATCCACTAAGTTCAGCCTATCGAGGGTCCCTCCTTTTAAGAAGATCAGGTCTTCCTCACCCAGCAGTAATCAGCTGTGAATAGTTCTTTGGCTAAGATTGGGGCCTGCTGCCTATGTCCACAGTTTTGTGATGGGTTTTTGTCTGCTTGAGTTTTCATGGGTCTTGTGCATGTTGACACCATTGCTATAAGTTCATATGAGCAGGTTCCCAGGAGCCTTTTTCCATATGGTCATGTACCTCCCTGCCCCGTGCCCCCTCCGGCTCTTACAATCTTTCTGTTCCCTCTTCCACAATAGTCTCTGAGCCTTGGGTGGGTGAAGCTTAATATAGGAGTCCTATATTTTCTGCATGTCTGGTCCCTGGGAAGGCCAGAAGATGGAGTTGGATCCCCTAGAACTGGAGTTATAGGAGGTTGTGAACCACCCAGTGTGGGTACTGGGAACTGAGCTCATATCCTCTAGAAGAGAGCAAGTGTTCTTAGTCCCTGAGCATCTCTCCAGCCCTATCCACCTTTATTTTTTTAAAACAGAGTCTCTCAACATGCCTGAAGTTCATCTATTCCACTAGGCTGGCTGGACAATAAGCTTCAGAGGTCTCCCTGTCTCTACCTCCCTCTTCCTCCCCCAGTACTGGCACACCTGGCTTTTTACCTGGGTGCTTGGGATCTGAACTCAGGTCCTCATGCTTGTGTGATAATCAGTTTACCGACTGCACCATCTTCCTAGGTCCTTTATCCTCAGCTCATCCTTGTTGTCTATGAAATGGACAGTTTTGAAGAATGTAACTGCTCTTTTCTTTGTGTTAGTAAAACATTCTTTATCTTAGCTTGAACTGTTGCTTTGTCATGGTAACATTCCTGGACAGGATACTGCAGAGATGATGTGTTTCCCTCTGGAAGCTGTGATGTTCCTCTGAACCCTTGAAGATGTTAATTTTGATCACCCACTTGAGGTGTTGTTTGATTTTTTCTACTTCATAATTACTCCTTTTTTCTTTCCTTGCAACTAATAAATGGTCTGTAGGAAGCACTTAAAGATACTTCAAAATAGCCGGCTCTTAGCCAAAATTTCTCCCTAGATTTAACTTCATTGGTGATTATTGTCTAACCCTGTCATTATTGTTTACAAAATGAGCATTTTCCTGCTATAGCCCTCTCTCCACTTTGACCAGCTTACCCAGGTTGGCATTTTACTGTCCGTCTATCCGTCCGTCCATCCATCCATCCATCCATCCATCCATCCATCCATCCATCATTGGTGAAGACTGGAATTCATATTTCTTTCAATGATGCATATTTCACTACTGTTCTTAATCAGTGTGGCCAGCAGAGTCGCTCTAATCTGACTGCTGTCCTTCTGATATCCCTGAACCCCCATCTTACTTTGTAGCACAATAAGATGTCCGAGGTTCATCTTGCAGCTCCCTTTTCTCAACCGTGGAGTGAGCCATCGTTCTATGGAGCCTGATTCTTTGTGGTAGGGGATGGTGTTAGAGATCCAGCTTGGGTACCAACTGTGCTCACTACGACTGGAGTGTCTTTGCTTTTGACTCCTCCAGTGTTAAGAAACAGATACCTGTATATAAACAAACACACATAAAGACATACATGTGTGCACAGAACATACATGTTCATACACGCATGCTTCAGAAGTCATAGGTATACACTGATATTTCCACTTCCATCCTGGATTCTTCCTCATCTTCCCCCAGTTCTCTCTGTGGTCACGTGTTCCCCTTTCCACAGTGAATCCATAAATCTCAACAACAGTGATGCTTTCCTTATTTCTTAGTTCTTATACATATAGCAGTTAGGAATCGCTTCCCCCATACCCTTACAGCAAACAGAGTAACTCATGGAAACCTAAGGTTTCTTTTTAATTCTTAAAATTCATGGAAGTTTTAGTACCAAATCATGATCAATCTGAAAAACTTCCAGGGGACTTAGAAACTCCTGATAAAATCTGTTCAGGACTGGAATGATGGCTTATCGGTTCAGAGCACTTACTCTTCTTCCAGAGGACCTGAGCTCAGTTCTCAGCACCCATATTAGGAGGCTCACAACCACCTGTAACTCTAGCTCCAGGGGATCTGAAACCTCTTCTGGTGTCCTCAGATAGGTACACACACACACAAGTAAATAATAAAATAAATCTTTTTTTTTTTTTTTTTAAATCCCTTCATCAGTCAAGTCCAATCTGCGTTCTGGCATTGGAGTTTGGATATTTTTTTCTGGGGTAAGAAGGCAGCTATAGTTTCCTGGGAGCAGCTTCTAATTGAAGACATGTTTGCAAATCTACTGTGTGGTACCAGAATTCACTCAAACAAGCATTTATGCTCAGTATGTCTTATGGTGGGTCTTGTTGGCGCATGCCAGCAGACAGCCAACCCACCAGCCACATTCTATTCTGATCAGCCGCTCTGAGCTGCTCACGGCAGTGGACAGAGAGCCCCAGGAAGCAGCCTCCCTTCTTTTACCCACGGAGGCTGCCTTCCTCTCCCTTCAGAAAAGGCAACAGGGCATCTTAAACAAGGTCCTGACCAATCTTGAAATATACCCAGTTCACCCTTCCCCAATGATCCCATGATTCCTAGTTAATTTCTTCTGACTCTCTTGATTGATGGCAAATTCCCCTTTCTTTGTTGACCTCAAGCCTTAATGTCAGGAATGTTTAGCAGTGAAGGATGGACCCAGAACTCTGGAGCAGAAGAGATTCTTCCACACAGATTCAATGCAGCTGAATGTTCAGGGGATCTGTAAATCCCTTCCCTCTTTTTCGTCCAATTGAGAGACAGTCCTGGAGATCCAGTGGGTGGCATCAACATGTCCCTACTAACAATTAGGTCAGTGCAGGGGGTGGTTGCAGCCCCCAAGTCCCCTTTTGTGAATGAGGGTCATTCCCCAGCTGTGGAGAGTCTGCAGATGGCTCCAGGCAGATTGTGCTTTCATGGGAAACTATCTCACCCAGGTCGCTTGCACCCAGCAATTCATCCTACTTAGGCACATAAAGCCCGGCCACTCATTCCTACTTGAGACATGCCTTGGAGGCCACTGAAGCCTTCCAAAGGACTGCGTAGAGCCTAGACCTCCTCTCTGTTCAGTCAGCTTTCTTTTCTTCTCTCCAGGTACCCAGGCCAAAAGCACCTGCTCAGGAACGTCCTGTGTGCTGCTGTCTGAATTTGTCCCTTAGAGGATCGAGCAGTGTAACCAGCAGAGACAGCATTCTGGAGGAGGCTGAGTTTGGGAAACTTCAAGTGAGACAGGCAAATGGACAGTGTGTGATTTGTACCAGGGATCAACCTATGGGAAGTCTCAGGGAACTTCAAACTCAATGCCCATATCCTACAACCTTCCTTTTGCCATCTGAACCCAGTACAGGACCTGGAAGAGTATTTGTTAAATCCACTAATAATGATGGATGAACATTTTCCTTTTATTTAGAGTGTAGGTTGTATGTGTCTATTTACAAGAGTACAAGAACAAACTATATCAAGCAGAAAGGCTAGCAGCTATAGCATGTGTGTGTGTGTGGGGGAGAGAGAGAGAGAGAGAGAGAGAGAGAGAGAGAGAGAGAGAGAGAGAGAGAGAGAGAACCATGTTCTAAAGGGCTAGCTCACCTTAAATATATTTCTTTGACACGTATTCAGATCTTGGCAGCCCCATGGATAGCTCTAAGAAGCAGTTATTTTTCAGAGAGAAACTTAAGCTGTCCACATCAGGAAACAGTGGGTGCAGACAAGGGCTTTCTTAGAGGAGGTTCCCTTTCTGCCTGGGAAAGATCCTTCCATAGGAAGAGGCTGGGATTGCCAATGGCTTGTGCCTTGTGCTTTTATCTGCATGGCAAGACAGCCCTTGATCTGTACATCCAGTCTCCTTAGCCACGCATAGCCCACCCCACCTCCCTCCCCAGAAGCCCAGGTCTTTGTCCTTTCCCTTAGCTGCAAAAGCTCCTATCATCTAGTCCTCCTTTGAGTCTCATGTTTCTTCACATTAATACACTTTATGATCTTTTTCCCGGTAATCAATTGCCAATTTATTTTATAGTAAAATCATCAAATCTTCAAAGGGAAAAGAGAAAAGTGAAGATTTCCCTACATTATCATTTACTAGGGTGTTACTCCATGCCAAGTTGTTTTGGTTTAAATCTGAAATGTCCTCCACAGGTTCATGTTCCAGATGTCTGCTGCTCAGCGGGTGATTCTGGTACTATTTTGGGGAAGTCGTGGAACCTTGCTGGCAGAAGTGGGTCATTAGGGGGGCGGGCCACTGAAGGTTATAACTGGCCCATGGTTCCTGCCACACTGCCTGCTTCCTAGTCTTCTATGATGTGAATCCTTCTTCCACATGCTCCCTACCCCATGATATGAACTATTCTGCTGTGTCTTTTCCCTACCATGATAGACTGAAAACATGAGCCTAAATAAATATTTCTTCCCTTGAGTGCTTTCTTTCAGCTATTTTGGTCTCAGCTATGTAAAAGTAATTAATGCAGAAAATTGGTACCAGGAAAGGGGTTGTTATGATTAAACTTGACTATGGGGTTCTTGGGCCTTTGGAGCTGGTGTGTGAGAGGAGAGGAATTTGGAAGACTGCAGATACAGGCTAAGGAAATCTTAAATGCTGTAGGCAGAGCTTAATGGGCAATTCTTGTGGAGTTTAGAAGCCCAGAATGCTGGTAGAAATGTGGTCAGTGAAGGCCAGGCTCATGAGGTTTCAGATGAGAATGAGAACTCTAGAGAGCATTCAACTAGAGGCCATTTGTGTTGCATTCTGGCCTCTGCTTTGCCCGTGTCCTGAAAATTTGAGTGAGATTGAATTCAAAAGCAATGGACTAATTTGATGGAGGAAATTTCAAGACACCATAGCATTCAGGCTGTGGCATTGTTACTGCTGTCTACTTTTAGCTAGCTTTATAATGCACATCAGAAAGAAGAGCGGAGAGCTGTAAAAGAAAAATGGTCAGAAAACGAGCATGTTTAAAGTGGCAGAAAAAGAGGCCTGTGTTAGTGTTCTCTAGAGGAAGAGAACTGATGGAATGACTCTATATATAAACTTAATAATCAGCTTACTTCAAAATTGTAACAGCAGCTGAACCACCCCTGAGAGAACGAACCTGGTAGCTGCTCAGTCCTTGAGACTGGGTGCCTCAGTAGTCCCAATCTGGTACCCAAAACCTGGAGGGTTCTTGAAGAGTGACTGGTCCTCAGTCGATGACAGAAGCTTGGAAGCATTGGCTCAGATGTCAGTGAAGGAATCTGCAGCAGCAGCAACAGGATAAATCAACTCAGCAGCAAGAGGAAAAGCCAAGCAAGCAAAAGGCGAATAGTCTTTCTTCTGCCCCGCCCTTTGTATCTGGCCTGTTACCAGAAGGTGCTGCCCACATTTGGGGTGGGTCCTCCCGTATTAATTAAAGCAATCAGGACAATTCATGTGCCACTCCTTACTCAGGTGATTTTAATTTGTGGTGAGATGCCATTAAAACCAACTATTATAAGGCCTTAGTTCTTAAAAAGATGTCAAACAATTTTCACTGGAATGATTGGGAAGGTGCTTTGAGGACATTCTAGGAAGTGACAAAAACCCACTTTCTGTAGACTGTGCAGGTTAAACTGCAGACTAATTTGAGACTTCCCTTTAAAGAGAGTGTTGCTGTGCTGCCTAGCGTTTTCCCAGGCTCAGCCACGGAGGCCCTCAGAGGCCACTGCAGCTGTGACCCAATGGGGCCTTATAGCTACTCAAGGTGGGGGTAGAATTTGGCATTGTGTATGTGGTGTTGCTTCACAGGTGTGAAGAATTCAAGAGTCATGGAGTTATGAAGGATTCAATCAAAAATTTTGAGAATTTTGGGGTGCCAGGTGAATGTGTACCAGGGATGGATTCTTTGTAGGGTTCCCCTAAGAAGGCTATGTATGATACCGTGAGGGTGAAGCCCAAGTTGCAGTGGAGACTCCAAGGTGTTGGAGATGCCAGGAACATGGGACATGTGCTTGGGGACAGACAGTGAGTGACGCCAACCCAAGAGAAAAGTTTTGTGGGCTATAATGGCAAGACTGTAGAGGTGGGGAACTAACTGATCAGCACTCACATCGTGACACCACATGCCTGGATCCGGGAAGTACAGGACTTAATGCTTGCCCTGCCGGGTGTCAGTCTAGCTTTCGCCCAGTCTTTCCTTGCTATCATCCCCCTTTTTGGACTGGTAATGTGTCACTGTATCTTAAAAGTATGTAATGTTCTTTGTAATTGTTGTTGGATAGGCATATCCTCTGAAAGAACTAGCCACAGCTGCATGTCTGAACCCTAAGAGACTCCATAGAAAGAGCTCCGGAGACAGTCACCCCTCTATCCAATTGGTCCGTTTCAAGGAGAGACATGGAAGCCAGGGAAGCAGTGGGAGCTTCGCCATTTGGAGTTGGTGGGTGCTGATTTAGAAAGCTCAGCCGAGATGTGGGGAAAGAGCCCACGGGTGTCCATACTTTGTAAGTGACCCCCTCCCAGATATCATAAGCTTTATTGGCAAGCCCAAATAAATATCTTTATTCCATAAACTGTAGCATAGAGGAACATTGTGTTGGGTTTGTCCACCTGGTAGTAAGGACACAGTGGAGCCTGGGAGCCAAGAGCACATGGAGCACAGGCCTCCCAGAAGAGAATTTTACTTTACAATTGTATAGGGGCTCACAGCTAATAGATTGCCTTAAGTCTCAGTAGAGATTCTGGACTTAAATATTTGGACAGTATTGACATGGTTAAGACCTTGGGGACTGTATTAGTTACTTTTCTCCTTGTGACCTACTAGAATCAACTTAAGGGAGGATTTATTTGGGGTCACTGAGGGGATACAGTGCATTGTGGGAGGGAAAGCTTGGTGGCGGGAGCATGAGCCAGCTGGTCACATTACACTTACAGTCAGGAAGAGATGAATGAGGCAGTCAGCTCCCTTTCTCCTTTCTCCACTTTTACTCTGTCCAAGCCC
Organism: Nannospalax galili; assembly: GCF_000622305.1. NCBI lineage: Eukaryota > Metazoa > Chordata > Mammalia > Rodentia > Spalacidae > Nannospalax > Nannospalax galili. The sequence goes on from NW_008355789.1 coordinate 5,324,313, forward strand.
CCATCTCATGAGATGATTCCACCCACCTTCAGGTCTTTACCCTTTAGATCTTTACCCTTCAGTTAATCCTCTCTGAAATACCCTCCCAGTCAAATCCAGAGATGTGCCTTAACCTCTTAGGTGGTTCTAAATGTAGTCAAATAGACAGTAAAATGTAACAATCACAGAGACTCTTGAAGTTGGACTAAATGCACTTTATATTATGGGATGGCCATGTCCCTTTCGGGGTTGGGGGCAGAACATTACAGTTTGAATCTGAAATGTCTCCCATAGGTTCGTGGTTTGAATTTCTGATCCGCAGCTGGTGATGCTATGTGGAGATGCTATGGAATGTTCAGGAAGGAAGGCCTAGCTAGTGTAAGTAGGCCACTAGAGATTATACCCAGCCCCTGGTTCCTGCTCCCTCCTTCCTGGTCTACTGTGATATACATAGTCTCTGCCACAAAATACTGCAGCCATGAACTGATCCGCTGTGTTGTGCCTTCCCCACTGTGATGGACTGAAGCCATGAGCCAAAATAAATATTTTCTCTCTTAAATTGTTTCTGTCTGGTGTTTCAGTCACAGCAAAACAAACACATCTAAGACACAAGCACGCCATATATATTTTATTACTTATATACATACTGCCCCTAAGAGGCAGACACCATTGTTATTCCAATTTTATAGGTAGAGAATTAAGGCTTGGTCAACTTAAAGAACTTGTGTCTAGTCAAGAGTTTAAGACTCTTGGCTTTTGTATTGCAGACTCCCTGGGGACAGAGAAAGTGGAGGGAGGTGCAGAGGAGAGTTGCTCAATCTAGAGGGTTGTGACCTGTCATCAGATAACCATGGGGCCCAGATCCACAGCCCAGGTTGCTGCTGAGGGATCTGAGAGCAATCTTTGCCTTGTCAGCTCAGGGCAGCATGTGAAACCCAAGTGCTTGGCTGCTAACTAGGGAGCCATCCCTGGCTCCGAAGCTGCAGACAGTGGCTCCTGCTCCAGTCAAGGGGAACTGGATAGACCAGTTTTTCTTGTCTTTGCAAAAGAAGGTGCCAGCATAAGGGCAAAGCTTAGAGATCAGGCAGAGATTTTTTCTCCCCCAGGAAATTGTGAGTCCTGAAGAGGGTGTGTGAGTGGTGAGGTGTAAGAGGATGAGGGTGCTTTTGAAATAAAAAGAAGACTTATGTGTAGATTCCCCTTTGCAGGGGCGATTTCATGCACACAGACCCCCACCCCAAGACTCTTGGTTCTTTGCCCCTCTTTTCAGCCATCCATTAAAATGTATCTGTTGGGGCTGGAGAGATGGTTCAATGGTTAAGAGCACTGGCTGCTCTTGCAGTGGACCTGGGTTCAATTCCCAGCAGCCACATGGTGGCTAACAAATACCCACTACTCCAGGGGAATTCCAGGGAAATTCAACACCCTCTTCTGATCTCCTCAGGCATGACACAACACCAGTGCACTTACATATGTGCAGGGAATCCACTCATACACACAAAATAATAGAAATAATAAATAAGATATTTAAAATATACCTGTTGACTACCTATATATCAGACAGGGCTCAAGGCCCTGGGGCTTATGGAGCTTTTTGCTAGTCAAGGTAGGCTGGGCCTACTTGGGTCCTAGCTGACTGACCACTGCTCTGTCCATTCTGTTTGAGCCTGGTCACATAACATGGATGACCTCACAGCTTGCTCAAAAGTTGGTGCCTGGGGTTCTTCATGTTCACGGACTCAGGACAACCAGAGTGTGGGAGGGTCTATTTTTGACCCCTACCCCGTTCTCCTACATCAGAAGTCTTAACTCCATGTCGCCTTCTTAACATCAAGGGCCAATGATGAGCTGTTGGCCTGGGCTAGGGCCCCTCTATCCCATCTGTGGTAGCAATAGTGAGATGTATCACGCTGAGTCAACACATATATCAGAAACTAGTTTGGCAGAGGACAAGGGCCTATGACACCACTACCTGGGAGAAAGCAGAAGCGAGAAGATACAGTGTTCAAGGACAGAAAGGACTATGCAACATGGCCAGATGCGAAGGAAGGAAGGGAGGAAGGAAGGAAGGAAGGAAGGAAGGAAGGAAGGAACATGCTGCTTTAGTGACTTGTTTTCTATTACAGCCAGAGACCTGGAAACAGCTGGACTGGTGCTGGGCATAAGTTGGGGTCTCCAGGCACTGTTCCAAAGCTGAGGTTCTGACCTCTCCAGGCAAGGACTTCCTTGAGATCAAGCCCATCCTCTGGCCTTGGGACAACTCTTCTTTATGCCCGGACCAACCACTGGAGAGCAGCTGTGCTGTAGAAAGTAGCTATGGTTCAAAGCAGACAGCAGGTTCTGATCCAGCATCACCTCCTTCGAGCTCAGGGATAGGGCAGCGTCTTCTTTCTGTCAAACAGCTGAGCGTATGGCGTAGTGGCGTAGTCTGTAATTCCCAAGGCGTTAGGAAGACTAAACAAGATAACGTGAGATTTGGGCCTGCTGCAAGCACCTGGTAACCACAGCTGGATGTTACACATGAAGTGGATGTAAAGTGACCTCAGATCCAAGTGAGTTGCTATTTCTGCTTGGCAATGAGGGAATTCTAAAGGGAATCTAAAGCAACATCTCTTCCCTTGAGGAATTCTTAAGGGATTTGGGTTGCAATTTTGTAGTTTGTTTTATTTTATTCATCTGTTTTGTTTTGCTGTTCCTTTTGTGACAGGGTCTCATGTAGCCCAGGCTAGGCATGAACTCTCTATATAGCCAAGGATGGCCTTGAACCCCTGATCCTCCTGCCTCTGCCTCCCAAATGCTGGGATTACACATGTGTGCAACCACACTTGGCAGGTTTTTAACTGACGGCATTAAATTGCTAACAATAAGCATGCATGAGTCTAACGGTGGGTTTCACCTAAACACCCCCATGGAATTACAGAATGAGGCAAGAAACCACAGAGTGAGTGGGCAATTTAAAATACCTGTGCTTTTCATGTCAGAATGCTGGACAGTGGGTGTGCATATCTTTGGAGTAAAAACTTCTGAACATGGGGACTAAGGGACAGGACAGAGGAACTAGCCTGGAAGTTGCCCTCCAGCTTAATTAAAAAGCAGACGTGCATTACTATTGGTAACGTGGCCCACATTGCTAATGTAGATGAGCCATGGTTTCAACCCTGAGCTCCTTGGTGAGTAAAAACAAGGACAGGGACAGCTAGAGTTTTGCAAGGTGAAGACTGTGGGCCAAAGGACCAAAGCCTTCTGGCTATTTCTGTTGTTACACGGACACATGAAAAAGGTACCTATGGGACCAGGCAGGAGCATGGTGGATGGCAGCCCAGCACAGCATGGGGAAGACATGCAGGAGTAACCGCAGGTGGGGAATTTAGACTAGAAATAGGCAACAGACTTCCACAGTCACATTGGTTTACCCTAACAGGGAGGACTGTCAACATCAGACCCATGTGGTTGTTTTAATTGTGTCTATTTTTTCCCTGCTGTAACTATATTTATCCTCAAATGAACAGTTTTGTATGGTTTACCGTATGCTGTGAACTTAGTCATTTAAACAAAGATTTTGCTGACACACCCCTACAGGTATTACCAAGGAGAAGACACGTGTAGAAAGGCCCCATTGCTGTAGAAGTCGCCTCGTGCCACACAGGCAGGCAGGCAGGCAGGCTGAGTCACATCTTGAAGGGTGGGCCTGGCTAAAGGTTGAGTATGAACACGTGTCTTTCAAATAGGGAGACTGACAGGGGCATCTACCAGCCTGGTCCACTCCTTGAATTTCCTCCTAGATTTCCTACCTTTGAGAAAGCTGCATCACTTCCTGGTGGAGCTTTAAGAAAGGAAAGCTGGACCCTGGCAACCCACTGCCTGGTTTCTAAGATTGCTGTGGTTCCAAACAAGTGACTGCACAATCATTTGACCCCCATGGAGCAACGGCAGGGTATTAACTTCACATCGTATTCTTGGATGCCCGCAGAAGACATTTTACTTTTTTACACAAAATGTAATTTTTTTCCCCAAGCCCGCACCCAACTAGTTACAATCAAAGAGAGTTAAGTGGCAAAACTGAAGCCTAACACCCATGTCAATGTGAAGAGATGGTGTATTAGTTACTTTTCTGTTGCTGTGATAAAAACACTCACCAAGGCAACTTATAGACAGGAGCGTTTATTTGGCTTATGATTCCACAGGGATTAGAGTCCATAATGGCAGGGGAGGCATGGCAGCAGAGGTGACCAGATCAGAAAGCCAGGCGATCACATCTTCAAGCAGGCACAGGAAGCAGAGAGCGACTGGAAACCCTGCAAGGCTTAAGAACTCTCAAAGCTCACCCCCAGTGATGAACTTCCTCTAGCATGGCCACACCTAAAACTTCCCAAAATAGCTCCACCAACTAGGGACAAAATGTCCAAATACTTGGAGCCTATGGGGGACATTCTCATTCAAACCACTACAGATGGCTCAGCAGTTAAGAGGGCTTCCTGCTCTTCCAGAGGACCCAAGTTCAGCTCTCAGCACCCACACTGGGCGGCTTATAACTGCCTGTAATTCCAGCTCCAGGAGATGTGATGCCCTCTTCTGGCCTCTAAAGATACCTTCAGTATGTACACACAAACACACACACACACACACACACACACACACACACACACACACCTGTAAATAAAAGTGAAATTAATCTTTAGATAGGTAGATAGCCAGATAGCCACATAGATTAATCCCTATTGAATAAAATGGTTCAGGCACGTACTGTGCCCTGGGCTGGAAAGTGGAAGTCTCCTGTGACTTGGCTTGCACCTCTTCCTTCTTATAACATCAAATGCCCCTGCTACACAATGGAAGGATAAGGGGGCACTCTGAGGACGGGCCCTCAGCTCAGACCCCGTTCGCTGAAGATGAGACGAAAGCTTTGAGAGCCATCTCTCAAGACAGTAGCTTTGGGTGCAAAACTACTATCCCAGTGCCTACATTGTGACTTTCAGAGCTAAATGCCCCTTGGGAAACTCTACATTCTTTCTGTCATAGAAGCTAATCTTCCTGAAGCAATGTATGATAAAAGTTATGGACTCAGGAATATGAATATTTTGAATTCTTCAAAGGTGTTCATCTTTTGATTTAATAAATACACTGTATTTTGAAAACATCTTTAACTAGATCTTATTTTCTGCCGTAAGTCTCAACCCTTTCTACATCATTATTTCCATGAATGAGCGATCCTTGTGTGTGTGTGTGTGTGTGTGTGTGTGTGTGTGTGTGTATAGCCCGCAGAGGCCAGAGGTGTCAGAATCGCTGGAGTTGGAATTACGGGTGGTTGTTGTCCACCTGATGTGGGTGCTGGGAATCAAACTCAGGTCCTTTGGAAAAGCAATACATGCTCCTAATCACTGACCATCTCTCCAGCCTCATATGGTTCCTTTTTTATGGGAATCTCTTGAGACTCAACTTCAAAACCACTGCTCAGGACTTTCTTTCTTCACCTTCTCCATTTGCCCTGAAGATGTTTGTCTTCATTGGCTTGGGAATCAAAACACCTAAGATGTCAAATTCAACCATGTCAAGATGTGGGACTTTGTTATGGTGACCCCGAGGATCCAATAGAGGGAGTACGGCTGAGCTGTGATATGGGGAGAGGAAAAGGAGGGAGGTGGGAAGGGAAGGTAGGAAGAATCAGGTCACACATGTTCACGATGCTGGTCTTTACCTCAAAGCACTGAGGTGGTACTGAGGAGTTTAAGCAGGACAGTGATAGTTTCACTTATGTGGTAAACAGAATGTCATGGCTGCTTGTGAGGAAAGAGGGGAGTTGGAGAGAGGTGCTGCAGGCTGGGCTCCCTCCGGGCAGACTCTAGATGGAACTGCAGCTGCCACAGCTCCAGCCAACCTGCTGGGGAACTCCTGAGTGGCTGTGTGACCAGGCTTTGAAGCTGAGTCTGTGGTCAGTCATGTGGCATGTGACACCCTGGGAGGTAAGACAGGTGAAGTGGCAGGCTGGGCAGGAGATGACAGCAGCTACCTGCTGACTCTGCTTCCTATAGGCACCATCACAATAGGTGACAGAAACCTCAGTTTCCAAAAAGTCCAGGCAAAACGGTGTCCTTAGCTAGTGTAGGCTGTGGCGATCCAGGAATGGGGTGTGATTTCAGGGTGTTTAGGAGCTGAGATGTGACAGGACTTGATGGATAAAGGTGGTGAGGGTGAGGTGTTGAAGGAAAAGGACTGTCAAAAATCATTCCAAGGTTTTGACCTTGCCCTGTAGTGGTGGAACTTTTCACCAGGTCACAGAAATCTAGAAAAGAACAAACAGGAGAAAGTATAAGATGAAATTTGTTAGGACATGAATTATTGTCACATAAACTATATATTTTAAGATGTAAAAATTTTGAGAGAATACACATGTGCATATGTGTGAATATGGGAACATGCGTGCCCCCTGCCCCCCCCCCCAACATGCACCATTTGGTTCTAGGAAGAATTATGTGCTTACATCCTTCTCTTAGAAAGACCATCTGGGGTTGGGGAGATGGCTCTTGGGGTAAGAGTGCTTGCTATGCATGAGGACCTGAGTCCAAGTTTGTATCCTCAGCATCCAAGTAAAACTCTGGGTGTGGCTACATGTGCCTGTAATCCCAGTGCTGGTGGCTGGTGGGGTGGACAGAGGTGAGAGGATAGCTGGGGTTTGCTGGCTACCAGCCTAGCCAGAGAATGGAGAGCTCCAGGTTCAGTGGGAGACCTGCCTCAAGGGAAGAAGGGGGAGAGCGATAGAGGAGAGCTGTCTCCTCTGGCCTTCACACATGCATGCATAGGACCCCACCCCCCAAATACACATATACTTTAAAAAATCATTTGTTTGCCATTGCAGCATACTGGATTTTACCTTCTTTTGAGTGGCGTTACTAAGCCCCAGAACTGCTGGACCTGAATTAAAGATCAGCCTGACTCTTAGTGTTAAATTTTAATAGCCAAGAATGGACCTGAACCCGGGGAGTTCACTCCTTCAGATCTCTCACAGACTGTGTCCCTGAGTCAGGCCTCACCTGTACTTTTATTGAAACAGTTTCTCCAGCATCAGTCGGGGAACTACAGGGTTGGATAACCTCCTTGGATAAACCTCCTTATCAGAGAATCTTGCCCTTTGATCCCAAGGCTTAAAATACTTTAGACACACAATGTCAAGCTTTCCTCTCAAGTCTCACTGCTTCCAGTGAAGACAGTAATAGGAATATGCTGCGTTCAGTGCTTTGATATGCTAATTCAAGCTCACCCACATTCATTCACTGTCTTGGAGGGGAGGGGAAAGTAGGGGTCCAGAGGGATCAAGGTCAGGTCGCAAGAACACAAGGCTCAGTGGACTTGTTTACATTATAAACAGGCTTTTCTGTGCAAGGCAGAATAAAAGTCTTTAGTCCAGAAGTTATTCCTACACTTTTGGTCTAACTCGAGTCAGTCTCCAGAAACTAGAAAGACGTGCGCAGGAGCCCAGTGTATCTGAGCAGTGAGACAGGCCCACAGTGTGCACAGGAAATGAAGCCATACCCTAGCCAGTCACACCCCGAGATGACATCAGTAAGGCACTGAAGTTACCCCACAGGTGATGGAGGAACTTTGGGAGGTAGAAAGAACCACAAGATGGAAGACTGGGGGTTAACTGAAAAACAAGAAAGAATTTGCACCAGAAAATGAGGTACAGAGAATGTGCCAACAAGGTCAGCAGATGTGGTGATCCATCTAAGTGTAGCAGCTGAGCCCGGGCTCTTTATTAACACTTCCTCCTGAATTCCCCTTTCAGGCATTGTGTTCCCATGGATGTGGTCACATCCTCTGACTCAGTCAGTCCAAACCTTGAAGTTGATCACAAAGATGTTCTCTAGCCCTAAGAAGAAGCCATAGTCAGATGTTTATCAGCATAGCCCACATAATACATATTTTGAAAAACTTATTTTATTTGCATTTTTGAGATAAGGTCTCATGTAGCCCAGGCTGGTCTGGAACTTGTGATGTAGCTGAGGATGACCTTGAACTCCTGATCCCCCTGCCTCCTGAGATTACAGGTGTATGCCATCACATTTGGCTTGATAGTGATATTTTAGAAACTCCCTCCATGGAAGAATTTGTCTTTCTTAGTGATACACAGGTATACATGGCCTCATCAAAAAGATTCCTATATTCAAATTAGGAAATTTTCAATTTTACTTTGCATTTTTTAATCCAACTACTTCAAGCCCACCAAGACTTGAAAATAGAGAGTTTAGGAACATCTCATTTAATCATTTCAATAACCTATGAACATCTGTGTCAGTAAGAATGATCTTAGTTGTGCTGTAGTAACAAACACTCCCAGACTCTTAGGGCCTTAGATTTATAAGGGTTTATCTCTTGCCTATACAACTAGCAATATTTTAGGCCAACCAAACTTTGTCCCTCGTTGTGCCCTTGGGGATCCAGCTGTACCCTAGGTAGTAGTCATCTAAGCTCCCAAATGGCTCTTTCTTCAGACTTTGGTGAAGAAGAATGATTACCACAGTATTATTATCGTTTCCCTTCTCCCTTTCTACATTTTAAAAGCAACTGAATCGCAGATGGATTAAATAACATGTCAAAGTTCAACCATTTAAAGCATGTGTGTTAGTCAGCTTTAGTACTATAACAAAATTCCCCAAACCGGATAGCTTAAAAAGGACCAGCATTCATGAGCAGGGCTGGGTTCTGTTGACTTCTTTTCTCAGCTTGCCAGAGTCCTCACATGGTCTTTCCTGTGTGTGGATACATGCACGGGAGAGAGCTCTCTGGCATCTTTCCCACTTCTTGTAAAGGCACAGCCCTATTGTATTTATGATTCCATGCAACCTTAAATTATTTAATTATCTCAATCAACCATGCAACTGAGGGCTTCAGTGTATGGATTTTGAGGGTGATACAGTTCAGTCTGTAAGGCCATGGAGGAGCCAGGATTTGAACCCTGTCTATCTGGCAGGGTGTCTGCATGCCTGCGTGCCTGGTCTCTATCTCACTGCTTCTGCTTTCCAGAAAGGATTTCCTTTGTTCTTCAGGTCCTGACTGACCTAAATTATGACCCCTAACAGAGATCTCAGCTGACTGGTCGTCAGTCTCAGACCCAGTTCTGGTGCGCCCTTCCCAGATTTCATGTCCACTTGACTTCCTGTTGGTCAAGTCATTGTTCATTTCTCCTTCCAAAAGACTCCACTATGTTTCCTTCAATACAGAAGGTGCTGGTATCCCAGGATACATGGTGTGGAGTCCTAGTCTCTTGGAGAAATTATAGAAAGTAATGCACAAAGCCATGTCAGTGCGCTCTGTAACGAGCAGCTCTTTATTTAGGCTCTGGCCTAATTTTTAGTTTCTTGAGACAGGGTCTCACTCTGTCACTCAGGCTTGCTGCAGATTCACAAACCTCCAGCCTCAAACTTCTAAGTGCTGAACTCCAGGAATTCACCCCTATGCCCAGCTCCAGTCAGACTTTGGAAACAATCTGGGCATTTTTTTTTCCAAGTAAAAATTTAAAAAAACATATGGTGTACTACTTAGCTCAGAGAACTAACATGAGTGGAATGATTTTCTTTTTGGTCTTTTTGAGGCAGGGTCTCCCTGTAGTCCCAACTGACCTGGAACTCGCTATGTAGACCAGGATGGCCTTGAACTCACAGAGATCTGCCTGCCTCTGCCTCCTGAATGCTGGGATCAAAGGCATGTGCCACCATGCCCAGCGAAATGATTTATTTTAAAGTTCAAGAGCAGTTTTAATAGGAAAATTAAAGAGGACTGTGTGTTACTTTGAGCAGCTTGTAGAAGAAAGAATCTAAAAATTCTTCTTAATATCTTTGAAGATTTGGCCTCTGTATTAGTTACTTTCTGTTGCTATCATAAACCACCATGACCAAGGCAACTTATAGAAGAAAGTGTTTATTGGGCTTATCATTCCACAGGGATTAGCATCCATCATGGTGGGGAGGCAGGGCAGGAGGCAGCTGGGAGCAGAAAGCTGAGTGGTCACACCTTCGAGCACACACAGGAAGCAGAAGAGACAAACTGGAAGTCATAAACTCTCAAAGCCCACCCCACCCCCAGTGACATACTTCTAGCAAGAGCACACCCCCTAAACCTCTGTAAGCAGCATCACCATCCGGGACAAAGTGTTCATATGCTGGGACATGTTTCATTCAAACCACCAGAGCTTCCATTTACAGATACTGTGTTGTTTTCACTGATCTCAGAAGCAAGATGATTTTAATGAGACCTCAAAGGGGGAGGTATTGCTTGCTGATGTTCTTTTACCGTGCCTATGTAGTGATTTCAACAGTCCTAGGAAAATACAGCCTGGGGAAACTGAGGATCTGGGAGAACTTCTGGTTTGCCCATGGGAGGGAAAAAGCAAGGCTAGTCTTTCATCTTGAAGCTGTCTTCCCCCCAAACCTCACACCCACCTGCATCCCACATTGGCACCTGCACCTCAGTCAGCCACCTGAGCCACTAGCCCAGGAGCTGTCCCAGAGGCAAGCACAGGGTCTTTCAGGGCGGGAGAAGACTTTTTATCTTCGATTCAGCAGCCATCACCCCGGCACTGTTTGAAACTAGATTACATCTGTATTCCTGGCTCACAAGCACTGCTCTAAATCTCTGAAGATAAACATCACAGACACATTTATGGCTCTATTTACAGTCAGCCTTTTGAAATTTCCCAGTTTAGGGATGAATGCACCCGATTGGGTGCCCCTTTTAGGCCCCACCCTGCTTTACTCTGAGCCCCAGGCTACAGGGAGAGGTGCCTCATCAAGCTTTCCACAGTTAGGATGACAGATTATTATGTCTTGCTAGAAGGCTTTTTGTTCATTTTCAGGGTGGTTGTCATTGTTAATACAGCTGTAGCTTCATTAGATTTGAGGAGTTTCTGGACGTCAGTAACCGAGTGGTATACTTTAAAATTTTTCATCACATTTTATCTATTTGTCCGTTTGTCCGTTTGTGTGTGTGTGTGTGTGTGTGTGTGTGTGTGTGCACAAGTCATAAAATGCATGTAGAGGTCAAAGGGCAATTTGTGGGAGTTGGTGCTCTCCTTCCGGTACGTGGAAAGAGATGGGACTCAAACTCAGGTTGTCAGGCTTGGCAGCAACTGCCTTTACCTATGAGCCCAAGTGTTACTCCTTTTGAAAATTTTTCTTTCTTTGTTTTTTTAAAACTTTGTTGAGAATGTCATACATGCATATAAGGTGTTTTGATCAAATCTATGCCCACTCCCTCCCCTCCAACACCTCCCATATCTCCCCATCACATTTTTCTTGCTTTTTAAAAATATTTTATTTATTATTTTTATTTGATGTATATGCATGTATTGCCTGCATGTAGGTAAGTGCACCCGTGTTGTGCAATGCCCGCGGAGGACAGAAGAGGCTGTCGATACCCTGGAACTGGAGTTATGGACAGTTGTTAGCTGCCATGTGGGTGCTGGGATTGGAACCTAGGTCTTCCGCAAGAACAGCCAGCGTTCTTAACCACTGAACCACCTCTCCAACTCTTTTTTTCTTATTGAGAATTTCATACATGCATATAAAGTGTTTTGATCAAGTCCATGCCCACTCCTTCCCCTCTAGCACCTCCCATATCTCCCCATCACTTTTTTCTTTTTTCTGACAACTTCATGTCCTTCCTTCCTTCCTTCCTTCCTTTCCTTTCTTTCTTCTTTCTTTCTTTCTTTCTTTCTTTCTTTTTTCTTTCTTTCTTTCTTTCTTTCTTTCTTTCTTTTCTTCCTCCCTCCCTTTCCTTTCTTTCTTTCTTTTCTTTCTTTCTGGGGCATTTTGCTACTCTAACATCCCCCCTCTGAAGAGGTAACCCTAAAATCTTTTAGGGATTAGATAAGAGCTCCCAAATACTTTTGACATTTTAGCCTTTGGAACACAGTATGTTGCTAAGAGGCTCAAGGATATTTTGACTTTTAGCCAAGAAACTGGCTACTTTTCTTTGGAGTCTTTTTACCCTAACTGCCTAGCCAATTCCTATCTCCTATTCTTATCACTCCATCTTTTGAAGAGGTTACCCTAATTGCCAAGAGGGAATTGGGATGCAGGCCTCTCTGGCTTCTTCCATGCTGAATAGGGATGCAGGGTGAGGCAATTGGGGTACCCCTTCGGTGGGTCTATCTAAAAGACTCCCAAATTGCATAACTCTTATCTGTGGGGGGAAAAGAGAGTCCTTGACTGGTGAATAAGGGATATGAAGGAGAAGTAAGGGCAAGAGTAATTAGCATTACAAATTCTAGACAGGGAACCAGAAAAAAGTCAGAACAGGGCAATTTTCAAATGTTCATATCAGAGTCCATTGGGATTTCTTGACGAGAACTTCCAGAAGCATCCCTCTATTAGGTTCCTCCTCATTTTTCTTTTATCTGTGAAGGCTGGACTCAAGAGTGATAGACTCAGGATTTGTTATCAAGTGTTTTGATAGTTGTTGGAGTGGCTAGAATCAGTGTCAGTTCCCTCTCAAAGGCTTCTAGATATGGGGAGAAAACAAATTTATCCATCATTTTAGAACAATAGTGGGTTATCTCCCTTAGCTACAGGTGGGCACTACAGTATTGCAGATCAAGATTTGAAGTCTTACAACTGAGCAGTACTTTCTGGTTAGGAACAAAATCATCAATGAGAAGTAATTGTCTAAATAATATTTTATATGGACTTAAGCCTAATATCTGGGTGCAAAATTTTCAAGCCTCTAAAAAGTCAAGAGAGTATGACTGCATCATGTTGTATATTAATCAAATGTAGTCAGACTGGCACATAGCTTGGTGGTAGGACACTTACCTAGCATGTGTAAAGCCCTAGATTGGACCTTCAACAATGGAAAAAGTCATACTACCTGGTGGTCTTGGCCAATGGAGAGCACCAACATCCTTTGGACACCTGATGGATAAATTCCAAGAAATTTTTCTATACAAGTTGTGTTTCAGAGAAAGGGAGAAAAATGGAGAGACTCCACCTCTGTCCAAGATGGAGTAAGAGGGACTGGATATAACTGGATATACACTCCAAATACTTAAGGCAAAATATTTCAAATATGTAAGAGAAAAGTTTTGAAGACAGGGATATGCAAGCAATGAGACAAAATGATCTTGAGAAAAGAGAAACAGGATAAGTCTGTGATGAACTGGGCTGAGGGCCACATGGTATTCCTTAGCCATGGTTTCAGTTAAGCCTAGCTGATGCCCAGAGCTGAGGATGGAGTGGACATCAGGGGGGCAAAGGCCACTGAAGTGTGTGGGACAGGAGGAAGAACAAAGGGGGAACTGCTCAGATGGGAAACCCCGAGATCAGCAGAGGGTTTTTGTGGGGTATCTCCCTCCCCTCATGGGTCGGTGGTCAAAGGTCCATGAGGGCAAAGGGAGCAGAAGCAATGAACGGGGTCAGGACAGCCAGTGAGCACTGACGGAAGAAAGCCCTTCCTGGGTGGGAGGCAGATTCAGTGATACAGGTCCAGATTCAGTGAAACAGCTCCGTTTATTCAGTGGGGTTTAGGGAAAATATAGTGTGGCGGCAGCAGCCAAAGCTTCAGCTGATAGGTGTTCATAGTATGCTTCATTTATATGTGGCAGGGGATCCTATCATCCGACTATGGGGCAATGCCTAATTATCATATAGAAAAAACCTGGGGGTAGTTTTTACTGCAGGTAACTATGCCAAAGGTCATGTTCCAAATAAGGTCAGACAGCCTTGCTTGGCAGCACTTTCCAGGTAAGTCAGGCAGAGAGCAGGAGGCCCCCGCTGAGAAAGGGAGTCCTTCCATATAGCGCCGAGCCCCTTAGAGCTATCCGGACATGGAGGACTACAACCCTAGCAGCAGGGTCCCCCAACAGGTTTCTCTTAAGTGTTTAGTGGGAAGGACCAGCATACACTTGTGAGGAAAAGACCCCAGTCTGGAAGGAGACTATCCAAAGAGCTTGGAGGAAGAGTTCCCAGTGTGCACAAAAGTCCAGAGCCAGTCCCTTCTCACCAAGTACTGGGAGGAATGCATAATTCACAGAGCACCAGGTAGACTGTTGATGGTCTCGTCTCCGTAGTGAGTAATTAACTCCGCAGTGAGCACTTCTTTCAACTCATCTGATGAGTCACAAAGGCAAGACCTCAAAAGATGAAAATGTTTCCAAGGAACTAGAATCAAGCCCAGCTTAAAAGTGTTCACAGGAGGGGCTGGAGAGATGGCTCGGTTAGCAAGAGCTCTACTCGTACAGAAGACCCTGGGTCCAGTTCTCAGCACCCACACTGGGGGCTCACCATGTAACTCCAGCTCCAGGGCATCTGTCACCCTCTTCTAGACTCCTCAGGCACCTGTACTCACATGCATCCTGCCCGCAAGACTAAATGTAAACCTTAAAAAAGCAAAGATTCACACCCAACATGATAAAATTTACAATATCTAGCATTCCATTTAAAAAAGTCCAAAAGGAGGTAGCACAGTGGTAGAGTGCTTGCCTGGCATGTGAAATGCCCCGGGTTCAATGCCCAGTGCAGAAATTAAAAAAGAAAAGGAAGGGAAGAAAAAATAAGAACATTTCAAGAATGTAAAGAAGTTGGAATAGAAGTCACAAGAATTAGTTAAAACCAGCCCAGAACAGACCCAGGTAAACGTTAGCAAAGCTGCATCCGTGTATCTGAAAAAAACAAGTGAATGCATGGGAATTTTAAATGGCACAAAGTTCTAGAGATGAAGACAATAAGGAATGAGAGGAAAGATGCACTGGATGGCATTCATGGCAGATTGGAAACTAAAGAAGAAAAGTTCAGGGAATCTTGTCTAGAACTTGTAATGCTAATTGCTCTTGCCTTTACTTCTTCACATCTCCTATTCATGATTCAAGGACTTTCTTTTCCCCTTAGAGACAAGCATTATACAACTTGGGAGTCTTTTAGATAGACCCACTGAAGGGGTACTCCAATTGCCTCACTCTGTTTCCCTGTTCAGCATGGAAGAAGCCAGAGCGGTCTGCGTCCCTACTCCCTATTGGCAATTTGGGTAACCCCTTCAGAGGATGGCGTGATAAGAACAGGAGGTGGGAACAGGCTAGGCAGTTAGGGTAAAAAGACACCAAGAAAAGTAGCCAGTTTCTTGGCTAAAAGTCAAAATGTCCTTGGGCCT
>NW_008355789.1:5339713-5404300 GCF_000622305.1 Nannospalax galili
TTTAAAAAAAAATTTAGGGAATCTGAAGCTGTAACAGAATGAAAAGTTGTTAAAACAAAAACCAAACCAACCCATGGCCAATGAAGTAAAAACCTAAAAAAGATCACCAGTAGCTGGTGGATCAAATCAATGATGTTTAATAAAACTGCAGCCACATATTCATGCACATATTATGCACTTATAGTTAGTGATAATAGACTTGAGCTTTCAAGAGTACAATCATCTAGAACTTTCAAAACTCAATATAAAAGATAGGCACATCACTATGTCTGTCTATCTACACACACACACACACACACACACACACTGCACATAAGCACAGAAAAAGATGTTCAATGTACATGAAAATGCAAATTAAAACCACAATGAGAGGGGCTAGAGAGTTGGCTCAGGAGTTAAGAGCAGAGGATCCAAGTTCAGATCCCAGCTCCCACGTTGGGCACAGCTCACAATCTCCTGCAACTCCAGTTTCAAGGGCTCCAACACCAGAGGGCCTCTCTGTAAGCACATGCACATATCCCCAACGGACACACTCATACACATAATTTAAAATAGAATAAATTTTTGACAAGATTGATATAAAAATATTGTTCAGTATATTGCTTGTCAATCGTACTTCATAAAACTTCTCTTAAGCAACAGGGAGATCTCACTGACTCTTCCTTAAAGCTTTGCAGCATCATGGTCTAGCCCACTGTTAGGTGGTTAATGGGAACAAAGAACAAAGACAGTCATCTGAGTGCTCACAAGCCCGTGTGTCAGGTACGAAGGACAGATAAGGGTGCACACACAGAGCACAGCATGTGCAGCTACAGCACCAGACCTGTAAGGATCTGAAGGATCCCGTAAGGATCTTACATCACCTGTAAGCATCTGTTCTCCTACAGGTTATAAAATTTCTGCCACTGCCTGACAGCCAACCTCGTGTGACTGTTCTAGCTTATCTTTGAAGGGAGGCATTGTTCTGCAGCTGAGTAGCTGTGGGACCAACCTGTAGCGTTCATCCATTCTGTTAGCCAATTTCATTTTTTTTTAGAAATATTTTATTATTTTTATTTTATGTGTATGCATGTATTGCCTGCATGTAGGTAAGTGCACCTGTGTTGTGCAATGCCCGCGGAAGACAGAAGAGGCTGTTGGATCCCCTGGAACTAGAGTTATAGAGAGTTGTTAGCTGCCATGTGGGTGCTGGGATTCAAACCTGGGTCTTCTGCAAGAACAGTCACTGTTCTTAACTGCTGAGCCATCTCTCCAGCAGCCCCCTCACCACCATTAACCAATTTCTTAAGCATCTGCTGTGCTCCAGGGCAGGATGCTTGACATCAGAGTCACCGTGGTATGTAATGATCCAAGGTTCCCTCCTCCTGGGGCCTTCAGTGTCAAAATACTTGGTCTACTGAGTGATTAGCAAGTCAAAACCCACCTGGGCTGCAGATATTATGGAAGAAGAGGTTAGGTTAATGTTTTCAGATGTTGTGAATCATAGCCCCTGAGTGAAATTATCACAACAGATTGACAACAGTATTTCAATACCTAAATAAATTGAATAGACTATATGAGAGTGCATCTCAGACACTAAGGGTGAGGTGTAACACAAGTTCATGTGTGTGTATATGTGAGTATTGAGTGGTAGTGTAAAACATTTCTTACTGTGGATTACGGTTTTAAAAAGTTTAAAAAGGAGGCTGAGGCAGGAAGATTACAAGTTCAAGGCCTATCTGGGCTTCAGAGTGAGTTGAAGGCTAGATGTGTAACCTCGCAAGATCCTGTCTCAAAATAAAAAGGTTTCAGAAAGGGATCTGGAGACTATAGCTCAGTGGCAGAGTGCTTGCACGGCATGTCCAGGCTTTAGATTCAGTCCTTAGTAACGCACACATACACACATATGCACACAGATTAAATTTTGAGCAAAATGAATTCTTGTTCTAAATATTTCTGAGAATTATTTCCTTCTTTTAAGTACCTGGGATTATATTTGAACTATCATCTGGTCCTAAATTTTCCTTAATTGGATTCAGTTAGGGTTTTTCAACGCATACAACATTTTTTTCTTTTTTCTTTGTTTTTAAAGACAGGGTCTCCCATAGCCCCAGCCAGCCTGGAACTCACTATGTAGACCAGCCTGGCCTTGATCTCATAGAGATACACCTGTTTCTGCCTCCTGAGTGCTGGGATTAAACGCATCTGCCACCATTCCTGGCGTGCATACAATATTCCTATACAAATTTAGCAGTATAAACATTGCAGGCTAATTCTTGTATCTCCTTTGTTTTTTTAAATCTCTCTTGCACCTAACCAGAACTGCACACAGAACATTTTCAATAAATGATAGGTTGTATTTTTTAAAAGGACATCAGTTTAAGACTTTGTGTGTATACATCTCAAATGCATGCTGGGCTTGGTTGAGAAGCGCTGCGAACACAAAAAACTGGGTTAACACCTGGTGGGCAATGCTTCAACTGTGCTTTGTGAACATACCGAAGCACTGCTCAAAGTGTGCAGGTCTGTGGTGCCTCCACCCCAGCACAGCTAACATAATGCCATCTGTTTATGGTCTGGGAGTCGGACAAGTACAGGCACACTGCAGGCTGACCTATGAACTGGAGCAGTCAGAGCATCTGCCACACAGACGACCTTTTCCCTTCTCCTGACCTGCAGGAGAGGTGGGCCTGTCTGGTCCCCTCACAGCCTTGACCCCCTTGAGTCTGAGGGAGTTCTCTCCCGGACTCAGGTTGCACGAGCACTATGAAGACAGACTTCTCTGACAGCATTTGGGTTATTGGGGAGGAGAGAAAGAGAATAATAGTTCAAATATAATCCTGGTACTTAAAAGAAGGACATAACTGTCAGAAATATTTAGAACAAGAGTAATTCTCAGGCTCAGATGTGGAAAGTGATGGACTTCCAGGAGAGAGACAGCTGGGAACCAGCTTGGAGCTGTTCAAGAGGTCAGCCTCTCAGGGCTGGGAGATGCTGGCAGCTAGGAGGTTGGGGCTGGAGAAGTGGAGCTTCCAGGATGCGGGAGGTGAGAAGAAGAGCAACCCTTGGTGCTGCAGTTCACCTGAGGGACCTTGACTAAAAGCAATTCGTCTTCCTGGAAACCCTGCATAAAGTCAACCGCAGCAATCCCAGCCGGACAAATGTTTTCAAGGTGGCAGCATGTGCTTTCAGCCCGTGTGCTTTGCTGTTAGTCTATAAAACATGAGGCAAGCACTCCATTTATTTGCACGAGCCATTTGGGAGCACGTACAGCGTGAGGTGTGGTGCTGGTGAAGTGTGAAGTCTGTGCTGGATGGCTTTAGTGCCAACTTGACACACCTGGGTTGAAGGAGCCTCAGTTGGGGATTTGCCTCCATTGGATTGGCCTGTGGCCACGTCTGGGGGACATTTTCTTGATTGTTGAGTGATGTAGGAGGGCCCAGTCCGCTGTGGGTGGTGCCACCCCTGGGCAGGTGGTCTTGTGCATAAGAAAGGCTGAGCAGGGCCAGGGGAGTAAACCAGTAAACAGCATTCCTTTATGGTCTGTGCTCCAGCTCCTGCCTCCAGGTTCCTGCCCTGAGTTCCTACGTTCAGCTCAGTGATGAACTGTGACCCAGGAGACGTAAGCCAACAAACCCTTTCCTCTCTAAGTTGGTATTGGTCAGAGTGTTTTGCCACAGCAATTGAAGGCAAACCAGGACACTGTCTAACCCCACATCCTACAAACATGTATCACAGTCTCCATATTGCCAGGGGCAGAGACCAAGTCTTTAAAATAGCAAAACAAACCATGTGGTATACTGTTGTACACACTTCTAGAAATTGCAGTTCACATCACACAACTAGACTGTAGAGGAATGGGGAGGGATGGAGCATGTGTGGGGGTGCCAAAGAGAACTTAGGCTGCGCCTTTCGCCTACTCTCCTCTCCTTCCCCCTCTCCCCAGAGGCTTTTCTGTGGCTGTGCTAGAACCTTCTGATCTGTCTAGATTCATCAGCTGCTCACAGTGGGGGCTTTTGCTTGTGAGGAAACAGAACAAGTCAGGGTTTCACTTTACTGATAACAATTAAATTCACAATTGCGGCAAGTTTCAAGTTCTAGTGTGTCTGCGAAATCAAGCTCTGGTCAATTGACAGAATAGTGTGTCAAAATTTCTCCTTCACCGAGCAAATACCCTCAGCTCAGTTTTTTCTCAGCTCGCCTTTCCGCTCCCGTCTCTGCACAGCTCCCCTGCAAGGCTTTTATGCTGGTGATGTGGGAAGAACGAAGCCTTTCTCCTAACCTAGCTCACCTGCCAACCTACCCAGGTGGAACATTCCATCTATTTGCCGTTTCTTTCCCCCACAGGAAGGCTTCAATTAGGTGTATTCAATTATATCTAACTTGTTTGATGTTATAGTGATGATTCATGGATTTGATATTTAATATTAAAATTTTATTTAAGTAATAGACACATTTACAGGCTGGTGAGATGGGTCAGCAGGTAAAAGCACTTAGGCAAACTTGACCACCTGAGTTCTATCCCCAGAACCCACCATGGAAGGAGAAATTGACTCCCCAAAGCTGTCTTCTGTGTATTCATAAACTGCCATATATATGAACCTAACACACACGCACAGACACACTCAAAGTGCACACTGTAAAGAGTCACAGTGTCTGAAATTTACTCTCAAGGGGTTCATTAAATGTCTCTGTAGGACCGAGGATGATGGCACATGCCTTTAATCCCAGCACTCAGGAGACAGAGGCAGGTAGATTTCTGTAAGATCGAGGCCAGCCTGGTCTACATAGGGAGTTCCAGGCCAGCTGGGACTACAGGGAGACCCTGTCACACAAAAATATAGAAAATATATTTTGTGTTATTGTTGTTTTGGGTTTTTTTGTTTTTGTTTTGCTTTTGCTTTTTTGAGACAGGGTCTCCCAGTAGCCCCAACTGACCTGGAACTCAGTATATAGACTGGGCTGGCCTTGATTGCACAGATATCTGCCTGTCTCTGTCGCCTGAATGCTGCATTTAAAGGTGGGCACCACCACACCCAGCTGTGAATTGTCTTAATAAAGCTGTTTCTAAAAGTAGTCTAATGATCCACAGCGGACCCATCCATGTTTCTAGAGTCTGCTGCGCAAAGCGACTCTTACACAGATTCCGGCACTACCAGCAGAACAGGCAGAGGAAACCTGGTGAATGGAAAGTATAGTGACAGGACTTTAGTCACATACTGGCCTTGGTGACTGTGATCAATATGCTCTTTACTAAGCCCTTTCATGTAGCCTTGATGGAATCTTTCCACTCGCTTGGGTACCTCGGGGCAAGGATCACTGCACATGTCTCAGACCTGAGGGAACTAAGGTTCAGAGAGGTTAGGGGTGGGCAAGATGATCTGTTATCGCTAGGCCTGGGAAGCCTTGCTACTTGCCTCCAAACTTGTCACTCCCAAGAGCCTGAGAGAGCAGAGACCATGTTCAGTCTTGTTTGCTGAGGCACCCCCACCATTGCCAAGGTGACTGCATGGCTGGATGAGTAAGAAGGTGCCATTTTTGAACTCTGCAATTGGACATTGCAAAGCATGGCTTCAGTTCCTCCAAGAAAGAAGGTTCCAGAAGGCTGGTTTGGAGGAGAGGCACAGGATTGTGTGTGTGTGTGTGTGTGTGTGTGTGTGTGTGTACTGACCAGCAGCTCTGTCTCCAAAGATCCTGCTAAGTCAAAGACACATGACTAAGCCCGTATCAGAGCAGAAGGCTTCCCATTTCTCAGGCACCCAGCCCATCCCAGTCCCCTTTCGTGACCCATGACGTCTTGGATTCTTTGCCAGCATGTGTACCCAGAGAGAAGTTGCATGCCTCTGGGCTGAAGCCTTCTCATACCTGGGTGCTGTGGGTTCACCTGTAATCCCAGCACCTGAGGGAGGAAACAGGAGGATCCCAGGGTCTTGCTGGACAGCCAGTCTAACCAAATCAACAAGCTTCAGATTCAGAGAGAGACCCTGTCTCAAAAATAGGGTGGAGGGGCTAGAGAGATGGCTTAGCAGTTAAGAACACTTGCTGTTCTTCCAGAAGACCTGGGTTCAATTTCCAGGACCCAAATGGCAGTTAGCAACTGTTCATAACTCCAGTTCCAGGGGGATCCGACGCCATCTTCTGGCCTCTGTGGGCACTGCATGACATGGGTGCACTTAGACACATGCAGGCAATATACTCATATAAAAAATAAAAATGATAATGTTTAAAAAGAGGGTGAGGCAATTGAGAAAGTTACCTGATGTTATCCTCTGACCTCCGTATGCATGTGTATACACCTGTACCCAAACACACCATACAGTCTCATAAAAGAAGTAAAGACTCACAGATTTAAGTCTTTACTAATGACCTTAAGGGACAGAAAGCAATTTTGTGGCTCTGCGCAGGGCAAGCCCTCCTGTGTAGCATGAGTTGACCCCTTGTGTTGACTACTGGTTGAGTTTGGCTGGTTATATTTCAGATGGTCAGAGAAAAGGCAACAGAGATGTTCTGGTGTTTGATGAGATTTCCACTTCTCCTTGGGCCAGAAATAGTAGGATGTGGAATTACACTGACCTGGATATCACATCTGTTTCTGTCATTTACCTTGATGTCTTCTCTGAGCCCATACTTCTCATCTACCAAATATAAGTTCCACAGGGCTCCAGTGAAAAGAGTGACTTACTCAAGGCCCACAGCTGGTAACAGCAGAGCTTGGATCTGTGGCTGAATGAGCTCATAGGGTGGAGAGGACATGTGGGAACTGCAGGCAGAAGCCCTGGCTGGGATCACCGGGGACACTCCTGCCGGGCTTGGGGCTAGGAAGGAGGGATGGATGAGGCTGTGTCTCCATTAGTTGTCAGGGGAAAGCATGTGCTCCACACCTGCCAGAAGGTTCATGACTTGGAAGAGTTCCTGTATTGCAGTCCAGGCCTTACAGAGGCTGGGCGGTGGCTCTGGGGGTGGCAGAGTTGCCGCTCAGATCAGCATCCTTGCCTGGCTCCCATTTCACAACCTGGCTACGTTGGGGCCACTCCAGGAAAAGGTGTCACACTTTGTTCTTGTGGTTCTTCTGTTTTGCAGAGCCACATAGAACTGAATAACTTCTCTAGATGGTTGACCCAGTAGGAGCTGGTCCTGCCCAGCCAGGGAAGGGAGGCTTTGGGAGATGGTAGTGGTTAGATGTAAGGACCTGGGTTTCAGAATTAGACAGCAGCCCCCTGCCATTTAATCCTCATCAGCCTCATTTCTGTGTCACTTTCAATCAGGACCTTAATCTCTATATTTCACTTTAGATTTTTGGTCAAGTGAGGACAGTGGTGTGTCCACTTTTGGTGTGGGGAGGTACCTAGGTGCTAGACTTTTAATGACTGGGAGGTTCTTCTCCCCTCCAGTTCTGACCTTTTTTCTCGCTACCCATCTTCACTGATGTGTTATTGACAAGTAGAAACTGTACGAAAGTATCCAGAATGTTTTTTTTTTTTAAAAACATGAGTATGTAGTGTATATGATTACCACAGTCAAACCAATGAAACTACCCATCTGCTCTTGTGAGTGCCATCTTTTGAGTGCAGGGTGAGAATGCAGACCTACTCTTAGCAAGCTTCAACTATACAATGTGGCACTGTTAACCATGCTAACATGCCATACTTCAGAGCTATTGGTTCTACATTACTGAAACGGGGTATCCCTTGAGCGACATCTTCCCACATCTCTATACCTCTTACACATACGTACCACTTGCTTTTGTTAGTTGGACTTTTTTAGATTCCACGTAGGAATGAGCTCATGTTGTATTTGCCTTTCTGTGTCTAGCCTATTTCACTTAATATTCTCTAGGATGTTCCTTTTAAAGACCAAATAATAGGCCTCTCTGTGTATGTTTGAGTACACGTATTAATGATCCCTTCTGAGCTGTTGATGTCACAGTGGCACAAAAAGTGACATCATACAAATCATATTTTGTATTCTGAATGTCAATCCTTTTCTAAGCTAGCATATGTGTCTGTCTCTAGCGACCATGAGCCGTAGCTCCCAGCCAGCCACAAAATCACATGGGAAACATTGGACCTTTACAGTGAGCCATGTCACTGAGCTGCATTGCTGATTGTGACAGTCACATGTTGGGATTTGGTGCCACTGTAAGCTGAACAGAAACAACTCACCACACCATCTCTTCTCTGTGCCCTTAGGTGAAGTGCAGCCCAGTCTATAAGACAACCCCCCACCATCCCAGTCATGTCTGCCTGGCCGCAGTCCTTGACACCACATCTAGACCTCTCTCTACCAGGCCCCTGTTCCTCTCCATCCTTCGTGGCCACATTGCTGTCAGGAGATGCTCCAAGTTCATCAGAGGGCAGGGAAACAGGGTCAGGGAGTTTCTATCTCTGCGTGAGTTACCCCTTTGCCTGCACAGGCACATCCCTCTTGCCTAGTGATGTCACTGGCGTGGATGTGTGTGGGGCCAAGGAAAGTGGCTGACACCAGGGCTGCCAAGCAGAGGAGAAGGACTTCTGCCTGGTGTCACTTCAAAGAGAGATAATGAAGTGCAGGGAAGGTTGAGACAAGCCTTGACAGGAGGCACAGTGGTGTCTGTCCTCAGGCCCTTCATTTTCCAGACACCACAGGGCCCCCACAGCCTCCTGAGTAGAGATAATTATGCAATCTTTGATAAATAATTCCACTAGCAGTGAATATAGCATTAGTTAAATAAATACTTGCATGGCTGGCACTTTCTTTCCTCCAGGCACTGTTGTAAGGCACTCACATGAACCTATCTGATTTAATCCTCATGTCAAATCCATAAGATGACTTATGATTCCCATTTTACAGGTAGGAAAACTGAGACAGAGAGACTAAGAAATGCACTTGAAATAATACAGCTAGTGAGTAGAAAAGTCAAGATTTGGCTCTTGAGTTTGTGCTTGGAACCCTCCTGTTATTTTGCCAACTCACCAGTCAGAACTTTTACTCACAATCAGGTGTGTCACTTTGAGGGCCTGCAGTTTCAGGTGTTTGGGAAGCACCCATGGACTCTCTAGTCCCTATTGTACCTCTGTGGTCTCATCACTAAGGTGCTGTCACTCAGTATGTGCCATGAAGGGTCTCATGACCTTTCTTGGCCAGGGTTTATCAATAGCATTTTGTGGATGAGCAAAAATATTCCTTCAGGGCATCATATCCATAGCATAGCAGGACTGAGAATGGAGTCTGTCCTTTAAACCTGTTTCCTCTAGCTGCCTAGTTGGAAGCAAGCCCAGGCATTCCGTCCATCACTTTTGGGACATTTGAGGCTGTGGAGGTACATGGGCTGCCCAGCCTGGTCTCTGGCCCTAGAAAGCATGGACTGTTGTGGGCGACCTTCGAGTGGGCGGTGAAGAGGGGACAGGCAAAGGGAAGTGAGGGGTGGGAGAGAACAAAGGGCGAGCCTCCAGGAAGGTCCCTCAGAGAGCATGGGATAGTGAGAGAGCAGGGACAGGAAACACAGATGCACCAGAGAGATGTCTCCTATGCAGACATCATCTACGGTTCACAATGGTTCCCAGCTCCTCTCTACCCCACAGAATCACAGGTGTGCACTCACACACCCAACCGCTGAAGCCTCTGCTTGGGAAGCACCATCTAGTCTCCCTGCCAGTTTACAGAAAGGAAACAGAGGGCAGAGGAAACGCCCCAGGTCTAAGACTGCTAAGGACTAGAAGTGGTGTGGGAACCTACTTGCTCACATCAGCCAGCTTTCATAGTAGGCTGGAATCAGGGAAGTGTTGAATCTGGCATTGACTGAGAAGCGAGTACCCCAAGGAAAATCATTCACCTGATCCCCAGGCTTAGGAGAAGGCTCCATGGATGAGGGATCTGAATGATGGTGAGCAGTGGGGTGGGGTCCAGTGCTTGAAAGAGAAATTGGTGCATGGGCAAAAGGCTCTGCCTTCCTCTTTCCTCCCCTCTGTCTAGAGTCTTCTCCCCCACCTACTGTTTTCCCAGTCCCAGTGTCTGTCATTCCTCACCCCCCACTCTACATCTGGAAATTGAGGGTATTAGTCATATAAAGTTAACTTACTGAATAAAGGTTTTTTTTTTTTTGGTATGGTATGGGTTTATGCTCAAACTCATATTTATTTATTTATTTATTTATTTTTTGGGAGACTTTCTTTTTTTTCATTACAACTTTAACATATTCAATAACAATTTCCAGAGCAAAGATACATCTCTTTCAAAAATGGCTGTCCATTTTTAGGTTCACAGTTGAACTAATACAGTTATACAACCCTGAACTCAGT
Source organism: Nannospalax galili (assembly GCF_000622305.1). Taxonomy (NCBI): domain Eukaryota; kingdom Metazoa; phylum Chordata; class Mammalia; order Rodentia; family Spalacidae; genus Nannospalax; species Nannospalax galili. The sequence continues at coordinate 5,349,970 of NW_008355789.1, forward strand.
ATAAACCCAGTAAGACAAGACTGAATGAAATTTCTTTTTAACTTTTAAAAAAACTTTATTGAGAATTTCATACATGCATATAACATGTTTTGATTAAGTCCATGCCCACTTCCTCCCCTCCAACACCTCCCATAGTTCCCCATTATTGTTTCTTCTTTCTTTTTCTTCTTTATTTTTTATGGGGCTTTTGGCTACTCTAACACTCCCCCCTCTGAAGAGGTAACCCTAAAACCTTTTAAGGATTTGATACAAGCTCCCAAATACTTTTGACATTTTGGGCCTTTGGAACAGAGTATGTTGCTAACAGGCCCAAGGTTATTTTGACTTTTAGTCCAGAAACTGGCTACTTTTCTTTGGGGTCTTTTTACCCTAACTGCCTAGCCAATTCCTACCTCCTGTTCTTATCACACCATCCTTTGTAGGGGTTACCCAAATTGCCAATAGGGAATAGGGATGCAGACTGCTCTGGCTTCTTTCATGCTGGACAGGGACGCAGGTGAGGCAATTGGAATACTCCTTCAGTGGGTCTATCTAGAAGACTCCCAAATTGTATAACTCTTGTCTCTAAGGGGAAAAGAAAGTCCTTGACTGGTGAATAGGAAATGTGAAGGAGAAGTAAAGGCAAGAGTAATTAGCATTACAAGTTCTAGACAGGGAACTAGAAAAAAGTCAGAACGGCAATTTTCAAATGTTCATATGAGAGTCCACTGGAATTTCTTGACAAGGGCTTCCAAAAGCATCCCTCTATTGGGTTCCTCCTCATTTTTCTTTTGTCTTCCAAGGCTGGACTCTAGAGTGATGGATTCAGAATTTGCTTTCAGGTATTTTGATAGCTGTTGGAGTGGTTAGAATCAGTGCCAGTTCCCTCTCAAAGGCTTCACTAGTGGAGGCAGGGACTGGGGGCTATTAACCAGTCCCCTGTGTTCTCAGGCCCTCTGTCTGAGGTAGGCCCGAGGGAGGCCTGAACTCAGCACTCTCTGGAGGTCACTTGAATAAAGTTTTATGTGACTTGTTTTCAACTTGTAAAGCAGAACTGAAATGTTTTTCTTACTCTCTCTCTGAAAGAAAGGTTGTCTCTCTCCAAAAGGGAGTTGCTGTTGAAATTCCATTCCAGGTGTGTTTTATAGGCCAACCTGTGACTCTCCTGAGACAAAGGCCCCAGATGACTCCTCACCTCTAAGAAGGGGCCAGATAGAGGAGAGAATTTCTGGCTGAGGTAGAAGGGAGGCCGCTCCTCTCACTTTGGCTCCAAGGGACACAGGCTCTTCTCTGGGATGAGATCACCCAGCATGCCCAGCAAAGTGCTAAAAAATAATTGCCCTCGATGAAGACATACAGATAAATCATTCTGCTTGGCAGTGAAAATTCGAATGTGTTGGCAAAATGTGCAGGGAAAGTTTCCCTGCAGCTACTGTACTCTGAACACAGCAGGGCTCTGGCCCACCCAGTACATTAAACTGCAGTCCTTGGGGACCAGCGCTGCTGCTGGGGAGCCCACCTCTGTGGCAGCCCTACCCCTACCCATTTCATTCTTGGAAATGGAAACCGTGCCCCATACAGGCACACTCTCCCTGGGTGGGTGGGGATTTGCATAGGATGGTGCTTTCATGGAGTGCCTCTACCTCAGTCCTCTATGCTTTTCTTGAGGGTGCTGGGGATTGAACCCAGGGCCATATCCATGCTATTCCTGTGTTCTACCTCTGAGTTACACCCCTGTTCTGTGACTGTTTTGGGGGAGTGTATTTATATTCACTGCAGATAGAGTAGGCAAAGAGCAACCAAAGAAATGATTCCACTTAGGCCTAGCTTGATGAGCCATGAGTTTAATTGGAGTTATTTGTAGGAACATGGATAAGGAGCTATTTACAGGAGCACAGGCAACTTATGGAGGCTACACTACTGAAGAAAAGTACACACACACACACACACACACACACACACACACTGCCTGTCACAGCTACTAACAGATTATATATCCTGAGGGAAGGGAAAGGCCTCATGTGCCTTGTGAACTCCCTCTTCCATGATGGAATGTCAGTGGACCCAATTTGTGAGGGTCTCATGCAGGTAATCACAGCCACTCTAATTTCAAGACAGCAGTGGCTATGTTGTGTTCAGAGAAAAGTTCCATAGCTCTTCATCCCATTCTGTCTTTATGCTCCCCTTTCCAGCAATGTTCCCTGAGCCTTGGAGGGGTTACATAAATGCATGATTGTTTTTCCCTCATTTAGGCCTAAGCAGTGGTGGCACCAGTGACCATATCTTGCCTGGCATGAAAGGATCTGTGACTAAGCAGTGAACATTCTCCCCTGGGAGCCTGCACAGTTCCCTCTGGCACTATGAATGCCAGCCAGTGGGGGGAGAGCTTCCAGCTTAGTCCCAGTCTGATTTCCCCCTGTCCTCCAATTAAAACACAAAGTGCCTTCTTGCATCCTAATTCTGGTGCATAACTGTCTTAGCTTTCTATTGCTGTGTTAGAACACTATGACCAAGGGAACTCATAAAAGAAAGACTTTATTTGAGCTTATATTGCCAGATGGTTAGAGTTCAAAATGATGGGGGAGGCATGGTGGCAAGGGGGGCAGGAGCAAAAAGCCAGAGCAATCACATCTTCAAGCAGGCACAGGAAGCAGAGAGCAAAGCTTAAGAACTCTCAGAGCCTACCCCCAGTGACGTGCTTTCTCCAGTAAGGCCACACCTCCTAAAACCTCCCCAAACAGCACTACCAACTGGGGACAAAAATGTCCAAATACTTGGAGCTTATAGGGGACATTCTCAGTCAAACAACCACAATAACCAGTAGCAGTGGCAATAGCCTGTATTGGGAGGGGGACCCAGAACCCTCCTTGACCCTCAGAGCCCACCCCCAGTGACGTGCTTTCTCCAGTAAGGCCACACCTCCTAAAATCTCCCCAAACAGCACTACCAACTGGGGACAAAAATGTCCAAATACTTGGAGCTTATAGGGGACATTCTCAGTCAAACAACCACAATAACCAGTAGCAGTGGCAATAGCCTGTATTGGGAGGGGGACCCAGAACCCTCCTTGACCAACAGCTTCTGTAGAGATAGCACATCCCTGGCACTGAAATTTCATTCAAAAATCTATCTTCTGGGTATGCTTTTTCCCCACTCTCATAAGGTACGTTTGAAATTTAAACTACTAACTGATGCTCTTACATTTACAGGAACAGACTATTGTAGTCTTTTCCCAATCACCTTGCTGGTTATCTTCTGCATCTTACCCACCTATAAACCTCCCAGGAAATTCATAGCTGTGCCTGGTCCCGGAATCCTGTGTGGACTAATTTTCCACCCTCAGTCTTTTGGGTGTTGCTTGTATGTCCTTCAGATGATTTTCTCAGTGAGTAAAATACTCAGAGGTTAGCAGTACATTACGAATCCTTTTCACAGAGGGTGGGAAGGATCTCTGCCATTTGTTCCAAACAAGTGAGAATTGGTCTCAGGGTTTAGCAGCTAAGGGGATATAAAAAAGTTAGCAAGGGCCAGTACAGTCTAAAATGATCCCACTGTTGTGATCAACTGCTCTCTCCAAAGAACATGTTGGGTGCAGTGACATGACTCTCTAATCCATGCTCATTCTCCATCAGCTATCCAGCTTTTGCATCCTTGCCCTATTGTGAGGCAGCTGTGCATTCCTCACCCCGGTCAGGCTTGGAGGGGCTGACTTGGACCACACTGTCTGACTAGAGAGCAGTCACCTCTCCACGTCTGACAGCTCTTGGCCAGTGCTGTGGCCTCTGTCTTTCCATTGTCCACGTGCAGCTGCTGAAAGGCCCTGTGCAATGTTTCAATTCAGTGGGTGAGAAATCTTCACCTTGAGGGGGAAAATGTACACAGCATACTGTGGGAGGATTTCCCACTCCAGTACGAGCTTAATCACCTGTTCAATTCTATCTCCATAGTTATCCACTGATGCCCTTTGCCACTGATGCTCCTGGTGGAACCAAGGTGCACCTGCTCTAGCATCTGCCCACGTGCAAATATTCTTTACATTACTAAGGAACCAACACATTCATGGTTCTAAGAGAGGCCTCTGGAACGTCTGTAGTCCTCACCTGTAGGCAAACTTGTTCCGCACCATTAGAGCAGTGGTCCGAGGTGGCGCCCATCTTCTGAGATCTCCTTCCTCCACAGCAGCAGGCACAGGGGGCATTATCTGCACCTCATTTACTTCTTTGACAAGCTACTGTTTAGGCTTTAGAGCCTTCCAGAAGGACTCTAATACAGCATTAGGCTTTATGTTGGTTTCTTCCCTGGGAACTCTGGCTTGACGGAAATCTTGCCACATTTGTTTTCAGGTGACCTGGAGAGGTTCCTTTCTCTGCTTCATTTCACATACCCTCTGGTTGCTTTTGCTCTCTATGAGCTTGATTTGCATGCCAACCTGTCACTCAGATCTGCCAGAGCCCCTTCTGTCATAAAGATCGTGAATTGGCTTGGGTCCATAGCAGTCCTGAGGTCTTCTTTCTTAATGCTCCCTTGAGCATAGTTGTGTTTTGCCCAGTGAACAGGGCATCAAACATGGCCTCTCTCATGCTCAGTTCCCTCAGTAATGCCTGGTCTTCCTGTTGTCTTGCAGTCCCGTCCCTGGTGTTTCTGAGGTCTCAGCCAGCGATAACCAAGTGACTGACTGACTCAGGGACTGACTTTCCTCCTGTGACCTCAGGCTACGCAGCCTTTGTCTCAAGGAAGGATACATAGGTACATTACTCAGTTTCTCTGCTTCCAAGGCACTCAGATAGATTCTACCTGCCTTCCTGTGCCACAGCCTCATCAGTGAGGCTGTGAGGGGCTTATTTGTTTCGTACTGAAACGACTTTCCTAATTCGAGCAGTTCCAATGCAGAGTGCTTCTGGACTGTCAGAATTTCCTCTACTAGGCTGTTATCAGGACCCATCTGCAGCTCGATCATGGACTTCCCCTTGCTCTGTATAAAGGTCAGACCTGAGGAGTGTCTCCTGTCGCTTCTCCTGTGTCATCTCCCTCCTTACTGACTGGCTCTTCCGTCCTCCTCCCCATTTTTTCCTGCCAAATCAGAAGGTACCATGGGGGAGAGTATCCCCATATCCTTTTCTCATTGGAATTCCTCCCGTATGCAAGCAAGTTCTTTCTGGGGAGATAGCTAAATCTTGGGCACATGTCTTATTGCTCATAGCAAAGGTCACATGACTTCCACCACAGCTTGCTTACAGCCCCATCCCACAATGCTACTTTCAGGAACTTCAAGGTATTTTCTAGTCCACCAGCCATAATGGAGCATTCCTGTATTCACAGGACAAGACGCCATTCATCAAGGAGGTTTGATGTTCTATACCACACAGAGAAAGATGGCCACTGCACTGGTGAGTTTTCACTGTCAACTTGACACAACCTAGAGTCACATGGGAAGAGGGACCCTTGGTTGAAGAATTTACTCTGATTGGCCTGTGGCCATGTCTATGAAAGATTGCCTTGACTGACCGATTGATATGGGAGGGCCCAGTCCACTGTGGGTGGCACCATTCCTAGCAGGTGGGTTTGGGCTATTAGAAGAATGCAAGCTAGGGCGAGCCAAGGAGAGAGCCAGTAAGCTGCATTCCTCCCTGTTTTTTGTTGAATTCCTGCTCTGACTTCCCTCAATGATGGATTGTGATCTAGAAGTGCAAGACAAACAAACCCTTCCCTCCCCAAGTTGCTTTTGGTCAGAGTGGTTTATCACTGCAACAGAAAAGTGAACTGGAACAGCAGCTTTGGATCCCCCTGACCCCCCACTCCACCTTCAAACAAAACAGTCTCAGTTATGGTCTTATCACCGTAGCCGGGGATGTACAACTGTTACTGCAGCAGAGACGCAGGATTTCATACCTCACGGGGAAGAGCGGCCACATCAGGATTGCCCTCCTGATGCTCCACCTCCAGGGGACTCAGCTCCAGTCACAAATCTTGTCAATCCCTGGGACCATGCAACTGCTCCTCACAAACTCATCTTTGGCTCTGTCTTGTTCCTGTTTAGGAACCAAGTGTTGTGTGACCTTCCACAGGGAATCTAATTCCATTCAGCCCAGATAGAGAAGGCAACAACAGACCAAAGAAATGCGTCTAGCTTGCTGAACCAATGCCTTTAATTTTATAGGACCACAAGTGAGGGATTGTTTACAGGGAAATTCATAGGAAGCTGTACCAAAGAAGAGTCTCTCTCTCTCTCTCTCTCTCTCTCTCTCTCTCTCTCTCTCTCTCTCTCCCTCTCTCCCTCTCCCTCTCCCTCTCCCTCTCCCTCTCCCCCCCTTATACATCAAAGAAGAGTTACTTCCAACACACTCTTTCCTCCTCCTCTTATACATCAGACATTACCTTCAAGTCTCTCTCTCTCTTCCTCTTCTCTTATACATCAAAAAAGTTACCTCCAACTCTCTCTCTCTCTCTCCCCTCTCTCTCTCTCTCTGTATCAGGAAGAGGAGGAGCCTCATAAACCACATGAAAGAATGCTAACAGATCTGATCTTGTGCCAGTAATCACAGCAGCTCTGGTTTCAAGATGACAGTGGTCGTGGTGTGCCCAGAGGATAGCTCCTATCCCATATCCTCTTATCTGAACCTTGGAGTTAGCATGCTATGCAGGTAACACTGGCTTTTAATGTGTATGACTTTGCTGCAGACACAGTCCCTTCCCTTTAGGTTACCCCCACCCCGGTCAGAGGGTAGAGTTTCGCATAATGTCGTGAATGTGATTAAAACAACCACCTCAATTCAGATAGGCGTGGAGGGAGGCTGGGATGATTCCTCCTCCTGTGCCCATCAGTGCTGTGGTATGCATTTTCATGGCCTCATCTGAGGTCCCTAAGTCATTTTTGCCAATGTTAAATAGTGAATTAGTCACTGTTTTGATTGACACGGCTGACAGAGATAAGGGGTCTCCTGTCATCTGACAGGGGAGAAGACTGTGTAGGTTTAACTTTGGATGCGTTTCCTGGGAGCCGTCTTTTGTCAGTGAATGGTTTTGCTGACTTCCTTCCAAAGGCCCAAGACAATGGTTGGCAAAGCGGGGTGGACCACAGACAATGGTAAGCTGACTCCCAGAGCTGAAAAGGAGAGACAGGTCCCCAAGCAGGTCAGCACCAGGCTGGGATCTGTGAAGAGAGGGAGTAAATGCTTCTTGGGCTTTCTTGAATACCTGCTTCTAGGCTGGCCCTCTGAAAGACTTCGTGTCCACACATAGCCTCAGACTGAAAGCTGAGACTGGACTGTGGTCTGCCTGTGGTCTGGGTCAGAGTCCACTGGTGTTTCCATCTGTCCATGGTCATTTCCTATCTGGCGTGGAGAACTTTGGTTTGGGTTTCCCTGGAAGCATGTCTTGAGACAGCACCTGAGTGACAGAGGGCAGAGGACAGCACATAGGGCAGTGTGGTTGTCAGGGTACGTGCCCCTCTGTGGCACTGGGAGCCAGTGTAGAGATCTCCCACCCAAGGAACAAGGGCAATTGGCTCTTTGGCCACCAGCTCCCAGAGAGCTGCTGCTGGGGAGAAGGGAGGGTGTTGGTTCCCTGCACCTAGCCTGCTCTAGGTGTGCTCTCACAGCTGGAGGAAGCCTCAGGCACAAGGGCCAGCTGCAGCTCTGGGAAGCAGGCTGGCAAACAGAGATGGAACGGGCAGAGGGGTTACAGGTGGGACACTCAAGCCCTTTGCCAAAGTGACTATAGCGTGCAGACAGCCTGGAGCCAGAAGAAATAAACCACAGTCTGATGCAGTTACCTGGAGCCTTTAGTCAGGGCCCAGGCAGGCCTTTGGTCTTCAGGGTCTAGGGTGTCACTGAGGCACAGGTCAGAAAAGCAACAAACAAACAAGAAGAGATGGAAAGGACCAGTAGAGAAAGAGTACAACCCACAGGGAAACAGGCCTGGAGCGTGGAGCCAGCAGTGTTCCCAGGAGACAAAAACTGAGTCACATGGGTGGCACAGTGGTAGACACTGGGGAACGTGGGACAAAGGCTACCCCAGACACAGGCCTCTGAGCTGCTGAAGGAATTTGAGTGGCATTCAGCTCTGGGCATTTATATGCTTTCTTTTGCTCTCCCTCCTCCCATCTCTTCCTCTCTCTTCCTTCCCTCCCTTTCTCCTTTGACTAAAACAAAGAAGATGTATCAAGATCTATTATAAAGAGAACGGATCTTCAATGTATCTATCCGGCAATGAAACTCGAAGATAAAGCAATAGAATCACAAAACTATCACAAAGCCTGTGGCTGAGAAGTTCGAGCGGTAGAATTTGGGCTCAGAGTGGCTCCCTGTGCGACACAGGTCAGTTACAGTTACCAGGGACTCTGGTCATAGTGGGGAACAGGTATATCCACAGTCAAGGCACAATCAGAATGCCAACCCAGGATGGGGGCAGCACCGACCACCACCAGAATTTCCTTGTTTGAGGACCCCAGGGTGTCAGAGATGGCAGCACAAAATGCTGTTAAACGGGATCTCTGTTGACGCAAACTTTGGCAAAGAAGACTTAAAGTTAAAGTCATAGTGAAAACTCTTCACACACACACACACACACACACACACACACACACACACACACACACACATGCTAAAAAGAGGTGGTATATATACCTATCCGTGTAGGACTTCCCAAAGGTTAGCAAAAATAGACCTAACAGTTGCTAACCCCTTAAAGGTTACACACAACAAGGGGACCCTTTAGGAGAGGCAAAGGATGGTCAGCTTTGCAGGAAGTGCCTGGCATTTCCTGTTACCTCCACACACAGATGGTGACACTGGAACAAAGGGGGCAGGAATCTCAGTCCCCAGGAGTGAGAAGCTGTGCGGCCATTTCAGAGTTGTAGGGAGAAAGTGGTGATTGTTCCCTGGATTATGGGAGTTAGTTTGAATTTAGAGACCTTGCAAGAGACTGGAGGGCAACAGGGTACTGAGGTCTCTCACTAAGCCAGGGTCAGGAAGGTAAGCAGGAAACAGGCCAACTTTTGTGCAAAAAGAAGTGTAATTTTTTTCCCTTTTGGATGGAGTCAGTAAAGTGCCTGCCTAGCATGCTCAAAGCCCCGGGGTACCAATCCCAAGCACTGAATAAACTGGGCACGGTGACACACATCTGTAATCCTAGCACTGGGAAGGTAGAGGCAGGAGAATCAAAAGTTCAAGGTCATCCTTGGCTACATAGAGAGTTTGAGAATGGCCTGGACTAGGTAGGACCCTGTCTCACAAAACAAAACAAAACAAACAAACCTCATTCCCTGAGAAGATATCAGGCATAGAGTTGGGACCTGCCAGTGTAGACCAGAAAGGAAAAGGCTGTGGCTGGTCGCATTGGAGGAAGTTTCTGAAGGGGTTGCAATGACTAGAAAGTGCACCCCCCTACCCGAGAACCCAAGAGAACCCAAGGACCTGCAGCAGAGCAGCCTTTGAACGCCTGTGGCTCCTGGAGGGGCCAACAGGCAGGAGGAAAGCATCTGAAGTAACAGGTGGGAAGAAAGGCACACACTGGGGCTGGATGGCTTCAGCTGTCAGCTCAACACACCTAGGAAGAGGGAAAGTCAACTGAGGAATTATCTTTATCACACTGGCTTGTAGTCATATCTATGAGGCATTTTCTTGAATGTTGAGTGATGTCGGAGGGCCCAGCCTACTGTGGATGTTGCCGCTCCTGGGAAGGTGGCCCTGGCATTAGAAAGCAGGCTGAACACAGGCCAGAGGAGCAAGCCAGTGCTCCTCCATGGTCTCTGCTTCAGTTCCTGTCTCCTGGTTCTCATCCCGCGTTCCTTCCCGGGCTTCCCTCAGCTGTGAACTGTGTTTGGGATGCCTGAGAGAAATAAAGCCTTTCTTCCCTAAGTTGGTTTTGGTCATGGTGTTTTATCAAAGCGATAAATAGCAGACAAGGAATACACTCTGCCAGTAAACAGCAGGAATCCAGGAGGGAACGGGGAGTGTCCAGAGTTCTCTCGGGGTCTCTTGTGCGATCAAACAAACCATATAACATTTTTATGTGAATTTATTATGGTTTATGCCCTTGGGTAGGGAGGGGTAAATGGGGGACTTACATAGAAACACACACCCGGCACCCAGCTCTGCATGGGCAGTTCCAGATGGCTTCCGCACCTGCCCACAGTCTTCATTAACTTTCGCACACACATCTTGGGCCCACAGTCTTGCCCCAGGTCAGTAAATGCCCCCTCGCCCATCCACAGGTGCGAAGCCAGAGCCATCTTTTTCTCCATGCCCGCTGTTCTTGGCGGCCTGCGGCTTCTGTCACAAGATGGCTCCCAGAAGCCCCTCTGCAGTCAGTTCTCCGAAGCAGGCCCCACCCCTTGGAGGAAACAGGTAGTTTGGGACACAGGGAGGGAGACAGCATCCCTCTGCTCCCTATTGTGGATTCCCCATGCTGCTGCAGCTCAGCTCTGGGCTTTGAGAGCAGTAGTAGGACAGAGACCCTTTGAAATGAATGTGTGATTGAACATTTCAAGTTTTAGATCAGACCAAATCCTTTGGATCCACAGAAACATTCAGAGATGCATAGAGGAAAGCGGTGTGGTTGAAGCAGCCATAGGAGAGAGCCTAAACTATTTCCTGTTTGTGCAGCCATTGCACACAGCCCTTTCTTTTTTCTTTTTCATTTTTTATTTTTTACTTTTGTCTTTTTTGAGACAGGGTCTCCTTGTAGCCCCAGCTGTCCTGGAACTCACTATGTAGACCAGGCTGGCCTTGAACTCGCAGAGGCCTGCCTCTGCCTCTGCTGGGATTAAAGGCGTGCACCACCACGCCCGGCGCTGTTTTCTTTTTTAAAATGTGTATGAGTGTATTGCCTGCATAAGTGCACCCGTACATGCAATGACCACAGAAGTCAGAAGAGGATGTCAGATTCCCTTAGAACTGGAGTTATAGATGGTTGTTAGCTGCCATGTGGGTTCCGGGAATCAAACCTGGGTCCTCTGCAAGAGCAGACAGTGCGCTTTAACTGCTGAGCCATCTCTCTAGCCCCAAATGCAGCCCTTTCAATGGACTGGTTTGCAGAACACATCAGTTCTGTATGGTGGCCAGGCTATATGGTGTATGGAAGGCTATAGGCGTGCTTGTGTTTATAAACAATATTTATAGTTTACCCCATAGTGTGGGTTTATTTCTTAGTGACAGACAGTTGTCTTTAATTTGTGCTCCTCAGTAAGTAAGCAATCCTAGTATCATTAAGGAGAGGAACTTCAACCAGATGGTCCAGCTCATATCACAGTCCCTATCTGGGGTTTCACATAGCACAACAGGTGCAGCACAGCCTGAGTGCACCTGATAGGGGTGTGTGTGTGTCGGGGGGCTGTGTGTGGCTGTGAGGGCTTTGGGTTTATAGGAGAAAAGATAATGGGCTTTGGTGTCTACTTGGCAAGGAAAAGCCACACCTCAACTCTGACATGTTTATTAATAGCTACACAAAGGACTTTGACTCTGCAGGAATCCAGGTGAACTTGTTCCCCACCCAAACCCTGCTTTGTCCTGCCTCCCTGTCCCATTCCTGTGGGCCCCTGTGGAATTGCCCTGCTCTACCTAGAGTGCTGCTTCCCAGTCTCGCTACAGATTAGAATCACCAAAAGAATTGGTAATTTAAACTTTTTTTTTTTTTTTTTGTCTTTTTGAGACAGGGTCTCCTTGTAGCCCCAGCTGTCCTGGAACTCACTATATAGACCAGGCTGGTCTTGAACTCACAGAGATCCGCCTGCCTCTGCCTCCCGAGTGCTGGGATTAAAGGTGTGTGCCATTAGGCCTGGCAATTTAAACTTTTTTAAAAATAGACAAATGCTGGGCTCAGGGATGGCTCAGTGGATAAAGGGTCTGTTGTATAAGCATGGGGACCAGAGTTTGGATCTTCAGCACTCACTTAAAAGCCTGGCATGGAGTCATGTACCTGTAACTCTAACTCTATGGGCATAGAGACAGATGAATCCCAGGAACTTGCTGCTAGCCAGTCTAAGTAAAACAGTAAGCTTCAGGTTCTAATAAAAGGTCTTGTCATGAGAAACAAGATAGAGAAGTAATACACAGAAGACATCCCAATGTCAACCTTTAGCCTCCCCCTGGATCCTCTTGCACAGGCTAGTAAACATTATAGCCTCCGCACATACACATGCACACACATGCATATACCACACACATACACACACACACACACAAAACTCTCACAAATTAAAAAAATAAAATGATATACACAAATGCCAAGTCACCCTCAACTGAGTTCTATCAGTAAGATCTGGAATTAGTATTTAAAAAATTTATTATTTCTATTTTATGTGTATGAGTGTATTGCCTGCATGTACATAAGTGCACCCATGTCATAAAATACCTGCAGAGGTCAGAAGAGGGTGTCAGAACCCCTGGAACTGGAGCTACGGATGGTTGTTAGCTGCCATGTGGGTGCTGGGAACTAAACCCAAGTCCTCTGCAAGAACAGCCAGTGCTCTTAACTGCTGACTCATCTTTCCAGTCCCTGGAATTCCTGGAATTAGGCTTTTTTTTTTTTTTTTTATCTTTTTGAGACAGGGTCTCCCTGTAGCCCTAGCTGGCCTGGAACTTGCTGTATAGACCAGACTGACCTTGAACTCACAGAGATTCACCTGCTTCTGCCTCACGAGTGCTGGGACTACAGGCACCTGGCTGGAATTGGTATTTTTTTTTAACATCTCTTGGTGATTTAAAAAAAAAAAAACATATGTAAGCATGGTGGTGCATGCCTTTAATCCTAGCACTTGGGAGGCAGAGGCAGGTGGATCTTTGTAAGTTCGAGGCCAGCCTGGTCTACATAGTGAGTTCCAGGACAGCTGGGGCTACAGGGAGACCTGTCTCAAAAACAAACAAACAAACAAACAAACATATGTGTATGTGAGTGTCTGTGTGTGGGTATATGCACATGAGTGCAGTGCCTATGGATGCCAGAAGGGGATGTCAGATCCTCTGGAACTGGATGTGGGTGCTGGGACTGAACTCAGGTCCTCTGCAAGAGCAGCAAGCACTCTTAACAGATGAGCCATCTCTCCAGCCCTCTTGGTGGTTCAGATGTAGAGTTCAGATCTAAAAACCCGAGGAGGATGTCAAGCAGTGGGCGGGGTTGCAGAGCTCTGTGGAACAGCTCCAGAGACACTGACAAGGTCAAGAGCAGAAACCCATTCCTTTGGTAAGCACCCATTTCTTATCTGGTCTGTGGCTGTCTACTATCAGCAGCCACAACCCCAGTACTTAAAAATCTAAAATAGGCATGCAAATCAACATTTACGGATGATAAATCAGAAAGAAATTTACTTTAAAACAATTCTTTAGTATACATGTAATTTTATCGATTTATTAAGGACAAAGTTAAATTTCCATGCTAATGAAATGGGCGGCCTATTTATTTTTAAATTCAATCTTGACTGAATATTCGGCAATGCAGGATGCAGGGCATCTTCACTGTCTTTCAGACCTGATTGATATTTGATTTCATAACCATCAGTCCTGAGAATGTATGTTGCTTTCCATAAATACGTACAAAAAATGGTAGAGGTATGTTTAGGGCCATTTCAGAAATTGTTGGTATTTTTGTCCTAATCCCAAGATGAAATTCATTGAATGATTTATAAAAAAGTCTTTTTGATTATGTGTGGGTATGTGCACCTGACTGCAGGTGTCTGCAGAGGCCAAAGGTATCAGATCCCCTTGGAACTGGAATTACAGTCATCTGTGAGCTCTGGATGTGAGTTCTGGGACCTGAACTGGGTCCTCTGCAAGAGCAGTATGCGCTTTCAACAGCAGAGTCATCTCTCCAGACTCCATTGAATGATTTTTATGAAACGCAAGTCAGCAACCCAAACAGCCTTTTCTAAAAAACACCACACGATGCAATCCAGAGATAGACTGGCGATGCATACACACTGAGGAGGTAGTGACGGTAGGAAAATACGGTCTTTGTTTTCTGTAATTAACATTGCATTTCTGTAAGAGCAAAAAAACTTTGTATGTACACTACAAACACTGCAATTCACAGCATACAGCAGTCGCACATCTGAGCCGAAGTGTTACAGGCTGCGCTTGTTGGCTGTGGGAGGCACTCGGAGTGCAAAGGACACATCGGTATGTTCAGAGCCAAGCCTGCAATACAGTCCAGCAACTCGGGCTCTTGCTGCTAGAAACATCCTGGCTTCGTTATGTGTTTGGTTTCCAATTAATTTTTGGCTGTTACACATTAAGAAATATTTTATTGTTGCCAAATTTTCCACAATACCCATATGCATTTATAACTCACCATTTAAGATGCTGAGGCTCACTTACTAAACCAGTGTGGCACGGAGATGCTATGTGAAGGGCAGACACTAACAGCAGTGCATTGGGATGACCTCACACCATCACATGGTGAGGATTGGTGGGGCTGATGCTGATGAGGGTTGGTGTCTCCATTTTGTTCACATCGTGAGTCGGTGGTTTGAACTCAAACCATCCAATACTCATCCTAGTGGGGCTCTTTGCTGCCTCTCACAATGGCAATAGTTTAAAAAACGTCTAGATAAATTCTGCAGAAGTTGACCTTCTTGAAACCAGAGGAACAAGATCCCTCCAGGCTTAAGGACTTGGCAGATCCCTGCAGGATGAGGGGTGGGTTTGCTGTGTTGGTAGCTGCCAGGATCAGAAGTTGCTGCAGCATAGAGACTCACTGTTCTTATCACCATCTCCATCTGTGTTGTGGACAGAAGTGTTTCTAATGGGAAGTGCAATTAGAGCCCAGTGAGGCTTTGGAGGGCTGAAGCCACCTAGGATAAGAACTGAGTAAACAGCATCCCAGCTCAGCCCTGCCCTTGAACTTGACAGAGTGGAAAATGAAGGGGAAGGCGCCTGGCTTTGGTGAACTTTGTCCTTTGCCCAGAGGTGCCTTTTAGTGTGCCGCCTCTGCCTTTCTCACTGGGTGTCCCCACCCCCATTTCCTGGGTCCTTGCCTCTGCTCCCGTCCTTTCCCTTCCTCCTCTTCATGGCTGGTGCTGCTGTCCAGAGCCTTTACGCTAGAGTCTTGAGCATCTCTGGCATCTTTGGTCCAAGTGGTGGCTGGGTCCTCAGGCCACTCTGCCCTGTACCTCAGAGCACAGCCTCTGCTGCACCACCTCAGGTGGTTCTCCTCATTCCTCTATCCCTTGGGGTTCTGGATGCCAACTGGAGGACAGTAGAGACTGGGTAGAAAAGGGGTGTCACCACAGCTTTCCAGAGACCAGTGAAAAACTATCCCCAAGGACCAAATCTGCTTTCTTCTGTTACTGTAAACCCTTTGATGATAGCCTGTTATTGATGGTTTACTGTGTACTAGGCATTGAAGTAGTTTACACGTATTGTCTCATTTAATCCCCTCAACAGGCCAACGGGTGAGGTGGGGGCACTTATTCTCTCATTGTAGACTAGGGAAAACAGGAACATAAGTTAACATAGGTTAAGTACTTGTCCCCAAATCATAACACTAGTGGGAACTAGATTCTTTTTAATTTTTTTTTACTTATTTAATTTTATGTGTGTGTGTGTGGGGGGGGTTGCCTGCATGTATGTAAGTGCATCTGTGTCGTGTAATGCCTGGGAAGGCCAGAAGAGGATGTTGGATCACCTGGAACTGGAGTTACAGTTGTTAGCTGTGATGTGGATGCTGAGAACCAAAGCTGGGTCCTCTGCAAAAGCAGCCAGTGCTCTTAATCCTTGAGCCATCTCTCCAGTCCCAGGAGGTAGATTCTTAAAAGCCCATGTATATCTGCACTGAGTGGACTGGGGCTGGAGAAACAAATGGTCCTGATGCAAGCTCAAGGGATTCAGTCTACCCCAAAGGAAACAGGAAAAACATGGAGCTGGAGAGACTACTTCCAAATTCATCCTAGACAGTGGGCTGGGCAGATCTAACCAGGTACCCAGTTCAAGGGTATGCAAATGGATCTATGTGCAGTAGGATGGGAAGAAGACTTCACCCTGGAGGAGGAGGACCTAGAATCTAGGTCAGGAATTGGGCCTTGGCCACTGGCTGAGATGCAGGGCAGGGTCTGTGTTATTTAGGGAGGTGGTGGCCCTCTGGGGGAAGAAGACACCTAGGCAAAGGCTCTGTCATTGGGATGGGTCATCCCAGGATCAGGAACAGGGGAAGTGTCATGAGACAGAGCATGGAGGACACCAGGTGCCTACAACTACTTCTGGTCCTGGGGTTGCTGGATCTAGAGAGATAAAAGGAGACTTAGAGCAGGAGATATAGGTGTCTCCACCCCATGCGACTAGATGCTAGATGCAAAACTCAACAGCCACTGCATCTGAAACCCTACAAACCAGAGGTCACTGGCAAATGTTCTGCTTCCTTTTGGATGAGGTCATGCAGTGGGAGGCATGAACACATCCAGATGAAGAAGCTGAGAAGGGCAAGGTATGAGGCAAGGAAGTGGCTCCTGTCTGCTAAGATCCCAGAGAAAGTTCCTCTCAAAGCCTCTCTCATCCTTAGCTAGCTGATGAAAGCTCTCTGTCCCTGGTGGAACAGAAATCAAGGTGGGAAGCAGTTGAAGCATCCAGCAGTCCAGACCATCTCAGCTGACAAAAAGGAATCTCAGATTTCTTTTTATTTCTGTATTGTTTGAGACTTGCTTATTTCGTGGTATATCTTGGTGTTCTAGTTTGTCTCTCCATTGCTGTGACAAGACACTCTGACCACTACCAACTTGGGGAGGAAAGGGTTCATTTGTCTTACACCTCCCAGGTCACAGTTCATCAGGGAGCCCAAGGCAGGAAACTGGAGGCAGGAACCTGGAGGCAGGAGCTGGAGCGCAGGCCATGGAGGAATGCTGCTTACTGGCTTGCTCCCCTGGCCCCTGCTCAGCCTGCTTTCTTATGTAACACAGACCTCTGTGCCCAGGGGTGGCATCACACACAGTGGGCTGGGCCCTCCCATATCATTCATCAATCAGAAGATGCCCCACAGACATGGCCACAGGACAGTCCTGTGGAGGCAATTCCCCAATTGAGGCTCCCTCAACCCAGGTATGTCAAGTTGACACTCAAGCTATCCAGCACACTTGGCTAATAGCCCAAATTGGATTAGAATAAAACAATATGATAGTTAATAGATATTGAACAGCCACTATATCGTACATATTATAAAACTCTATGAAGTGGGCACTATTGTCATTTTGACTGATGAAAAAACTAAAGCTCAGAAAGTTACTGATTATGTCAAGGATAAATATCACAGATCATGAGTAGCAATCCCAGGCTTTAATTCAGACATAAGTGGACACTCATAACCACTGTGTATAAGCTGAAAGCCTCAGGCCAGAGTCTCTACCATGGTAGTTTCCTGGAACTGCACCTTAGGTGGATGAATACACAAGGTAGATGGATGGATTCAAGTCACACTAGAATTCACTAGACTGTCTCAACGCAAGTGGACCACATGCTCACTGGCTGGAGATGGAAAGAGGAACCATAGTCTCAGTGCCCTTTAAGTTTCCTGGATATGAGTCTCATTAGAAAACAAGCCCTGGACATTCTCAAAATATCAGTCTTCCGATGTTTCTAGTCTTCAGTGTTCTGGGTTGTCCAATGCTTAATCTGGGAACCTCTATTGGAGTCTAAGAAGCAAAGTTCTGGTTCTAGGATGTGCAGATCAGAATAAGCTCCAGAGTAAACTTGGGTCAAGAGGCGCCTTTCTCTCTCTAGATGTGAAATTCTTTGCACAGATATTTCAGAAAGGGTACATACGTACTCAGCCATCTACAGAAGGCAAAAATCAATGAGGAGCCAATAAATGGCTCCCAAGACACTAAAGAAACAGAAAGTCAGGTCCCACCCTCAGAAGGGGCTGGGTAAGCATACAGGTCTATGATTTATCAGGAGACAGACTGCCAGGCAGTGTAACGATCAGGACTTGAGGCAGGAGACCCATGCAGTTCAGCCTTAGGGACCAGTACAACACGGTGCAAGGAGGGAAGAGGGCTTAGAGGCAGCTGTGGGCGACTATTGGAAGTTGTGGTTTGAATGTAAAATGTCCCCAGAAGGCACATGTGTTTGGTCCTTGTCTGGTGGAACCGTTGGAAGGCTGTGGGACCTTTAGGAGGTAGTTTATTGGAGGAAGTGGGTCACTGGGAGTGGGCCTTGAATTTCATGGCCTGGCCCTCCTTCCTGTCGGCTGTCTGCTTTCTGACTGTGGACATACTATGATCAGATCACGCTTTCCTGTCACTATGGACTACACTCCCTTGAATTTTAGGCCAAAATAAACTGTCCTTACATCGCTTCTTGTTGGGTATTTGATCACAGTGACGAGAAAAACGTTCTTGGGATGGGTCTGATTGTCACTGAGCCACAGGATCATAGACAAGGAAATGGAAGTCAGCGACTACTGGTCTTGTCTGAACTTGGATTGCTGCGTGGCCAGCACCTGAAGCTTGTTGCTGGCCTGTCTTGAGGAGGAAGAGGAAAGGGAGAAGGAAGAGGAGAAACTTCCCGAGTGCGCTTCACTCTTAGATTCCATGTGACATGGCCAGTCCTCACTTCAGAAATGTCGTCCTGCTGAGTGAGAGTTGTGCGCAGTGCTCCCCCCAGCTGGCATCGCTCAGGAACCTGCCTCTTACCAGCTCTGGTGGCTTAGAGGGACACATTACAGCAACGGAAGAGGTTGTACTCCTCTTTAGCTGGGAAGGGCGCTGCATCTGAAAGCACTTGCCTCACTGAACAGAGTGCTGGCCCCTGACACTTCTTGGACTGGCTCCACGGGGTCCTCAACCCCAACTCCTGGTATCTTTGTACCTGTGCACTCACTGCCCACCCAGGACCATGGGTCTCACTGCAGTGCCTAACTGCTTTCTTTGGGTGGTTGGTTCAGAGGGCGAGTTGCTTCTCCGGGTATCTTCCCTACATCCTTTGCCAGGCATCTCAGACACAGACTTCTTTCTTCCTCCCTGTTGTCAAGGACCAGGATGCTTGGACTCTGTTCTGGTGCAAAGTACCAGAGGAAAACAAAAGACTTGGCAGGCACCCTGGTGCCGGCTTGTTCTAGATTCTCCTTCCTTTTTCTTTATTCCCTGCTGGTTGGAGACTGCCTTCCATCCACCACTCCTCACAGTTTCAGACATATCACACCTGGTTCCACCTCTCCCTCCCGCCTTTCTTTCCTGAATCACTTTCCTCTTCCTCCTCCTGGGCTGCTGACCACCCACATGAGTCTCCCCTCTAGGCTGGATGGTGGAAAGGACAGGTCACAACGCTCAGGTCTGGCATTGATGGGAATGAAAGCTCCAAGATGCAAGCTCAACATTTTTGTTTTGGTTTGTTTTGGTTTACAGCCATCATCATATAACTTGATTAGCTCATGTGCTAACTCCAGTCCGACCTGGCTAATTACAGACCATGCTATTGAGGTCAGAACACACACAGATCATCAAAGTGTGGAGTCACTCTCTGTATCTGAGAACTATTGCTGATTCTGAATAATCCTAAGGTTAGTTTCAAAGGCTTATATTGCACCACAGACTCTGGTTGTTCTTGGGCTGGTGAGGAGGAGTTGTCCTTTCCACTTCTGAGGTATCCATGACCCTGATGGGATCAAGTGTTCAGAGGAATGACTGTTCTAAGACCCCAGAAACTCTTCATAACGTGACAGCCTTAATCTTAGCAAGAATGCCTCTATAGTGGAACGGTGGGGACTCTCATCAGCAGAATGTGGTTGAAAGTCATACCGTTTGGGAAGCAATGCTGGAGCACAGACCTTGATGGTCTCAGGCCTTGGCAGGACAGACGCCTTGATGTTATCTCAGTGTCGAGGAGGAGGAGCCACCTGGCTGCTTCCCAGCCAGCCTGGGTCCTTGCCTGACCCCCTTTTCAAGATTTCCTGGCTGTGCTCATTTCTCTCTTTTGCTCCCTCCCTGCCCCCCTCCCCCCTTTCCTCCTCCCTTCCCTGACCCCTCCCTCCTTCCCTTCCTCTTCACTGTTTTCCCAATCTGTAAAGACTGAGAACAAACATTCCAAATGTGTTCCCCTTCCCTTCCCCTATTTCTAGTCTTAAAGCAACAGCAGCAGAAGACGGTTGTGCCATGAGCCCAAAGGGAAAGCTGTGGTTTGTAGACAGCCCTGTTCCCTCTCCTTACAGCCTCTTCTCCAGCGGTGGAAGCCTCCAGCCTCCCAGAACCTTTGGAGTCCTAGGCCAGCCCTTTCTCCCCTACCTTACATCTGGCCACAGGCTGCGCTTCCTTTCCCACTGCTTAAAAAAGAGCACTTAGAAGAAGAAGGAAAAAAAGGTCGGGCATGGTGGTGCACGCCTTTAATTCCAACACTTGGGAGGTAGAGACAGGCGGATCTCTGAGTTCGATGCCAGCCTAGTCTACATGGTGAGTTCCAGGCCAGCTGGGGATACAGGGAAACTCTGTCTCAAAAAGGCCCAAAACACCTTTAGGTCGCTATGATGTTCCTCTGTGTTGTGAAAGTGCCTTTAAAAAGGGTGACTGGCTAGTCATGGTGGCATGTGCCTATAATCCTAATACTTGGGAGGCTGAGATAGGAGGACTGAGATTTTGAGGCCAACATAGGCTATTAGCAAAACCCTGTCTCAAATAAATAAATAAATAAATAAATTAATAGATGGTGACTGAATTATAAGCTAGAATGGACATCTGCTTGCTGGTATGGCAGACAGTGACTGTGAGTGGGAAGGGAACTAGGGCAGGGGAGGGAGGCCAATGGAAGGAGATGACTCTAGCCAGTTGAGGTGAGTGGAGGGGACAGTGTGGGCAGTTTCTATTGCTGAAGAGATTCTCAGGCCTTCCTGGATTCGTTTACCAGGTCCTGAGCTCCAGAACTTTCCTACACACCCCTGATCACCCCTGAAGTCATCTCTTCTGCCAACAGCTCTCAGCCAGGGTCTTTCTCTTCTCACCAGGACTGACTGCTTAGGACCAAAGGGTTTTCCCTTTCGAAGACATCTGTCAATGTTGTCAGTCATAAGTACGGCGTCAAGGTGGAGGTCTAATCTACTCCAGAAAAGCCTATCTGCCTTGTGAGACATAAAAGTCAAAGGCTTAGCGCAGTGAAGAAACCTCAGTTTTGGATTCCTTGTCTGAGGCCCAGACTGAGAACATCTCCACACATTTCACTTGCTGTTTATTATGACCCTGTAAAATCAGTCTAATTGTCCTCATTTTAAGATGAGAAGCCCAAACTGAAAACATTGAGAAGTTTAGGTTGCTTGTCCTGTCCCGTGTGTGCCCTTTACTGGCTCCTGAGACCCCTGTGCTGAGCCCCAAATCCTGCCCCAGACCTGCCTAAGTCGAGGGCACTCTCAGGAAAGGAGGCCCAAGGCTTTAGATTTAGCACCAGCAAATATAAACAGGGCGTCCACTGCATGCCAGGCTCAGTCATCCCCCACCCCCACCCCCAACCTCTCTCTCTGCCTCCTTGATGTTTGTGGCAACCATATTATGGATCAGTCCAGGAATACAGCTATGAGAAGGCATGTAATGGCACAAGGGAGCCATGTTACAATTTTCCTACCATGTCAATCATATTTAAATTTGGTCTATGGGGCTGGAGAGATGGCTCAGCGGTTAAGAGCACTAGCTGCTCTTGCAGAGGACCTGGGTTTGATTCTCAACATCTAGATGGCAGCTAACAACTGTCCATAACTCCAATTCCAGGGAATCCGATGCCTTCTTCTGACCTCCACAGGCATTACATGGCACAGGTGCATTTACATACATGCAGGCAATACACTCATACATATCAATTAAAATTAATAAAATAAAAAATTGGTTTACATAAACTTGGCATGGCCATACATGCCTGTAACCCAAACATTGGGCATTGGAGATAGATGGATCCTGGAAGCTTGCTGGCCAGTCAGCCTGGCTGAAAAGGCAAGCTTCAGGCTCAGTGAGAGACCCTGTCTCAAAAAATTAGGTGCGGCACAACAGAGGACACTTGGTAACCTCTTCTGACTTCTGCATGTGTACTCATCCCCCCACCCCAAACATGTGCATTTACAGCATACACACATACACACATGCACACAAACTTTTATGTAAATATGAACATTTATGTGTGTGTGTTTATGTGTGCCCATGTCCAGCCCTGGAAGCAGTTGAACAATGTGTCTCTCAGATGTATTCTGCTAAACAAACAATTTTCCCCTGGGATTTGTGCTCAAACATACTGAAATCAAGTATCAAAACATCATATTAACAACAGGAAATTGTTCTGAGGTAGTTCCCTTTCCAAACTGATTGTGATGCATAAACCAGCCAAACAGGAGTCCAGCATACTGCAGTGAACTCTTCTCACCGGTGTACACTTTACTGTACATCGCTGCTGCAGAGGACTTTATGTTTGTGGTATGTGTTCTAAGAATACTCAAAAGCCACAAATAAATTATGCAGATTCAAGAAATCAGCATGCCAGACGGCTGTTGCACACCTGAAATCCCAGCACACAGTATGATAGTGAGTTCTCAGCCAGCCTGAGTCTTATAGTGAAACCTTGTCTGTCTCTGTCTCTCTTTCTCTCTCACACACACACACACCAAACAACAGGCTGTCGAGTCGCTTCAGTGGGTCAGTGGGTAAGAGCACTTGCCACTAAAACTGATGACCTTAATTCAATCCTGAATGCACATAGTGGAAGGAGACAACTGACTGCAGAGAAATTCAAGTGTGTGCAGGATTCAAAATGCAGAAGGTTCTCCATTGTTGAGAGCTGGCTCGAGTTTTGCACTGGGCCCGCAAAACAGCAGGGACTTCAAATCATTAAAGAACTGACTTCTATCAACACTGGGGGATGGGAAGGGGGTGTTTTGAAACATCTTTCCTCACTTGAGCTTCCAGAGGAATACACAACTGGCTAACACCTTCATTTGGCTCCTGTGTGACCCTGAGCAGAGGACTTGGCTACACTGTGCTGGACTCCTGACCCATGGAGACTGAGATGATAAGGTGATATTTCAAGTTGCTGCATTTTGGTGACTTGTTACACAGCAACAGGAAAACTAAGATATTGGAACTGGTGAGTTGGTAAAGGAGCTTGCTGCACAGGCCTGACAACCTGAGTTCAATCCCTGGAACCCACCCACGTAAAGGAGGAAGGAGAGAACTGACTGCAAAAGTTGTCCTCTTACTTCCACATGCATACCGTGGTGCATACCATCCCCTGCCAGGAATAATAAATAAATACATTAAAAATTATTTAAAAACTAAACTATTGACTTTTTAGAATCAAAAATATTCCCTATTACAGTCGGGTTTCCTAGGCACTATTTGGGCCCATGTCTTATGCACCAAGAGGTTACCTACTGCTGACGTGCCCTACAGAGAGACACTTCTGAGCTGTGCAACAGAAAGGCTGAATGACAGATAAGCACTTATTCCTTTAACAAATACTGGATGCCTACTGCTACCAGGCATTGGGCTGGGGCAATGGCAGTAAATAATTCAGGTAGAATTCTCTGCTTTGCTGAAGTTATATTCTAAAAGGGGGAGGCTAAAAATTAATTAAGGGCATAAATAAGATGATCACACAAGTGTTTAGAGCTGTGAAGATGCCAAGAGGGTAGAGTGAGGAATGCCAGGGGAGGGCTGGGGTTGTCAGTTATAGGACTCCCTGGGAAAGTCAGGGAGGTATCTGAGAGGAGCTGTGGTGGTTCGAATGAGTATCCTCCATAGGCTCGTAACATGTCTGGGGAGGGTCATGAAACCTTCAGGAGGTTCAGCCTTACTGGAGGAAGCATGTTGCTGTGTGCTGGCTTTGAGAGTTCATAGACATGCCCATTTCCAGTCTGTCTCTCTCTGCTTCCCATGCCTGTTTGAAGATGTGAATGATCAGCTTTCTGCTCTGGTTACCTCCTGCCATGCTTCCTCACCATCATGGACTCTTACTCCTCTGGAACTGTAAACCCAATAAACACTCTCTCCTATAAGTTGCTTTGGTCAAGGTGTTTTATAGTAGCAACAGCAAAGGAACCAATACAGGGGTCTTGGATCTGAGACCTAAGATAATAAGGATCCAGCCAAGCAGAGTTGGAAATCTTAGCCACTGCACTTTAGAGTATGAGAACTCTGAGTTCAGGACCAGCCTAGATTGTATAGTGAGACCCTGTCGAAAGAAGAAAGAAAGAAAGAAAGAAAGAAAGAAAGAAAGAAAGAAAGAAAGAAAGAAAGAAAGAAAGAAAGAAAGAAAGAAAGAAAGAAAGAAAGAAAGAAAGAAAGAAAGAAAGAAAGAAAGAAAGAAAGAAAGAAAGAAAGAAAGAAAGAAAGAGAAAGAAGGGGGAAGGAAGGAAGGAAGAGAGAGAGAGGAAAGTAAAGAAGGGAAGGAGGAAGAGGCGGGGAAGGATTGAATGGGGAAGGGACGGAGGTGAGGAAGAGGAGGAGGGGCAAGGGAAGATGGAAATGAGCTCCCAGGCTCTGCAAGCCTTCTTCACAGTGACATTTGGCAGGTGCCCGTGCTAGGACTGAGGGTCTTCCCAGCATCCTCGGTGTCCCCTTGAGGATTCAGCATGCATAATATCCAAGGAGCCCACCTAGTCTTAGCCTGGGGCCTGAGCTCCTTACCCTAGGGTCCTAGCTGCTCAATCACCTCTAACTTGCTCTGGTGATATTAGATAAGACTTAAGCTTCAAAAGATTTTTCCAGGTAACCTGCCCTGTGTTGTCTGGAGGTTAGATCCTTGCCAGACAGAGAAGGCTCTGTTCTTAGCTCTGACGCAGTCTCCCCTGTGAGAGATTTTCTTAGAAAGTGTTTGTGTTCCCAGCAGAGGTCCTGGGTTATCTCAGCCCCACCCTGTGTGAGTGGTCTAGGTGCCAGCCAGTCTTCCATGTCATCACAGGACTCAGGTCAGTGCCAGGCTCGTGGACAGCTTCCTCAGTCTCCCTCCTGCTCACAGACTCCAGTGTGGGTCTGGGGGAGAGAGCAGAAGCAAAGGCCCACAGACTCTATGTCTAAATACTTGAATTTATGTATCAAGCTGGCATAAAATGTAGTTGAGCCCTGCCTTAGTCAAACAGTTCTGTCAAATTTAACCCACAAGGCCAGGCCTGAATTTGCACTTCCTTTTTAATTAAAAAAATATTTTTATTATTTTTATTTTATGTGTATTAATGTATTGTCTGTGTGTGTAAGTGCACTTGTGTTGTGCAATGCCCATGAAGGTCAGAAGAGGGCATTGAATCCTCTGGAACTGGAATTATAGATGGTTGTTAGCCACCATGTGGGTGCTGGTACCTGAACCCAGGTCCTCTGTAAGACCAGTCCGTGCTCTTAACTGCTGAGTCATCTCTCCAGCCCCTGAATTTGTGCGGCTTAAAGTTGCACACCAGGAATCGGAGCTCTGGCCTGCAGTTTGCAGCCTGCTCCCCTCTCATCCCATGCCTGCTCCATCCCGCACTATAGAGGTGGGGAGGTTTCCTGAATTTATGTAGACATCCTGGCCTACGTGTCCAAGCTTCACACCATCCACCACCCTCTCCAAACATCTGTCCCTCTGCCTCGGAGGGAGGGCACCGGGTCCTGCACTCTCAGGAGGATGTGCTCCAACACCAGGCATGTTGAAAGTGTGGAAGTGACTAGAGCCGGATGCTCTAGAATGGGGTGGGTGGGCACATCCCTTTGGCCGTGGAACAGAGGGCACACTGTATGTCAGGGCACAGCTGGAAAAAAGGTGGAAGAGACCCTTTAAGGGCCCAAGGAGGCCACCTTTTGCCTCAATCTAGGGAAGCTACTAGTTAAGAGTGAGAACTTTCTAGCACTTTTCCATGGTGCTGCCTCTCTTGCACTTTAGGGCAATTTTATACTTTAATTGCTTTAAATATTTATTCTCACAAGTTTTCAAATTTATAGAAAAAGCTTAATGAATTAAAAGCTTACTTCATTTTTTGTTTTTAGGGTTTTTTTTTTTCGCAGCTTTTTGAATCAGGGTGTCACCATGTAGGCCTGGCTGGCCTCAAACTCATGGTGTGCACCACCGTGCCTGGCTCTATTTCCTTCTATATGTGAATATAAACACACATGTGGACACCTACAGTGACTTTGCTGCTGCTACTGTTGTTTTGGTTTTTGAGACAGGGTCTCTCTGTAGCCCCAACTGACCTGGAACTCACTGTGTAGACCAAGCTGGTCTCTATCCACAGAGATACACCTGCCTCTGTCTCCTGAGTACTGGGATTAAAGGGCATGCCACCACACCTGGCCCTACAAGAGACTTTTAATGAACCCCTGGAGAGATAATTGCAGACATTGTGATTCTTCACAGTGTGCACTTTGTGTGCATGGTAGTTCATGAAAGCGCAGAACTGTGGGGAGGACAGAGGGCAGCCTTGACATACATTTTCAGATACCTTCTGTGTTTTTGTTTGAGATAGGGTCTCTCAATGACCTTGAACCTCACCACACAGGCCGGATCAACTGGCCCAAAAGCTTCCAGGGATCTGTCTGTCTCCCATCTTGCCATTGTTTGGATTATAGGCAAATGCCACTACTCTTTAAAAAAAAATATTATTTTTGTTGTTTTAATGTGCATGAGTATATTACTTGCATGTATATAAGTGTACCTGTGTTTTGCAATGCCATGGAGGTCAGGAGGGTGGTGAATCTCCTGGAACTGGAGTTACAGACAGTTGTTAGCTGATATGTGGGTGCTGGGAATCGAACCCAAATTCTCTGCAAGAGCAGCCAGTGCTCTTAACCACTGAGCCGTCTCTCCAGCCCCAAACACCACTACTCTTGGCTTTGAAAAAAAGAATGAGTTTTGGCAATCCAAAGTCAGGTTTTCACACTTTACAGGTTTTCATATGCTAAGGCAGACACTTAACCATTTTTGTAGCCCTAGTGCACTTTCTATGCACAAGGGCACTCTCTTACTTACCCACAGTACAATGAATAAAATAAGGAACTTTAACACTGAGAGTCTGTGGTTGTCTATATCATGCACTGTATATTCTAATTTTTGTCACTTGTTCCAACAGTGTCCTTCAAGGTGGCACCAAAAATGTGGCATTTGGCTATTAAATTTCTCTGAGTTTCTAAAATGGATTTTGTTTAAAAATTCTTTCACATATTAGTCTATAACTGTTTCTCATCTTTGTCTTTTGATTGATGTATTTGGGAGTAGAGGCTAGCAGTTTTTAGAGTATCCCTCAATTTGGATTGTCTGCTGTTTCCTTCTGATTAGATTCAGGTCATCTATTTGGGGCAAGAATACTTCCTGAGTGACGTTGTGTCCTGGGTACTTCTCACTAGGAGTCCGATGATATCACTCTGCCCTGTTGTCAGGTGTGTGCCGAACTGGGTATGATATTAAGCCATCAAAACATCCTGCTATGTAATATTGTTTGAAAACTTGCCATTATCCCATATTGTGATTTTTGATTAAGAATCATTTTGTCCAGACTGGAGAGATAGCTCAGGTGTTAAGAGCCCTGGCTGTTCTTGCAGAGGACCTGAGTTCAGATCCCAGAATCCACATGGCAGCTAACAATCACCTCTAACTCCAGTTCCAGGGGATTTGATGGTACACTTGCATACATGTAGGCAAAACATTCATACACATAAAGTAAAAATAGTAAATAAATATTTTGAAAGTTCACACATGGTGTCCCAGAATGCTAGTCTTCCATTATCTTGACTTTCCAAGTGAACAGCTTGAGTGTCACTGCTGTAACAGTTTCACTCTGCCTGTCTCTGTATTGGCCCTGCCCTTCTGCCTGCCCTGTGCCCAGGATGCTGGTCTGGGTGAAGAGCATCCATAGCCTTTTTTGACCCCTGCTTCCTGTTGAGTACTGTCAACAGAAAGGATTGATAGGTGATGGGTGGATGTGGAAAGAGTGAGATGATGCCTGTCCCAGGATCCTCACTTCTGAGTGGCTATATGGGTTAGCTATGTACCTCTGAGAGAGACCACAGTTCCTATCATAGCCTTCCCTAGGCAACCACCTTCCATGGTTTCCTGTAAAGAATCTTTCTCTTCATGTCACACCTTCCAACAGTTGTTAGCCTCAAGGTGCTGTATTGCCTCAAAGAAGTCGTCCTACAGCTCCTTCCACTCAAAGCAATGACCTCCTTTGAAAACTTTCCTTGAATGCTAGTGTGAGCTGCACATTGCCTCCAAGGGTCCCTGAGCATAACAGTCAGACATTAAAGAACTTGACATGAAAACAGAGAGCCAAGATTCACCAATGAAGCAAACACATACTTGAGAAAAACAGAAGGAAACGTGATGGTTCACACCTATAATCCTAGCACTCAGGAGACTGAGGCAGGAGAGTTGCAAGGTCAAGGCCATTCAGGGAAAACATAGAGGCTACCTAGCAAGACCCTGTCTCAAACAAACAAAAGGTCCTCCCAACAATAACAGTAATAATAATGAAGAAAGAAAGAAGTATTTTGCATTAAAAATTCTAATTTGTATCTCCAGGAAAAAAAATGAAACTATAACCATAAAATAATTAAGGTTAGTTGAAGTGTTTATATTTAGGAAGGTTTTTCTCTCACCCAGTCAGACAGAGCTACCCTGCTCTACCAGGCTCTAGTCTCATGAGTTGGGAAGAAACTATCTTGCCCCTTCTATCTTTGCAGTTGGAGTGAGAAACAGAACCTCTCCCATGCCCCCCCCCCCACTCAGGAGAGGCAGCAGCCCAAGTCTCTGTCTCAGATCTCACAGTACTCAGTAATGAACAAACGCCTTTAGACAACTGTCTACCATTTGCCTCAAAGAAAGGAAAGAGATCTGCTAAGGACACCTGACCCTTATATCTCACCAGCTCCTTGTCCCAGACACTAGTATCGTGATTCTGTCTGGGAGATGGAGAGAAAGATGTACAGAGGCAGAATCTTCCTGCCTCTTAAAGTACTATCTCTTAAATAGTCTTGAACAACCTACCGTGTGCAGCTGTGAAGTAAGACACCGGCAATAAGTGGTACGAAAGCATCATCCCAGTGAATTCTTGATCTGCGGCACAATATTGTGCTTATCATTACAATGGTGTACTGTGCACTGAATTTTGCAAGGAGGAAAAATTTCATGCTATCTGCTCTTATCATAATAAAAATAGATATCTTCCATTGGCCATCCCAGTAAATTACACACAAACAAGTTAGACAATAAATGCCTTTGGGGGTAAGTTAAAGAGAAAAGGAGAACATCATCATGGATCACTGCAACCATGAGGGAGTCAAACATTTCCATGTTACAAGGGGTCGTTAGAAATGTGAAGAGGGAGCAGAGAGATGGCTCAGGGGTTAAGAGCACTTGCTGCTTGTGGTGGTTTGAATGAGGAATGTCCCCCACGGATGTCTAAGTATTTGAACACTTGGTCAGTTGGTGGTGCTGTTTGGTGAACGTCATGGAACCTTCAGGAGGTGTGGCCTTGCTGGCAGATGTATGTCACTGGGGGCCACTTTGAGAGTATAGAGCCCTGTCCCACTTTCACTGTGTCTTTCTCTGCTTCCAGTGCATGCTTGAAGATGGGAGGGCTCAGCTTGCTGCTGCAGCTGCCTCCTGTCATACCTCTCTGCCTTGATGGACTCTTATCCCTCTGGAACTGTAAGCCACATCAGCTCTTCCTTTTATAATTTGCCTTGGACATGGTGTTTATTCACAGCACCAGAAAAATAACAAATGCACTACATTTTCAGGGGACCCAGCTTGCATTCCCAGGACCCACATGGCAGCTTATAATTGCCAGTAACTCCAGTTCCAGGGGGATCCGGTGCCCTCTTTTGGCCTCCATGGGAATGGGTACTCATGTACACATACACACGCACTTACACATATATACACAAAACAAAATAAAAAAACAAAATAGAAATGTGTTGAGCTTTACAAAATACAGAAAGCCTTATTTGGAATCTAATTTGGATTCAGCAAGAACTTTAGTAAAGCATCTGCTTGGTCGTCAACATTAGTGCTCACGACAGGGAGGTGCAGAGAGAGGGTACTGAGAAGGAACTCCTGAAGCAGGGGGAAGAAGAATGAGGCGGCTGGAGGACCCGAGAAGGAGGCTGAGGAAAAGAAGCACTGCCAAGTCTTTAACGGCTAAGGGTCAGAGCCGTGGAGGATCGTAGACAAGAGACAGCCACAACCAGGTCACAAGGAGCCTGTGGACCACCTAAGAAGTTTGCAGTTCTTCTAAAAAGTGGACACACACACACACACACTCACACATAGTCATATATATGTTATATATTAGACTCATATTTGGAATGCTGAATCAGGAGGATTGCTGTAAATTCTAGGCCAGTCTAGGCTGCATAAACGGAATAAAACCAGCCAAAGCTACATAACAAGGCCCTGTCTCAAGAAACAACAACAATAATAAAAGAAGAAAATTTATTCTGCAAAGAAATCTGATTAGTATCTATAGACAAAAATTTAATGTTCATAAAATAATTGTTTTAAGATTTTTTGAAGCACATATATATGCATGTATACATCTAATATATACATATAACATATATAATATAGATATATAATTGTTAGGACAGTGATGTAAGAACATGAAGAGAGATTTTGGGACTGAAAATAAATGACTGCTATAACAGCAAATACAACCAAAAATTTTATTTTGAGGCAGGGTCTCCATGCAGTCCGAGCTGGCTTGGAACTCACTATGTAGACCAGGGTAGCCTCAATCTCATAGAGATCTACCTGCTTCTGCCTCCCGTGTGCTTGGATTAAAGGTATGCACCACCACACCTAAGAACAAACATTTTAACTTAGCTAATAAAGTCTAGAAAAAAATGTAAAATGTAAGAAATATTAAAATAGCAAATACATATTTTTATTATATAGAATATATTATATATAACAAATATATATTAAATATAGCAAATATAAATAAAAAATTGATCCAGATGGTCCAGTGTCCTAGAAGTGGTAAAAAGAGATAACAGAAAAAAATCAAGGCAGAGGGACTTAGTGGACAGAAGAGCAGTCACATGGTGGATGGAGGGCAGGAGAGAGTCTGGAAGCCCATGGGGCTCAGAATAACACAGAAACCACATTCTCCACATGGAGATGAATAAGAAGTGGTGAAGAAATGAGGTGATTTCAGGAAAGGCCAGCACAAGACTTGTCACCAGCAACATATGGCCTAAGAGCATGGACTGAAATTTGGTAGGAAGCTGCTCCATGTGGCACACAGGATGATGGAGATCCCACCCTAGTCCAACAAGAGAAACATCCTGATCTGTGCTCACCTTCATTCTCCACACAGGCCCCATGTTTCTGTCTCCTCCTCCTCCTCCTCCTCCTCCTCTCCTCCTCCTCCTCCTCCTGCTCTTTTCCTCCTCCTCTGCACCTTCTTCCTCTTCCTCCTCCTCTTCCTCTTCCTCCTCTTTCCCCTCCTCCTCTTCCTCTTTCTCCTCTTTGTCTTCCTCCTTCCTGCTCCTGTTACTATTACTATTACTATTTTTAAAAAGGAGGGCCCAGGCAGGCCTCAAACTCCGTATTTATCCAGGATGACCTTGAATTCCTGATCCTCCTGTCTCCAATTCCTGAGTGCTAGGATTACTGTGCACCACCATGCCTGGTTTTGGAGGCTCCTTGTGGATGAAAGCCACCACTTTCTCTAGTTCCTGAAGCCAGAGTTATCCAGCGCACCTCCCCAGATGATATTAATAGTATCCAGAGACACCAATCCTATGCCCTTGACATGCTAACTTAACTGCAATCACTTGCTCTTCTCTCCCCACTCAGCCTTCTTCTCTGATTACTGTAGCCAAGGGGATCCTGACTCCTGCCTCTCCATCAAGCCAATGGTCCACTCTGCAAACAGAATGACCGCCCTGAAATTCAGATTCTTTCACAGTGCTCTCTCTTTGGTAGTGGTTCTCTTCAGCTTTGTGATAAGTTGGGGAGTCTTCAGCATAGTCCCCAAGACTCTCCACATCTGGCTCACCCACCTTTCTTGGCCACTTCTCCAGCCTTTGCTCCTCCTTGATGGAGCTCTTGTCGATTCCTGGACACATCACCTTGAGTCATCACTTTGGTGCCTTTGCAAACACTGCCTTATCTTCCCAGGGAGCTCTTTGTCCTATTTCATCCAACGAGTGTGTCCTTGGCCTTCAAAACCCAGCCAGGAGCTAGTGAGATGGCTCCCTGGGTAAAGGCACGTGTTGTACAAGCCCTACAACCTGAGCTTGATCCCCAGAGCCCATGGTGGAAAGAGAGAACCAGCTCCTAAAAGGAATTGTTCTTTGACTTCCACATTTGCACTGTAGCATACACATACAAACACACACACACACACACACACACACACACACTCACACACACAACAACAACAGTAATAAATAAACCCAGTCAGAACTTCACTGTGTTCGGTGATGCGTTCCTTGCTATGTGTTGCTCGGGTCTCTGTCGTAGGCAAAATCCATTTGCCTGCAAAGAGAATTTTAACCAAAATGCAAAACCTGATTTAATGTCTGTGATGTGCCAAGAATTTTACTGGGGACTCAGAGCTTACACAGCTTTTCCTGACGTCTTGGTAGGTGAACCAGAAAGGCGTAAAACAGATCATCACAGCCACGTGAGTTGTTTCAGTACATTTTTGGTGCCACTGAAACAGAGAAATTGAAAGCTGAATAAATCCAAAACAGGGTACTGAGGAAGTTTAGGTTGAATTGACTCTGAAGGAAGCACTGGTAAGTTTGGATCAGGAGAGAGGAGGTACTGACAGGAGCCACGCTCAGGAGAGTTAAAATGCTCTGCCGTTGGCTGTGCTGAAGGCGGAGTGCCCAGCCCAGCACCGGGTCTTCCTCCCATCCTGGTGTTTCTCAGCAGGTGTGTTGGTTACTTTTCTTGTTGTTGCAATAAAATACCCGACCAAAGCAACTTGAGGAAGGAAGGTTTGTTATGGCTCACAGTTCTGGGGTACTGTCTGTCGTGCTGGGGGAGTTATGGTGACAGCAACATTTGTCAGCTGGTCACGTTGCACCTGAACTCAGGGAGCAGAGAGAGAGAGAGAGATGGATGCTAGTTGGCTTGCTTTCTCCTCTTTATTCAGGCCCAAGACCTCAGCCCATGGGATGGTGCCACCCACATTTAGGGTGCCTCATCCTACTCTGTTAACCCAGTCTAGAAACAGCCTCATAGATATGACCATGGGCTTATCTCCTCGGTGGCTGAGACTCTGCCAAGTTGTCAATCAATATTAACCATCACAATGACACGGACTCATATTCACACAGGTGACCATGATTCATACGAGGAATGAAATTCCCAGACACCCCTTACCAGATTTACATTGAAAATACACATCTCTAGCAGACATAAGGGAAGATGGGTGAATGACTAGCCTCAGTCTGCTTTTAAAACAGTCTCTGTAGCTAAGGCTAGACTCCAACTTGAGATCCTCTCCCCTCAGTCCCCCCCCAGCTGTCCTCAGTCTATTGCCCTCAAACTTCTGAAATGTAAATTATGAAGCCTATCATAAGTGAGCCATGGTGGCTGAGGGTAGATTGCCCTGTTCTGTCTCGCTTTGCTACTGGTCAAGCTCGCCCAGAGACTAACATGAGAATTTATATCACTTTTGTCTGAGATAGAGATTTCTTTTGTTTTAGATCAAGGGAGCTCACCACCAATCATTTGGCAGAGTGCTGCCAAGGGTGTATGACACAGGACGCTTCCGGAGGATCTGACCTAGACTACCAGCAACCTTGGGACAAACACTTGGAGTGCACAATAGACCCTGTGGTCTGTTCAGTCATGGCCACACGCTCCTTCGCTCCTTCGATACAATGAGGACCACTTCCTCTTGGTGTAGCCAGCAAGGCAGTCTTACCTTCCCTTTTGTCGCTCAGGAGGGAAGACAGCAAACAGGACTTCCTTCCCTAGCCTCTCACCTTACAACTTTCTTCCTGAGGAACCACAGAGGAACTGGTGAAACCTGAGGAGATTTCTTGTCTGTCCTCAATGCACAGAAAAGAAAGAATATAATAAGAACGGAAGGTTAAACTGCTGCCCTTTCAGTGTCAGTGCTAGTTGTCAGGCGGGGCCTAGAAACATTATAGCAAGGTATTTATTCCAGTAAGTCCCTCTCTAACTGCACTTTCTGCTTTGCTTTTTCAATATCTTTCATTTTCACTTTGGGATGTGTATATTTACATTTTAATTTATTATTTATTTTTGTTTTATGTGTCGGAGTGTTTTGCCTACATACATAAGTGTGCCATGTATGTGCAATGCCCACAGAGGCCAGGAGAGGGCATCAGATCCCCTGGAACTGGAGTTACAGATGGTTGTTAGCCACCAGATGGGTGCTGG
Source organism: Nannospalax galili (assembly GCF_000622305.1). Classification (NCBI taxonomy): domain Eukaryota; kingdom Metazoa; phylum Chordata; class Mammalia; order Rodentia; family Spalacidae; genus Nannospalax; species Nannospalax galili. Next base: position 5,384,223 of record NW_008355789.1, read on the forward strand.
AAACTGAACCTGGGTCCTCTGCAAGAGCAACCTCTGCTCTTAACCACTGAGCCATCTCTGTAGCACCTCATGGCCATATTCTAATAAAACTTTATTTATAAGAACAGTCAGCAAGTCAGATCTAGCCATTCTTTGTCCATCTCAGCCTTAGAATGGCCCATGCCACAATGTACCCTTACAGAAATTCTCACCTTCCCAGACTGCTTTGTACTGAGGGGGCGATCATGGCCAATATGCCAGTAATGGTCCACTGAAATGGATTTCTAGAAATCCTTCTGCTTCCCTATTCTTTCTTTTTTCTTCCTTTAACATGGGCAGGAAGCCTGGAAGGCAGCCACCATCTTGTGATCAGGTTATAAGGATACAGATGAAAGTTTGCATTTAAGGATGACAGAGCATGTGTGGGGGTCCTGATGGTACTGGAGCTCTCACTCAGCCCTGGGCTCTCTACTCCAGGATGTCTGACTATTAGCTTCTCTATTATTGTAGCTGAGCCCACTCTTGATGAATAGATGATAAAAGCCACACGTGCACTATAAAAGTTGTTTCAAAACAGAAGAAATGAAGATAGAAGGGGAAATCATACACAGAATCACCACCCGAGACACTTCATGTCACAGGAAAATGTCTTTGATTACCTCAAGCCTGGCTTGGACCGTTGCACAGCAATGTAATCACACTTCTGTGTGCAAACCGCTGAGAGGTGGGTCTCATGCTGAATGTGTGAGCCCTAGGTTCAATTCAAAGTACCACCAAAAGGTGTTTGGGGTGGGGAGTGGAAAGAGAGGAGGGGAAAGGAAGGGAGGAAAGGGGAGGGAAGGAAGCTGGATGTTGCAAACCAAGGTTATAGCTTTGGACTGGCAGCACTTCTGGAATTTTAGAGCTATTAAGTTCTTCCGTTCTTGGCTTGGGTAGCACCTATCAGAGATCTAAGAAAGAGTCAGCCTTGAAAGCCAAAAGTCATTCAGACCTGAAACTCAACCTCCACTTCCTCCTCCAGCCTTCTTAATCATACACACACACACACACACACACACGCACACACACATGCACACACACACACTCACAAGTTTATATGTGTGGAGGCATGATCCCACCAGTCCTGTTATGAGGAAAGTTGCTTTTAAATACAGGAAGAAACCAATAGAATGGTGGTACCCAGCAGAGATTCTGAGAACTGAGCTGCAAACAAAGGGAAGATGTGAGGATCACTGCTCACAGGATGGGGCACCCAATAAATGATGGTGGGGCTACTGAATTTTTAAATGGAAAACAGGAAACAAAATTCATACTTCATCCTTATCGCCAGAGTTCTCTCAGGGTCTCTTGCGCTATCAGGCAAACCATATAACATATCTTTATGTTATTGTTGTGGGAGGGGAGAGGAGAGTGACTTACGAAGAAACGAGCACCCGTGCCTAGCTCCGCGCTGCTCAGCTCTGGAGGCGGGCTCAGCACTGTCCTTGAGTACACCGGCTGCTGCTGCCGTGTGTTCCCCATGCGCATCACTCCACACTACCCTCGGCTCCCGGCTTCGGTCCCAAGATGGCCCCCAGCAGTCCCTCAGTAGTCCATCCCCCATGGCAGGCCCTGCCCTTCAGAGGAACGAGCCACCTGGGGGACAATCCTTTATTCAAAGCAATTTCTAGAAGGATTACAGATTCAAGTGTAAAACACACTCTTTTAAATTTATTAAAAGAAAGTATTTGATGATATCTTCATGTCCTCTGGGTATGGAAGAATTTCTTGACAAGACATACTAGAAAAAGGAGTTATAAATATGACTACATTCCAATGAAAAGCTTAGACACTTCAAAAAGACATTATTTTTAGACCATGAAGAGATAAGCCACACAGGGAAGAAATATTTTCACGTTATATGACTTACAAAATATTCATATCCCAAACACATAAAGCAGGTCTGCAGGTTAATAAGGAGATAGCAGTGAAGGAGTAGAGAAGTGGGAAACACAATAAATTGGATCACACAGAAAGACAAAAGCAACACCCATGTGGGAAGGATGCTCACCTCCGTAGCTAGCCAGGGCAGTGCAAATGTGAATAAGATACATGATTCTAGTGGTAGAAATGAGAGCGATGAACATGGGGAAGGAGCTCTGCGGGGGCGGGTGTGCATTGGTACGCCCATTTGGGAAGAAAATCTGTAATGAAACCATTATCAATAAGCGGGGAGCAAGGGGTGCAGGCAGGGATTGACCTACATTTTCCCCATGGCTCCCGCTGAGCCCGCTCTGCCCATCAGGCTGTGCTCTGTTCACAGTTTTTTCAAACAATGTGAAATACCAGTAGGATCCTAAGGAGGGTAGCCTGATCTGTGTTCCCTACAAGTTCGTATTCTGAAATTCTAACCCCCAAGAAGATTGTACTTGGAAATAAGGTTCTTAGAAGATGCTATAGACTGAAGATCTGTTTCTTCCTTGCAAAAATCTTTTGTAAAAAAACATTTTATTATTCTTATGTGTATGAATGCATCACCTCTGTGTATGTAAGTGCACCTGTGTTGTGCAATGCCCACATGATTAGAAGAGGACATCAGATCCCCTGGAACTGGAGTTAGGGGCAGTTGTTAGCTGCCATGAGGGTGCTGGGAAATGAACCCAGGTCTTCTGCAAGAGCACCTAGTACTCTTAACCAATGAGCCATCTTTCCAGCCCCCACCCCTGCAAAATTCTTATTTAAGCTTATGATGGGAGGTTTTGCTGTTATTTTGTTTTTGTTTGAGACAGGGTCACAGTGTATAGCCTTTGCTGGCCTGGAACTCGCTATGTAGACCAGGCTAGTCTCAAACTCATAGAGATTCACCTGCCTCTGCCTCCTGTGTGCTGGAATTAAAAGCCTGTGACACCATGCCTGGCAAAAATGATGGTTAGAGGTCTGGAGAGATGGCTCAGCAGTTAAGAGCACTGACTTCTCTTGCAGAAGACCTTGGTTAGATTCCCAGCACCCATATGGTGGTTAACAACTGTCTGTAACTCCAGTTCCAGAGATCCAATGCCCTCTTCTGACCTCAGCAGCCATTACATGACATGGGCACACCTACACACATGTAGACATAACACTCATACACATAAAATAAAATTCTTTTTAAATGATGGTTAGTTTTAAATGTCAACTTGTTACAACCTAGAATCACCTGAGAAGAGAGTCTCAACTGAGGAATTTTCTTTATCAGGTTGGCCCATGGGTACGTCTGGGGCGGGGTTGTCTTGACTGTTCATTGCAGCGGGAAGATCATTCTGAATGTGAGTGGCACCATTTCATGGGCTGAACCCTGAACTATGTAAGAGTGAAGAAAGCAGGCGGAGCACAGCAACAGCAAGCAGGCAGCATGGATGCACTCGTCTCTCTCTGCTCTTGACCGTGGATGTGGCGTGACTAGCTGTTTTGAGCTCCTGCCACTGTGACTTCTCAATGGTGGACTGTAACTCAGAATTGTAGGTCAAATAAGTCCATTTGTCCCCTAAGTTGCTTTTAGTCAGTGTTTTATCACAGCCAAAGAGATGAAACTAGAGCACCAACATGCCACTTTGGGAGATGGGCCATCAAGAAGAATGGCCCTCGAGAATGGGATTAATGCCCTTAATAAGATGTAGCAGTGACTTTTCCTGCTCTTCCTCCATGTGGGGACACAGTGGCAGGAAGGCAGTTGCCTATGGCCCAGGAAGTGGGTCCTTACCAGACATCAAATCTGCCAGCATCTTGATCAAACATTTCCCAGCCTCCAGACCCAACAGAATAAAATTTCTGTTGCTTAAGCCACTCAGTCTGTCAACAAATACATGTGCCCTAATGTGAAGGCAATGATGCATCTTTCTGATAAATATGGAAATGTCCAGAATAACCTTGGATTGGGAAGTTGAGTATCGTAGAACTTAGCATCTCCCAAAGTACAAGATAGTTCATGAATTCCTATTCAGAATTGCGAAGGACTTTTCTCTGACCTTGGCAAGTGGATTCAGTTAACTTCCCAAGGATATTAAAATAATAAATATTTTTGGAAAACCAAACTGAGTATAATTGGGTTGCCTTCCCATACAGCAAAACAGGATACAGTTGGTGACTTGGGTGTCACTGTCATAAAACAACTTAAAAAAGACAGTAGTGCCCCACACGTGTGTGTGTATGTGTGTGTGTGTGTGTGTGTTGTATTAAAGGAGGCATTTCAAATCACTAACAAAACTATGGCATAGTCATATGGTATTCAAATACTCAGACATTCATCAAAGTAAGCTAGATCCTTGCCTAGCACAACATGCCACACACAAATATATTTGAGGTGAATAAATGTTAACAAATTATTATAGTGTGTGTGTGTGTGTGTGTGTAGCGTGGAGGTCAGAGGACAATTTGCACAAGTCTGTTCTCTCCTTCTACACTATGGGACCCAGAAATCAAAAGCAGGTCATCAGACTCGCTGGCAAGTGCCTTTAACCCAATGAGCCATGTTACTGAGAAGAAAAAATTCACTATGGAGAGCATCTTGTTTGAGTCTCCCTTCCTCCTGCATGATTAAAGCAATAGAGGCTGCATGATTTCCCTGAGAGGTGATGGGTCCAAGGCATAAGAATTATGTTGGAGTGTTGGGAAAGGATTTTCTTGTTTTTAAGAAAGAGAAAGAGGAAACTGGTTTTTTCTGCTCCTCTGGACTTGCTGGAAGGCTGCAGATGAACTCTACGCCCACTGATAGACAGATGAGAGGGTCCAAAAAGACCAGAACACGGGTGGAGCTTTTCCTACTAGTTATTTCTACATTGTCTGAACTTTGTATGATGAAGATGAATTCATTTGCCGGTCGTGTCAACAGTTTTTAATATTCTAATTACCCCATTTAATCCTTATTACCTTAAATCCTTTCTTGCTTTCTTTCTCTTTACATTCACCTGACGCATCCTTGCCGTCTTTTAATCTTTTGAAATTATTTTGAGTCAACTAGGATGAGCAGTCATTGGATTGCTTTGTCGATTGTACTCTAGCCAAGAGTCTCTACCCATTATTAAAGGGACTTAAAAGTGCTGACATTCGCTGGCATAACTGTTGTGCCTAGTGCTGCCTTGTCGTCTTGTTTTATGCCTTATGTTTTCCCTGTTTGCTTTCTGTTTTGTCTTTCGTTACGTTGATATTATTTTCTTTGCTTTTATCTTGTGATGATTTGGAAACTAGACTTCCTGCTTTCGGTTCCTTGAGTGCTGACTAAATTATGAAATTCAAATGTGCCAGCCAGGATTCAGTCAGGAAAATGACTGTCTAATTATTCCAAGACTGACAGATTTAGTATAGGAACTAGGGCTGGAATGCACCGTGGAAGAGCAGAGTTCAGGAGGTCACCAAACGCATCACCAACATCGGAGCCGGAAAGTCCGAGGCAGTGACTCTGGGGGCTTCCTGGGAAGCCTGTGAAATCACACATTCCTAGCCACAAATGACTCAGGATTACAGTTTCTCTATTCAGGTGCCTCGGGGCTGTCTCTTAGTCAAAAGTTAACCTACAGTGGTCCACCATAGTGAGTTGACAAGAACCAACCAGAAAGGCGTCCTTAACCCTTTTTTAAAACACAAACACTAACTACCCTTCTATGTGGGAATGAAGAACGACACACACCTCCTTCCTCAAGTATCCCCACTTCCGGTAATTTGAGCCGAACAACCTAAAATATAATTGTCTGTGTGTGGTGTTTTGAATGAAAGTGCACCCACAGGCTCAAGTATTTGAACACTTGGTCAGTTGGTGGTGCTGTTTGGGAAGGTCATGGAACCTTCAGGAGGTGTGGCCTTGCTGGAGGAAGCTCATAGCTTCATTCTTTCAGCTTGCCTCACTCTGCTTCCTGAGCCTGCTTGAAGACGGGAGCTCTCAGCTTTCTGCTCTGGCTGCCTCTGCTGCCATGCCTCCCCTCCATGATGGATTCCTCCATGATGGATTCCTGTCTCTTTGGAACCGTAAGCCAAATAAACTCTTTCTTCTATAAGTTGCCTTGATCATGGTGTTCTGTCATAGCAACAGAAAAGTAACTAATACACCATGTCAGGTTTTTTATACTTATTTTTATAACCACATTTATGGAAATATGTGAGTCACTGGTCTGAGCATAATAGTCCTCCCTCATCTGCAGCTTCACTTTCATCAACTATGATTTTAGAAAATCAAATAGAAACTCCAGAAATAAATGTTTCATCAGTTTAAAATCTTACAGTGTTCTGAGCTGTCTGATAGAATCTCATGAGATTCTACCAGGGACATCATCCCTTTGTCCAGTGTTTCCACATTGTATAAGCCACCAGCCTGTTATGGTCTGGATATGAAATGTCCCCCAAATGGCTCATGTGTTAAGGGCTTGGTCCCTAATGTAGCATGTTCAGAGCTGGGGCTTTGGGGAAGTGATTGGATCATGAAGGCTCAGACCTAGTCAATGGATCAACCTGCCGATGGATTGAAAAAATGATAGGTGATATTATTGGAGGTGGTATGAAGGTTTGAGGGTGGGGCCTGGTTGGAGGAAGTAGGGCACAGAAGTCTGCCCTTGGAGGTTATTTTCAAAAGCAACTTAGGGGAGAAAGAGTTTATTTTGGCTTATGGTTCCACAGGGGTAGAGCCCCTCATGGAGGGCAGGCACCAAAACAGGAGCAGGAAGCTGAAAAGTCACATTTCACCTGGACACAGGAAGCAGAGAGGGAGACAGAACAGGAAGTGGGGCAAGGCTCTAAAACCTCAAAACCTGCCCTCAGTGACATACTTCCTCCAGCAAGGCTCCACCTCCTAAAGGTTCTGTAACATTTCCAAACAGCACCACCAGCTGGGGACCAAGCGTTCAAATACACAGGCTATAGGGAATATGTTTTATTCAAACCATCACGGAGGTGTATTTGGTCCTTAGCCTTTTCTCTTGCTTCCTCTACCTGTTGCCCAGTCTCTGGGCAGTGAACAGCCTCTTCATCACAACATTCTGCTGAAATGATGCTCTGCCTTACCTTGGGTCAAGAGTGAAGAAGCCAGCCAATCTTGGAGCAAAATCCCAGAAAACAAGATCCAAAAATCAAACCTTTCCTCCTTTAAGTCTCAAATTCTAGATTCCACATATCAAGTGTCCTACAGGGTCTCCTGAGGTCTAGGGGATGGGATGGTACAATTTGAAATAAATGAGGGTGACTGTCAGCTTCTCAAACTTACTGTACATTGTGCCTACCTATAGAGCTTATTAAAATGCAGATGCAGGAGCCACAGTGAAGGAAGATGACATGCTGCCTGACAGCCACGGAATAGACGCCTTGCAATTTTCAGGCAATTGTCATTTAAGAAAAATATGATTTTAACATTTGTTTTTTATTTATTCTATGGGGCATGTGGGTAACGTGGCATGTGTGTGGATGTCAGGATAATTTTGGGGGGCAGCTCCCTACTTCCACCATGTTGGTTCCAGAGACTGAACCCAGGTCATTAGGTTTGGACGTCTTTACCCACTAAGCATTCTGCTGGTCTGTCAGGCAGGTGCTCATTTTTGCTTTAATATTGGCTCCAAAATCCAAAATGCATGGAGCTCTTGGTCTTATCCCTAGCATTGCTTAAGCCAATCACGGTGGCACACACCTGTAATCCCTGGTATTCAGGAAGACCAGAAATTTAAGGTCAGTCTGGGATACATAAGACCTTGTCTTCAAAACAAAACAAAACAAAAATCTATTTGAGAGAGTACACACATGTAACTTTTATTATACTGTTATAGTTGCATTTGTAAAGATTTATTTGTATTATTTATTTTTTTATGTGTACGAGTGTTTTGCCTGTATGCATGTAAGTGTATCACATGCTTGCAATGCCCACAGAGGGCATCAGATCACCTAGAACTGGAGTTACGGATGGTTCTGAACCACCATCTGGGCACTGAGAACGAAACCCAGGTCCTCCGTAAGAGCAGCAAGTACTCTTAATCACTGAGCCATCTCTCCAGCCCCATAATTGTTGTCACTGTTATGATTAGTCAGTCTTTGTTGTATCTGATTTATAAACTAAGCTTTATTGATTATAAATTAAGCTTTATTGTTGGTCTATAAATACAGGAAAACACATGGTATACATAGGATTTAACACTCCATTTTAGGTATCCGCTGGTGTCTTGAACATAGTCCCTGTAGGTAAGTGGGCCCTGTTGTGCTTCCTTACCCATCTGTCCTTTGTTGTCCCGTGATCTTATTTTGAACTCTTTTCATGGTATTCTGGGAGACATTCTCAGGAGTCTTTAGGAGGAATAAGGCATATATGTATGTGCGTGTGTGCGTGTGCGCGTGTGCGGGTGTGTGTGCGTGCGTGTGCGTGTGTGTGTGCGCGTGCGTGCGTGTGTGCGCGTGCGCGTGTGTGTGTGTGTGTGGGGGGGGTGTATTTGGTCCTTGTACTTTTGAGAATCTCTTGCCATTTTTCCGTCACATAAACCAGTCTTCTGTATGAGTTGGTAGGAAGTGACCTCATCTCCGCAGATCAGCATCCACATTCCTTCACAGGCCATAGCACTCAGTGCTATGAAAGGACTCTCTAAGGAATTCCAATCTTCTGTATTTTGTCAATTATTTCTTTTTTAGATTAGGTAATTCTTGATGTTGAAATTTAAATGGCCAGGATTTTTATAGATGTTGATAATTTTGAATAAAACAGGTTGAATGTACACTCAATCAGGTTGATTTTGTTAAAAAGAAGAGGGGTGAGGAGAAGGAAAGAAAGAAGGAAGGAATGTCTCTTTCCATATTTGCTATTTTTTTCTATTTTTTAATCTATCATTTATGTCTTTATTCTTTTGTTTCTAATGTAATTTTTCTAATTCATCCCCTCACTAATACAGTGTTATGATTATTTTTCAATACCCTAAATGAATGTCAATGCGATTGCATCTTAAATTTCATGTAATTTAGTTAGCTGTATTTTCAACAGGTCTTGTTCCTGTTTAGTAGAATAATTTCAGTAATTGCTTATAGGAAATACAAGGCAAATCATTTCTAAAAAAATTTTTATTACATATTTTAAAAAATCTTTTTAAGACAGGCATGATGGCAAGTGTCTGCAATCCCAGCACTCAGGAAGCAGGAGGATTGCTACAATTTCAAGGGCAACCTGACCTACATACTGGATCCCAAGCAACCAAGGCTCCATAGCAGGACCCTGTCTCAAAAAAACTAAAAACGAGAAAATAGCCTAGTTCAACCTATATTTTATTCCAGAATGTTGGCCTCTTTTCCGTCTTCTCTTAAAGTACACTTTCACAGTTATTCTTTTAGAGTGAGGGATATCCAGGTCCATGCTGGTGACTGAAATGCAATGCATCTAATTTCAGGCTAGAAAGAGAGAGATTTGTCAGTGAATGAGCGGGTACTTTGTAAGAACGGTACTTGAACATGAGACATCCTTTGAAGATTCTCGGGCTCAGTTGCAGATGAATGTGTAGTGTAAAGTTCCTCTGTGAAATAGGTAACCCATTACATTCCCACTCATCAGCTGGTGAGTTCTGTCCTAGAGCAAAAATTAAGTATCTCGAGTGACTAAACTTGGAAATGTGTGCTACACTCCAGTGGGACGGGGCAAAACTGCTAAAAGTTGCTGGCCTTATGAGGCCAGATGTCAGTTCAGAGTCATTGGAAGATTACTACATCTTCTCCAGAATCTGGAGGCTGCACGCATCTTGCTTGCATACAGCTAGGACAGATTAGAGTGGTACAGTGTCCAAATGCTTGAGTCAAGTGCGGAAAAGACATGATTGCTCTGAAAGCAATGTATGAGCACTTATTCAATCTCCTAGACATAGAAAAAAAGACAAATGGGATTAAAAACAAAAGTGTAATAATTTCCAGGCAAGAACTGAGCCAAGAAAGAGGCCCAGGTCCTCCCCTTTACCCAGAGCACCCTTCAGCCTTGGCACCCCAGACCTTGAATCAGAGTCATTGTCTGGCTTTCATGCAAACACAGGCTCCATTGTGAAGGAGGCAGTCCCACATGCACTGCTTTCTACCCGCCTGGGGCTTCTTTGGGTTTATCCCATTGAGTTGTGACTCAGGCAGTCAGCCAGCAGGGCCTCTATCCAGGGTGGTGCCTGGGGATTTGTGTTGATTATTATTGCATAAGAGCAGCCAGGTAAATCACTTTACCATCCCATGGGAAATGTCAAGTCAGGGGCAAAGTTTGGGTGCTCCCTGTGTGAATCCAGGGGTTTAGGTCAGGAAGGATGGTGGCCAGACCTTTCATCCATATTTATATTTGTCTCCAAGGATACCTGGATGGATCTCAGACTGCCTGGAAAGTTCCAGAAAAAAAAAAACAAAAAACAAAACTAAGTTCCACGAGTGTCCTTAAAGAGTTTTCATAAAGTCTAGGGGATGAGGTGACACAACCTGAAATAAATCAAACATCTCAAGTTTCTCATGCATTAAATTTACATGGACTTTATGGAAATGCTGATTACTAAGCTGTATTGCCAAGGATTCTGATCCATACACCTGAAGTTGGGGCTATTAATCTGTGGGTGTCTTTTAGCGTTCCATAGTGGTTCTAATGCAAGAAGGTTGCATAACAAGCTCTGCCAAAACCAAAACCAAAGCAAAAAGCAGTGATGTGGGGCCAGAAGTATAGCTCAGTGGTGGAGCCCGTGTTTAGCACGCACGAGAGAACGATGCCCTCCGCCCTCGTTCTCTCCTCAGCAGCAAACAAACAGGGGTTGACTGGGGAACTGGCAAAGTGAGGTCTTAGACCAATTTGCCATGGAAACACTTGGACCAGAACGTGTTCCTCAGAACTTCAGAAGAAGACTACACATATTTTCCTTCCACCAGCTGAACACATTCACCCAACCACACTTCCTCAGCTGCCAGGGCTCCAACCCAAGCCTTTACGTGCATGCATTGCTGTTAGTCTAGGTGGGGCTGCACTGGAGGTCAAGGACAGTAGCAAGTTAAGGAGAGGTCAAACTGATGAGCTCGGTTGGGAAATCCCAGCAACAGAGCGAAATAAATTATTTTAATATCTTTCCATATCTGTCTGGCCGCCTCCTCCAACAGAAATTACCCACCTACCACCATCATTTCCAGGTGATCATACTTTGAACCTCAAAAAGGTGCTGCCCTGGCTGCAACCAATTAGAACAGGGATGGACGGAACCCAAGGCAGCCAACTGTCAGGTGAGACAGGGCATGAAGTAGCACGAAGAGATGAACCAGGCCAATCAGATTACCTCTGCTGGGAACTGGGACTGGGAAACGTGGAGCACTTAAACTGGTTATCAGTAGGTCACGGTTTATTATAAAGTCATACCATAGCAAGAGAGGCTGGGGAAGCCATGGTGAGCCATGGGTAAGGAGAGAGCGCTGACAGTGGGGAGAAGATAGTGGAGCAGCTGACAGAGAGAAATGAAAATCTCAAGGAATTTTAAGAAAGAAGAAACCTGTTTATTATTAATGCCACCAAGCAGAAGCAGAGCACAGTACTCTCCAGCCCCGCAAGCTTAACAAGGTTCATGAACAATGTCATCAGACCACGTGAAGTGAGGCCATTGCACTGTACTGCATGCAGCAGGCTCGCTCCGTGTGCCTTCTTCCTCACTGCTATTCACAAGCACATTCAAATACCCATTTGAATGGGAGTCAGTTCTACCTTACCATCCTTACCATCCACCCTCAGAAGGAACTGAGTGCACCATCCAGCCCTGGCCTGCACAACCTAGAAACCCCATGTGGCTATTAAGCACTGAAAATGTGGTTAAGTCCAAGATGAGATGAACTGTGAAGTATAAGATATGGACCAAGTGGAGCACAAAACAACTAGAATATAAACATCTCAATACTGCTTAATTGATGACATGGTGAAATGGTATACATTGAATAGAGTGGATAAAATTAAAATATTAATTTTACATGTTCCTTTTTAAAAAAAATATTCAGATATGAACTGATGAATTAAAAAATTTTTATTATATTTTTTATTTTATGTATATGAGTGCATTGCCTACATGTATATAAGTGCACCTGTGTTGTGCAATGCCCGTGAAGGTCAGAGGAGGGCTGGAACTGGAGTTACAGGTGGTTGTTAGCGGCCATGTGGGTGCTGGGAACCAAACCTGGGTCCTCTGCAAGAGCAGCCAGTGCTTTTAATCTCTGAGCCATCTCTCCAGCCCCTCACTTGTTCCTTTTAACTTGTTGAGTCAAGCGTCTTAGAAAATTGAATGCTATGGAAATGGTTCTTCTTTATGGTTTCATTTTTCTCTGGTTTAGAAAACCAAACAGTGTCACAGGAAAGGAGGAAAGTTCATGCTTCCCTTGGTTGAGGCCCTTTTACCATGGGTTCTCGTGCAGGAGAAGAAATTGAATAAATGTTGGCTGAGTGCATTGTGGTCATCTCCTACACAATCACCAGAGTTCTTCTCCATCCTGTATTAAGCATGTGTCTTTCCCCACTGTGACGTGGAGTCTATTTTCCCTTCCCTTGAATCCGTGATGGCCTTCTAACCTACTGGGGCCAACAGACTACAATGGAGGAGATGCTGTGCCAGTTTTGAGTGTAGCCTGTAAGGGACCTGGAAGCTTCTATGTTTGCTTTTGGACCCTAAGTATCAGGCTGTAAAGAAGCTTTGGTCAAATCAGCAAACAGAGGAGAGGCAAGCTGTGCTAAGGGGTGTGTAAGTACCAGACGTAGAAGCATAGTGTATACAGCCTAACCCATGATCCCGGCAGATGCCATGCATAGTAGCCAAACATAGCTCAAAGGATGGAGCCCTGAGAAATGATAAACTTCGGTTTTTATAAGTCACCCAATCAGATTGATGGCTTGTTAGAGCATATGGCAAACAGGCTTAGTCCTGCTTTGAGTGACTGCCTTGCTTTAAGTTGTATGAAACTGGCTTTGAGCCAGTGCCTTTCCCTGGGTGACTCCATCTTGCAGAGCAGCCATTGGCTCCATTTTGAGTCAAACTCAGAGGCAGGATGACTCTGCTTCTTAATTGTGCATGTAGATACCGCTACCCACCAACACCAACCACGGAGCACAGACTGGCAAATGACTCCTACTAATGAAATGTTGTCACCTATAAACTTACTGAAGTAATGGGGAACACATGGACACACAACATACTAAAACCATACAAGAAAAATCAGCCCAATAACAGGTACAACAGCTTTATCCGGTCCTCATAAAAGGAGGACTACCCAACATTGTAAAGACATTGATGTCTACTACCTGGTGCATATGTGTGTCAAGGGACCAACAGGTAAAGAACTCCCAACTTTTCCTGGGATTTCAGCTCAGCATGGTACCCACTGCTTGCTGGGGCTTACTTGCATCCACACACCCCCCCATCCATCCATCCACTCATCTACCCACCCACCCATCCATCCACCCACCCACCCATCCACTCATCATCCACTCATCTACCCACCTACACATCCATCCACCCACTCACTCATCCATCCATCCACTCATCTACCCACCCACCCATCGATTCACCCATCCATCCATCCATCCACCCACTCATCTACCCACCCACCCATCCATCCATCCACCCATCTACCCATCTACCCACTCATCCACCCATCCATCCATCTACCCACTCATCCATCCAACTAATTCATCCATCTACCCACCCATTCACCCATCCATCCATGATCCATCCATCCATCCATCCATCCATCCATCCATCCCAACATGGGTCCATCTACATCTAGCTCCACGCCTCACCTGGACAGACAGGTGGTCTGCAGAGCAACCTGCCCCTCGAACTGGGTTCCCTAATATCTTGTCTAACCATCTTCAGTGACTCTGCATGTATATCAGCTTTCTGCCTTTCAGTAAGTTCTCTTGGAGCTCTGGCCTCTTTAACACCTTCACAGCCATTCTGTAGCCATTACTGCATGAAATAGAATGTGTGTGATCCAAGAGTTAATATTAATAATCTAGACTGGAATATAAGAAACAGATTGCCAATGGCCATACTATCAAAGGAAATTAAGATTGATAGTAAATTGCAGCCAACAAAACCAGTGTGAATTTATTTTTATTTAATAAATTCTGAATTTTTAGAAAGACAAATAATTTTGTGCCTGGGATTCTGACATAATCCACTCATGACACACAGCAATAGAAAAAGCATGTTTTCTGTATGCAAAATTAAGGAATAGAAAGATCTTGGGAGTGAGAACATTACTGAGAATCTGTCACATACTCAAAGACCTTAAAATCTCCAGAGGGCATCACCCGTGTATATAAAAATGGCCTCAACATGGAACTGGAGCCCAAAGGACAGGCATGCATGGTATGTGTGTGTGTATGTATTTTTTCATTTTCGTATGTGGTGTGCATGCGTGTATGCATGTTTGCATGCATGTGGGCACATATGTCTGTGGGTGCATGAATGTGGAGCCCCTGGGTTGATGAGACGCCCTAGGCTGACAGAGGAATCATCCTCTACTGCTCTTCTATTCACTGAAGCAGCGGTCCCTAGAGCTAGCCTTATTAGCTAGCTTGCTCTGGGTATCTTCTGTTGTCCATCTTCGCAGACTGGAATTACAGGTGGGTCGCCACACCCAACATGCGTTTACATGGGGATGTGAACTCTGGGCTTCATGCTTGCACAAGTGCCTGAATCACTGAGGCATCTCCCCTGGCAACAAGTGTTTTAAGCTTAATATTGTAGTGGTTGTTGAGGGGGCCTGCCCCCGGGACGTCCTGAGTCATGCCCAGACCTGCTGGGTAAGCTGCTGGCTCACAGCAGGTCCTGGGAATACAGACACTGGATACTTCAGGCTCTCCTCCCCTTGGGGATTGAATCTGAGGTTTGAACATGCTGGGCAAGTGCTCTGCTATCCCAGACCTTGTTTGTTTTTTTTTAATGATGTTTTACTACATAGCCCAGGTTGACCTCAAACTTGCAATCTTCCTGCCTCAGCTTCTCAAGTGCTGGATCATAAGCCTGTACCACCAGACCTGTCCCTTAAGACCCTTTTCTGATGAGGAGGGAGGCAGTCACTCCAGCAATATCTGCTCCCCCTCGAAGACTCACAGGACTGTTGCTCCCAAATGGATTGCAGAAGAGAAAAAAAAAAGAAAAGGCACAGACACTAGACTCCTAAGACCTTTCTTCTCTAGGCCAGATTTCCTGACACCTCCCAAAGCGTAAGGTTCACTTTCCCTCAGTGGTGAACCTTTTCCCTTCTCATACTTGGAGCATTTCCAGGTCACCTTCTCCAGTGTGGTCTGGTCATCCATCCCAGGGCCATCTTGGCTCTGCAGGTTCCTTTTTGTCTCTAGGTGTTTATTTGCATGTCTAAGGCCTTCTTGACTAGGGGACTCCACTTCAGAGTTGCCTCCTTTACCTTTCCCCACAATAGTGAATGGCTCACTGACAGTTGAAATATAGTTGCCAAGCAGTGAGTAATTCAGCCAGAAAGCCAGCTCATCTAGGTTTGCACCTTGACATCTCTGAGAGTATTGAAGGCTTTGAAGTTGGCACTGTGGACCGCCACTAACAGCAGAGGCAGAGCAAGGACACGGAGAGAAGCTCAACCCAACTAGAGCAAATCTTTGCTATGCCCCATTCCACTGTCACCCAACTGTCACAGAAGCAGAGGGCTTCTTCAGTATTCATGAGATGGCCAAACATGGTGGAGACCCACGACTGTCTCTTTCAGGATAAGTTCAGGGGTGTCTATGGGCAAAGGAAATGGGGGGTCTGAGGTGTGGAGAAGGGTTGTTGGGGGTCAGGGAACAGTGATGAGTAACTGGTACATGAGTAGTGAAATATTCCTTTCATAGGATGCACATTTAGAAAATGGCAGCCTCAACTTAAGATACGGTTTTCAGACCTCTTCAAAAAATCACCTGCCTGACACCTGTTAATGGAAAAGCCTAACTCTCACCTCAAAGAAGATAAGAGCAGGTTTATTCTGGAGCCAAACATGAGTGACCATGGCCCAGGAAAACAGATTCAGGTTACCTTAAATTCCATGTTTCAATGTGGAAGTAGTTTCATGAAATTTTTATAGTAATAGAGAAAAAAGTCATCAATCAAGACACTTCAAATTCATTGGTGGAAACATTAAGTAGGTAGATACAGCAAAACAGAAATCTCCACGTCAGGCATCAGATGCTATCTGACAACACTCAGGTTTGGTTGGTGGAAGCTGGTGGTCTGCTAAGTTAACACATTCCAAAGGTTTTTATCTGTTAGTCACAGGATGTTAAGTCAGAAACAAAGGTGGGCAAGGAGTGGCTATTTAGGAGGCTACAGATGGCCCAAGATTAATGGTAACTAGGCTCTAGACCTGAAACATTCCAAACTCTCCATAATCACTGAAGTTCTTCTAATCGGTAGATCAGCCTTTGTAGAAGGTTCAGTTTTAAGGTGCAGTTTTTCTGGGAACTTTTGTTCATATACCAACACAGGACCAAGTAAAGGGCTGGTGGTTTCAACAGGTTTAAATTACCTCCAGGTTCCTGTAAAATAAGTTAAGTGGGTTGTTACCTAGGTGACCATACATCAGGGGTGTTGTAAAGTTAATGGAAGGATATTGCTTAGCATGTTGTCTAAAAATACTGTCAAATTCAAACATCTAAAAACAAGAGAAGCTAGGTTTATTTAGGTTTTCCTTTTGTTCCAAGTGTTTGATTAATAACACAAGAAGAGCTGGTCAAAGTGGCCCGTGTTTGTAATCCCAACACTTGGGAAGCAGAGGCTATAAATTAGCGGTCAGTCTGGTCTCCACAGTAAGTTCCAAGCCAGCCAAGGCTCCGTAGCCAGACCTTGCCTCAAAAACAAAAACAAGGTTCAGTCAGACGCCAGCAGAAGCTGTGGTGGCTGAGTTCTCTGGCCCCTTTGCACTTTGGGAAACATGGCATCTGGTGTGGCTGTCTCAGGTGGTGTCATCAAAATGTTCGGTGATGGGAAGGTGCACAGCTCTTCAACACCAGAGGATGTGAGAAGTCTATGCTGTTCCTGAGGGAGGACAAGCGGAATCTGGTAGGCATGTGGATCAGACTGTGAATGACCCCTACATCACCTTTGACACGATGCTCTCAGACAAGGACTGCCTCTGTGCTCTCTACAATGCCACCTATGAGACCAAGGGGAGAGAGGAGGAGGACCTGGTGTTTACCTTCTGGGCCCCTGAGAGTGCATTCCTTAAGAGCAAAGTGTTCTATGCAGCTCTAAGGATGCCATCAAGAAGAGGCTGGTGGGATGGAGCATGAATTACAAGCAAACTGTTAGGAGGAGGTCAAGGACCATTCTTGGCAAAAAAACTAGGTGGTAGTGCTATCTCTCTGGAGGGCAAGCCTTTGTGAGTCCCGAGTACCTAGCAGCCCCAGACTTGCTCTTGGGCTTTGTAGGTTACTTCTTTCCTGCCAGATCTGAGGGGCTGAGAAGATCCCAGAGAGGGTAGAGCAATTCTTTCAACCCAGTTGCCAAACATTCCTCTCTACCCCCTGGACCACCCTCCTCTCTCCATCTCTGATAGTCTGGCCTTCCCAGACTGTCTCATTTTCCAAATCCTCTTGGGTTGAAGCAGACCAGGTTACCCGCTAGGCATCCAGTATGAAGGGGGGGGGGTTGCATGTTTTAATGACACCCTTACTTTCCATTTTCCCCTCCCCATCCTATGCTGCTAACTTCTAACCGTGATAAAGACTCTGCTTGTCTGTTTGGTTCTGTGTATACACAAAATGTTGTAGAAATGACCCCTCAATGCACTACCTGGTTCCTCTCTTTGTCCCTTGGTCTTGGCCATTCATGGAAGCAGGACAAGAAAGAGATCTTTAATTTAAAAAAATGATACAATCAAAAGGCTAACAACAATAACAAAATTAAATACATAAATAAGTTACCCAGTGAGAAAAGTTTTCATTATTAAAACAAACTTACGAAGTACAGTAACAGTGTAGGTTGTAAGTAGTCAGTGCATAAGATAAAAAAAAATTACGTATGGTCAAAATTACCCTTCAGCATCTTTTAATGCCTACAAATATAGTCACACACCACATAACAGCATTTAATCAACAATGCATCACATATCTGAGAGTGATCTTGTAAGATTACACAGTCACCTAGTGACATCATAGTAAAGCACAGTGCATGACTCACATTTGTGGTGATGCCGATGTGAACAACAATACAGGTTACCAGTCACATTCAAGTACAGCGCATAAAATACTGTATGTGTACAGTGTTTGACAGTCATAACAAGCAATCACATTATTGGATTATGGACTTACTATACAAAAAAAAATTTTTGATCGATTTTTTTATGTGTCTGACTGTTTTGCCTGTAGGTATATGAGTGCCTCATGTGTGCAATGTCTGTGGATCCCCTGGAATTATAGTTACTGACAGTTGTTAGCCACCAGGTAGATGCTAGGAACTGAACCCAGGTCTTTTGCAAGAGCAGTCAACATTCTAAACTGCTGAGCCATCTCTCTAGCAGTTTTCATTATTTTAGAGTGTATTTCTATTTACTAGAAATGAAGTTTCCTGCAAACAAGACTTCAACAGCTTCATACATCTTATGATTGCATCGAGTGATTGCTCTACACCATCTGGGTTTATGTAAATACACTCTATAATGTTCACATAAACTATGAAACTGCCTATTGACATGTTTCTCAGATAGTGCCCCCATGCTAAGCAACACATGACCGTAGCATACACATGGAGGCATCCTGGCTAGTAAGTCTAATGGTCACTGGAAATTTAATAAACAAGGGGAAGAAACAAAAGTCAAATGCACTTCCGACATTTGTTTTCAAAGCCCCTGGCTTTAAGGCAACTGTGGTCTCCCCAGCCATGGTTAAGTTATTGTTCCTCACATGATCCTTGTGAGGGTGGGTAGAGAAGAGTAATAAAGGCAGACAGCACTCACAACAGGCACTGCTCACCACCTTATGTGTCTCACAATTGTAGGGCTGGAAAAGAAGGCAATGCCTAAGGACTGCAGAGATGGCTCAGCCAGTGAGGACCCCAGTTCGATCCCAGAACCCATATAAAAAGCCAGGTGTGGTTGTGTGTGCTTATGATCCCAGTGTTGGGGAAGTGGAGACAAGCAGATCCTTGGGTCTCCCTGGCCAACCAGCCTAACCTGACCTTGAGCCTTAGATCCCAATGAGAGACCCTGTCTCAAAAAACAAGGTAGACAGACCCAGGGAATGACACCTGAGGTTGACCTCTGGCTTCTACATGCATACACACACATGGGCACCTGCACACATGAACATACATACACTATACATATACACAAAGAGAGGAAGGAAGGAAGGAAGGAAGGAAGGAAGGAAGGAAGGAAGGAAGGAAGGAAGGAAGGAAGGAAGGAAGGAAGGAAGGAAGGAAGGAAGGAAGGAAGGAAGGAAGGAAAACAGGACTAACATCCCTTTTGGAGTTCGAAGATCAACACTGTCCTAGTTTGTTTCTCCATTGCTGTGACAAAATACTCTGACCAATACCAACATGGGGAGGAAAGGGTTTATTTGGCTTACATCTCCCAGGTCACAGTTCATCAGGGAGCCCAAGGTAGGAACTCAAGGCAAGAACCTGGAGGCAGAAGCTGGAGCACAGGCCATGGAGGAACGCTGCTTACTGGCTTGCTCCCCTGCCCACCTGCCCAGGGGTGGCACCACCCACAGTGGGCTGGGCTCTCCCATATCACTCTGTTGTACCCAGAGAACGGATCCCCAAGAATTATCATGGAGTCCAGAGAGCACGTAAGAACAAAGAGTCTTTATCTGGGCTTAAGCTCGGACTCTCAGACTAAACTAATGTGGTAGGTTCGTCTGAGAGACCTGATTGCAGGGGGAGGGAGCTTTTCATAGGTTTCAGACAAAGGGAGGAGGGGAATGACAGAGTTATATTTTGATTGGTCCAAAGAGCCCGTGCACACCAACATACTTTTGAATTGATTGGTTACAGTCTTGGAGGCCTCTAATTGGTGGGTGCTGCCCTTAGGGCTGTGGAATGTGCTGACTATTATCTTCAGGGCTAGAGGACCCTGTTTATTCCTTATAAGGCCTCATACCTGCCTGGGCTCCCTGGACATGCCTGGGCTTGCCTAGTCTATGACCA
>NW_008355789.1:5404396-5408852 GCF_000622305.1 Nannospalax galili
AGCGACTTATAGAAGCAAAAAGAGCAGTTAGTCCTAAATAGGGGCAGGGGTCTAGGGAGTCCGGGGGAGGGGGCCAAGGAGGAGGGTTCCACACTCATCAGGAAGATGCCCCACAGACATGGCCACAAGCCAGTCCAATGGAGGCAATTCCCCAACTGAGGCTCCCAGGTGTGTCAAGTTGACACTAAAGCTATCCAGCACAAATACCCTCAAAATATGGAGCTTGATGGTGTTTGGAACAATTTGACCCCAAGGTAATGAAAAGGCTGGAAAACCAAGCTTGGAACCGAGGTCCTTCAGTCCTGATTTGCTTCTTCCCCGTCCCCTGGTGCAGGGAGACGCTTTCTGCAAAGTCTCCACTTCCTACAGACCAGACTCACCAAAGGAGCCACAATGACCTCTTGTCCCTTTTCTCAGTTTTCATTAACTAAACTCATATCGAAGGAAGAAAGACATGTCTGTCAGCTCACCTGGAGGGTTCTCCTCACTCACTGCTTCCTCTAGTTCAGACTCACAGAGAATCATTTATAAACCATTGTCTGTTCCGGAGATCAACAGACTATTTGAAGCTGTTGTTTTCCAAATTCATAGAACTCCCCTAAAAGTCTTTTCAACTCTGCAGAAATTTTCTGTATCCCCCGTCCTCCTCATCTTTGATAGAGACAAAAACCACCATGTAAGCTCCTGAACCATGTCAGGCTGGAGCCCTTCCTATGTGTTTGTCTCCATGAATTCATGAATTTATGTCTTTTCTCCAAATCATGTGTCTTTGTCAGTTTATTTAGTGAATCTTCAGGGGACAAAGGAGAAATTTTCCTTTGCTCTTGAGGTCAGCTACATAGACACAGGGAAAAGAAAGCTAGATGGTACCTAGAGGCCGATGCAGGCACAGAGCCGTATTGGAGCAGAACACCATGTGACCACTCAAACAGTAAAGGACTAGGACCGCTTAAAACAGGCTGGACCCAACATGGCTGACCAAGACAATTGGCCCTGCTTTATTACACTGACATCTCCGCAGCAGAAGCCTTGCAAAATTTCCTGCTCTAATCATGCATCTGGCATTATGAGACATACAAAAATCCTCATATAAGGATACAAACAAACAAACTTAGGAGTAAACCATATTCTTGGAAAACCTGACCTCACCTTAACTCATTAGTAATCCTTCCCTCCAAAGTTTGTCCATAAGATGCTATCTGATAGATAAAGTAGGCCATGAATGAATCCGGTTGATTGGGAGAAAGCACCAGAACACAGATAAAACTCCATCGGAATAGAGTTTATTAGCAAAGGAACACATGAGATAGATTCCCTTCCCTGCAGGGAAAATGTCTGCCCCGGGGAGGCTTCTGGGGGTAGCAGAAGGTAGGAAGATATATTTTTTTAAAAATTGGGTAGTGGAGGAGGGAGGACTGTTAAAACCTGCCCTCTTTAGAGATCAAAGGGGAAGCCTGCTGTGTTGGCCAAACAGTAGAGAAATGTCTGCTTCTCTTGACTTCAAAGACCAGGGTGCTTATCAACTGGGTTCCCTTTTCTCAGGGGCTTATGAGGTCCGAGGTCCGTGAGGCCCTGTTGGTGAGGGCTCAGGGCTATCTGAACCTTAACACTATCAATCTGTTTTTTCTATCTCTAAGACCTTCCCAGCCTTCACCTATCAGCAACACCCCCAAATCCCTCAAACAAGTAGCAGGCTAACATGAGAAAAACATGTTTTTGAGCACAGTTTCATGTGACATGGGAGACTTCAGATCGAACACACAGAGACCCAGGGTGAACGCTCAGTTTCCGTGCTTAGGTTGGATGAAATGTCAGCAGTCAGGGATTGAACAATGAAAGGTTTACTCTAATAGCAATGGACTGAGGGGGAGTCCCAGCAAGGCCTGCCAGATTCTTTGAGTCCCTTAATTGGAGCATTTATTCCTCTTGGCTGTGGGTCAGGGCCTTTTTTATGAATGGGGATCTTGAGTGATGCAATCAAAAAGGAAGGTCAGAGACTTCTTTAAGGTTAGTTCAGATACAGAAAAGCAGCGAGGATGTTAACAGTTTGAGGTATTTTGGCTGGCTTTGGGAAGGGAGTCGTGCTGGACAGCTTCAGTTGTCAACTTTACACACCTGGGTATTGTCTCCATTGGATTGGCCTTTGGCCATGTGGGGGGAGGGCATTTTGACTATTGAGTGATGTGGGAGGGTCCATCCCATTGTGGGTGGTGCCAACCATAACAGGTGGCCCTGGATTGTATAAGAAAACAGACTGAGCACAAGCTGGGGGAGCAAGCCAGTAAGCAGCATTCCTCCATGGTCTGTGCTTCAGCTCCTGCCTCCAGGTTCCTGGCCCAAGCTCCTGTCCTGTCTTCCTTCCATGATGAACTATCTAAGCCAAAGGTGAAATAAATTCTTTCCTCCCCAAGTTGGTTTTGGTCAGTGTTTTATCACAGCAATAGAAAGTGACTAGGACAGGAGGTTTCTGGATTCCATGACTTACCTTGGAAAAGAAGTCTAGTTCCTGCAGCTTGGGGAGGAATGAGAAATCAGGAGGGTAGGAGAAGGCCGAGAGCTGCTTTGCTTCAGAAGCCTTCATTTTGGGGTATCAATTTCTGAGCCCAATACACTGTTTTACATTTAATTAATTTATTTATTTATTGTGTATGTATGTGTGTATGTATACGTGTGGAGATCAGAGGATAACTTTCAGGAATCATTTATCTGCTTCCACCACATGGGTTCTGGGGGTTAAACTCAGGTCACCATGATTGGCAGCAAGCTCCTTTATCCACTGAGCCATCTCGCCAAGGAGGACTGACCATTAGCATCAGAGTGAGAAACTGCACCAGTCATTTTCAAAGCTATCACACCTTCCATTTGCCTCCCTGAAAAGTCCATTTATTTTCCTGTGGAAGTTGTCTTACTGTCCCTTTTTATATATATCAACTTGGCTTATGACTCTTTTTCCCTAATTCCTCAGCCATCAGCACTCCATTGTGTGTGTGAACTCCAGCTTTCTCCCAGTGAGGTAAGTGTAGATTTCAATATATGGAGCTGAGAGACAGAAAAGGAAGAATGTTTGGTGTAGAAGACACGGCAGGAGCTTAAAAATTAGATACAGGCTGTTAGGGTTCCAAATAGCAGCTCCCCCCCTCCCCAACAGGGACCTACAAACTCTGCTGAGAAGCAGCCTGCCTTTCCTCTGACCTCCAAAGATAAGATACGCAGAGTTCCTCTTATCTTAAGAGGAAAAAGAAAACACTTCCACACCCTAATCCTACCTGCTTCCCCCTCCCTGATTTCTCCCCAAAACATTCCCCCTTCCACACCCTAAAGCCCCCATATATAAAGTCCCAGCTCACAACCCATGCGTGGACATCTTTCCCTTCATGGACATCTTTCCCTGATACCCTTCCTTCCCTTCCCTTCCCTTCCCTTCCCTTCCCTGACATCTTTCCCTGCCCTCCCTGTCATCCTTCCCTTCCCTGACACCTTTCCCTCCGCCGACATCTTTCCCTTCCCCGAGGGAAAGGTGCCCCATGCGAAATAAATCTGTATCACGCTGAGAATTCCATCTGTGCCTCAGTGCCTCCTCCATCTGTGCCGCTTGCTCCCGCCCGCTCTCTACCTATCAGTTGGTGCCAAAACCCAGCTCTTACTTCAAGGGACCTCGCACGTAAAACTTTCGGACTCGCTTGTCATTACTGGCCTCTGCGAACACCACTGATTCGGCATTAAGGTACACTTCCATCCTCTATCTCTCTCCCCTCTCCCGTTCCTTTCAGCTCTCTCTCCCTCTCTCTCTCTCCCCTTTCCCCTTCACTACTCTCCACCAGTTCTCTTTTCATCACCTTTCCAATCAACTTCGGTCACTCCCGGACCTCACTCACGGCCACTGGACAGCACTGGTTTCTGCGACCGTTGAACTGCCCGGCACAGTTACTGTGTCTGTCCACGCCCACCTGGGAGTCAGACCTGCCTCCCCGTTGCACTAAAATCCTTTTCCCTACCTCAGCTCCCTTCCTTTCCTCGCTCCTGCCATCTTTTGCCTTCCCCTAACATCTCATTTTCTCTCTCTCTCTCTCTCTCTCTCTCTCTCTCTCTCTCTCTCTCTCTCTCTCTCTCTCTCTCTCTCTCTCTCTCTCTCTCTCTCTCTCTCTCTCTCTCTCTCTCTCTCTCTCTCTCTCTGGGCCCACTACCTTGTTTCCTGCTGGCTGGTCACGCACCACATTGCAGAACCTCTCCCAACTCGTTTTTACTCGCTCGAAATCACAGCGGTGTGTGGGAGGTTCCACCCTGCCTTTGACTACAGGACGCTGTGGTCACTGGCAGGGACACACATAACTCGTATTTCCCCTCCCCAGTGATTGCAGGACGCTGCCCTGGGGTTCAGGAATTTCTCATTTTTACGTGACCTAAGCCACACCTTTCTCTTCCTGCTCTCTCTCTCGCTCCCTCTTTCTCTTTCTCT
>NW_008355789.1:5409007-5409696 GCF_000622305.1 Nannospalax galili
CTCCTACTGGCTGGTCACGCACCACATTGCAGAACCTCTCCTAAAATCACACCGGTGTGTGGGAGGTTCCACCCTGCCTTTACAGGACGCTGTGGTCACTGGCGGGGACACGCACAACTCGTATTTACCCCCCCCCCAGTGATTGCAGGACTGCCCTGGGGTTTGGGATTTCAACTCGAATCAGCAATACAAAAAAAAGGACGCTTTTCTTTTGTTGCCTTGATTCTTCTCATTCTCGTTTTTATGTGACCTAAGCCAAACCTTTCTCTTCCTGCTTTCTCTCTCTCCCACTCTCCCACTCTCCCTCTCTCTCTCTCTCTCACTCTCTCCCCTGTAATCTTCCTTTTTTTCCCCCACCCACCAGCTGAGGTCGTTAACTCTTCTTTCGCTTTCAGATCAAAACACCTAAAATTCTTGTGCACCACTTCCTGGCCTCAGTACAAACTAGATAATAACTCTGTTTGGTCAAACACTGGAACCTTAGACCTCAATATTTTAAAGTATTTGGAAAACTTCTGCCAGCGTAACGGCAAGCAGTCTGAACTACCCTACATCCACACCTTTCTTGACCTCTGTGCTAATCCCTCCCATCACTATACCCTCCCTTGCCTTCCAGTCCAGGGGCCAGCCCAACTCCCCTCCCTTCTCTGACTCAAACTCCCTCTCTGCAATCTTCCCCCTCCCTTCCT
>NW_008355789.1:5412588-5414820 GCF_000622305.1 Nannospalax galili
GGCCCTCCTTCCCTTCCCTTCCCTTCCCTTCCCTTCCCTTCCCTTCCCTTCCCTTCCCTTCCCTTCTCTGACATCTTTCCCTGCCCTCCCTGTCATCCTTCCCTTCCCTTCCCTTCCCTTCCCCTTCCCTTCCCTGACATCCTTCCCTCCGCCGACATCTTTCCCTTCCCTGAGGGAAAGGTGCCCGTGCGAAATAAATCCGTATCACGCTGAGAATTCCATCTGTGCCTCAGTGCCTTCCTCCATCCGCCCGCTCGCTTCCGCCCACTCTCTACCTATCACAGGCCTCTACAGAGAAGGTCCTCCTCTGTCAGTCCTCCAGATCCATAGGTTCCACATTCGTAGATTCAACTAACCAGAGATAGGCAATATTTGAAAGAAAGAAATTGCATCTGTGCTGAACACATAGGCTCTTGGGGGATCATTATTTCCTAAATAATACAGCATAGTAGTAATTTATATAACATTTCATTTTATTATATAAGTAACCCACAGAAGATTCAAAGCATGCTAGAGGGTGTGCAAAGGTTGTGCCCTCTGCCATCTTGTATCAAGGACTGGAGCAGCCTCAGAGTCCTGTATCCTCAGGAATCCTAGAAACACCCCCCCCCCAGAGTGGCGGCAACATAGATTTCAATTTTTGTTCACTTTCATTCAGTTCCTGGCTCACAACTCTTAAGAGTTATTTCCCAAGTGACTGGAGCAAGAAACATACCTTTTGATAAAGTATTTGACTTTTTTTGCTCGATTCCTGAAGCAGTTCCAAAACATCAGCACAACAAGCCCTTTCAAACACACCCAAGTTTATGTTAATGAGGCAGTGTCTCTGGAAAGTCCCGAGGCACACATAACATGGGGGGTTGTTTCCCAAGAGAACCAGCCATCTGCTCAGAGAGCTGGAACTTTCAGCCACACCCTCAGCCCCTAGGGAAGAGAGAGGGGCTGAAGGTCAAGTTGATTACCAACGGTTTAGTCAAGCCCGTTTATGTAATGGAGCTTCTATAAAAACCCAAACAAGGACTGGGTTTTGAGAGCTTCCTGACATCTTGTACATGAAAGCTCCCTTCCCCTGTTCCTTGTACCTCTTTATCTAACCTTATCCATATTCCTTTTTCTGGAGACAAGGTCTCATATAGCCCAGGCTGACCTCAAACTCACTATGGTGGTAGAGGGTGACCTTGAACTCCTGATCTTTCTGCCTTCACGTCCCAAGTACTGAGGTTACAGACATGCACCACCACTCCTGGCTTATAATATTCTTTTTTTATTTTTTTATTTTTATTTTATGTGTATGTGTGT
This sequence comes from Nannospalax galili, assembly GCF_000622305.1. Classification (NCBI taxonomy): domain Eukaryota; kingdom Metazoa; phylum Chordata; class Mammalia; order Rodentia; family Spalacidae; genus Nannospalax; species Nannospalax galili. Next base: position 5,413,888 of record NW_008355789.1, read on the forward strand.
ATTGCCTTCATGTAGTTAAGTGCACCCGTGTCGTGCAAAGCTGGAGAAGGTCAGAAGAGGCTGTTGGATCCCCTGGGACTGGAGTTACGGACAATTGTTAGCTGCCATGTGGGTGCTGAGATTTGAACCTGGGTCTTCTGCAAGAATACCCAGTGTTCTTAACCTCTGAGCCATCTCTCCAGCCCCCTGTAATATTCTTTATATTAAGCTAGGTGTTTCCCTGAGTTTTATGAACCACTCTAGCAGATTAATCCATCTCAAGGAGAGGACTGTGGGAGTCCAGATTCATAGGCAGCCAGCTAGGCAGAAGCACAGGTAAATTAACTCATGGCTTGTGATTGGTATCTAAAGTATGGGAGGGGGCATTTTCAGAGTGTTTGTGGGGACCGAGGCTGTGGATCTGATGACATATCCAGGTAGTGTTAGCACAGAATTAATTAGAGAATACCCAGCTGGTGTCCACTGAAGACTGATTGCTTGTTTGGTGGGTGGGAAAATACTACACACATTTGGTCACAGATGTCTTCTGTGCATAGTTGAATAACTGGATAGGAGACAATGAATTTGTTTTTATTTCTCCTATATTCTTGTGAATCTTTTTATGTATTGCCTGCATGTAGGTAAGTGCACCCATGTCCTGCAATGCCCTCAGAGGTCAGAAGAGTCTGTTGGATCCCCTGGGACTGGGGTTACAGTTGTTAGCCGCCATGTGGGGGCTGGGATTTGAATCCCACTCTTCTGCAAGAACAACCAGTGTTTTTAACCGCTGAGCCATCTCTCCAGCCCACTCTTGTGAATCTTTGACCTGCCCTCCACCCGCATTTGAGCAATGGAGTAAAAAGAAGACCCCTAGCCAGGCGTGGTGGCGCACGTGGTGGTGTGTGATCCCAGCCCTTGGGAGGCAGAGGCAGGCAGATCTCTGTGAGTTCAAGG
>NW_008355789.1:5414969-5417536 GCF_000622305.1 Nannospalax galili
GGGGCTGAGGGAGACCCCTGTCAAAAAAAACACAAAAAAAAAAAAAAAAAAAAAAGAAGACCCTTAGAGTTCCAGGGACACAGTGAGCCAACAGATAGCGCAGACGTAAACCGGAGCTCAGAACTGCTATGCTGAACTTCTTTCCCTGGCTCCTCGCTTGCAGCCCAGCCTCCTTTTGGGCACAGAGTGTGGATGGAGATGGTGGAAGGCAAACCTCTCCTATGTGCAGCCCAGCCACAGTCCCTGCTTTCCTCTCAGACACAGTGGGATGGCAGGGACACAGTGAGCCAACAGATAGCGCAGACGTAAACCGGAGCTCAGAACTGCTATGCTGAACTTCTTTCCCTGGCTCCTCGCTTGCAGCCCAGCCTCCTTTTGGGCACAGAGTGTGGATGGAGATGGTGGAAGGCAAACCTCTCCTATGTGCAGCCCAGCCACAGTCCCTGCTTTCCTCTCAGACACAGTGGGATGGAGTGTGGGCGCCTAACAGCCTCCTGTGTCTACCCGCCACCTGCCCCGTCCCCACTCTATGTTGGCAAGCACCTTCCAGGTGCATTGCTTCCAAGAACTGACCAGAAGCCAAGTGGGGGTAAAGGACCCCATTCTTTGCATCCTGGCCAGCCCTCGCCGCTTCCTCTCCTGGTGTGATTTTCCAATTTCCCATTCTGATCCCTGCCGCATTTCCTGTGCAGAGCAACTTTTTCCCCAGGTCAACTGGGCTGCTCTTAATTCTGGCAAAACTAGTGAGAAAAATGAAAACGAATAGGGGTTAATTTGGACGCCTGTTGGCACTGCAGAGACAACAGGCAAGTCCCCAACCCTGCACCCATGCCCCGCTCCCACCACCCTGGAAGGCAATGTTTTGTTGCCTTGTTCAGAGGTTCCCTAGAGTTCGAATTCGCACCTCCTGGCTAGAAAAAAGACAAGCGCAGGCAGCACTGTGTTTCTTGCACATTGACCACTCCTGTGCAAAGGGTCACACTGCCCACACATGTCTCTGTACTGTCAGCCCTCCCTCCTCACCTCCTCTTTCAACCTACTGTTTTCCGTGCTGTAAATCCTTTGACCCACCCCCACCCCCAACCACCCGTGTCCACTCCCAGTCAAAAGGGTCTCTAGATTGTTCCCTGGACCTGCCTTGTGTTTTTCAACTTCAAAACCCTTTGTCCTCACTACCTGCCCCCATGGAAAGTCCTTCCCACCCCTTTCCGCCCTGCCAAATTCATTCTTTCATTCAACACCAACTGTAGGCCGCCCCTGGGCCAGCACTTTCACACGGTTACCTCATCCTGCAAGGCCAGCATAAATTTCTTCTTGTCTGTGAAGTTTTCTGGGGTCACCTCAACTGGAAGTGACCACTTCCTATTTTCTCTTACTTTCGCTGTCTGTAATAGTCATCTGGCACCCATACATCCTAGTATGTAGAACTAGTCATTCATGTGCTCATCCATTCATGTTTTAAACAGGTATTTACTGAATGAGTATTCTGGTCACTGTGGTGGCTGCAGGAGATACAGGGATGAAGAGAAACCCTTGGTTGACCCTAAGAAACCCAGTCTGGTGGTGACATCTGATACCTGGATAAGGTCAGTAAAGTGCTTGTTCACTTTATAAGAGTGGGAACTTTATGTTGATGTCCAAAAGCCACATACAAAGGCCAGGTGTTTTGGCACGTGCTTGTAATAGTGGGTGGAGACAGGCAGAGGTATCTCGGGCTCACTGGTCAGCCAACCTAGCCTGCTTGGCAAACTTCAGACTCCATCTCAAAAATTTGGACAATGCTTGAGGAGCTTTGACATCTGAGGTTGTCTTCTGGTATGGTATCCACACCCATGTGCACACATGTGCTCCCATGCACACAAACGTGCACTCAGTACTCCCCCCTCCCCACAATATCTGAATAGCTAAGGACATGTTTACCAAAACGATACCATGATTCCAGAATACACCTTATACATGCAGCAGAGGGAGCAAGGGCTTGTCAGACTATGGTGCAGGCGGCCGAGAGAGGGAAAGAAGGGCAGATGTTTTGGAGGGAAATGAAGATCAGGGGCCCGGGGCTGAGGAGCAGTCCGTGTGTACAAAAGACCCCACCAGCTAGCTCATTGGTGGCTGGAACAAAGATTGTTGGTAACGTGCAGATGTGTGAGGTCCAGTCAGAGGACAGGGGATGCCAGCTGAGACGCTTGGCTTGATCACGAGGGGCCCAGTTTGTGCTCTAAGCAAGGAGCTGACTCAAGCTCTGCAATCACTGTGGATCTGGTATGGAAGATGGACGTGACCAGAGTTGTGGCAGGAAACTGGGGGAGGCTGGGGTGATGACCTGAGGCAAGAGATGTGACAGGCGACATCCAGAAAACGCTTCCCATACAGGAAAGGTGGCTGAGCTGAAGACAGGTGAAAAGGGCCAGAGGCCCCCTTCCCATTTGCTTAAAGATGGACATCAATGTGAAAAAGTGGCATCCACTCCCCTTGTACCAAGAAAGACAGATGCTAAGTGCTGGAGACCCTCATCACTGAAGACAGCACCAGAGGAATCCACTTAATAAACCCCCGCCCCTCCCCTC
>NW_008355789.1:5418226-5432195 GCF_000622305.1 Nannospalax galili
CCTTCCCTTCCCCTCTTCCCCCCTTCCCTTCCCTTCCCTCCCCTTTTCAGACAAGGTTTCCCTGTAGGTCCAGCTGGCCTGGATCTTGCTGTGTAGCCCAGGATGGCCTGGATCTCACAGAGACATGCCTGCCTCTGCCTCCCAAGCGCTGGGACTAAAGGCGTGAGCCATCATGCCCAGCTCTGAGAAATCTTTCTAACTAGCTCTTCACAACCATGAGTTTTCCCCATGTATTTACTTTCCCACAGTTTCCTGACCTCTGGAGGCCTAAAACCTGTCCTTGTTTTGTGACCTCTCTAAGCTACTGCATTGAAAGACCTATCTCGTGATAATGTGTAGTGTTACACCTACCTCTGTGTAGTGTTATGGTCTGGGCATGATTTGTCGGGTCTGAAACTCATGTTGAAATGTGCTGAGCTAGGGATGTAGTTCAATTGGTAGAGTGTTTGCCTAGCATATAAGAAGACCCGGGTTCAATCCCCTGCACCACATAAAACTGGGTATGGTGGCTCATGCCTGTAATCCCAGCACTCCAGCACTTGGGAAGTAGAGGCAGGAAGATCAGAATTTCAAAGTCATTCTCTACTATATATGGAATTTGAGGCCAGCTTGAAACAGATGAGATCTTGTCTCAATAAAATGAAACAGAATAAATTAAACAAAGAAATCTGACTATGATTGTGGCGATACTGGGACATGGAGCTTTTAGGAAGTAATTAGGTAGCTATGAGGGAGTAGATTAACTCCCAAGGAGTGGTTTGTCAGCTCAAGAGCAGAGTATTAAAATTCAGGTTGAGCCTCTCACTACACTGTGGTCCAAGGCAATTTTGTTCACTCATGAGACTTGAATGTAAGTATTGATTGTTTTCCAAATGTATGCCTGTAACCCTGACCCCTCTCTGCAACTCCAGATCAATATAGCCAGCTGCCTACTTGAATGCAAAGTATAGAAAGTCATTACTTTTTATTATTCTCCAACATTGGGCCCCAATAGACCAACCAAACTACAAATCAAAGCAGTCACCCATGCTGAAGGACTGTAGCACAGAAATGATGCAGAGCTGTTACCTGACCTTCTAGGAAATCAAAAGAAGAAAGAGGAAACGTTCCTAAACAGACCAATCAATACAGCAAAGAAACTCCCGTCTTAATCCTCACATCCTTTAATCCTTTAATCCTTGCCAAAGAGACAGCCTGAAGCAACCTGGTACAGACGTTATCTCTCTATTGTCTTATTTCCATGTTCTCAATTCACAAGGAAAGCAACTTGGAAATAATCAATCTGCTTAAAGATTTTAAATTTATTCTTATGTGTGTTTTCCCTGCATGCATGTAAGTGCACCATGTATGTGCAATACCCACTGAAGTCAGAAGAGGGCATCGGATCCCCTGAAGCTGGAGTTATAAATGGTGGTTACTGTCATGTGGGTGCTCGGAATTGAATCTGGGTCCTCCATAAGAGCAGCCAGTGCTCTTAACTGCTGAGCCATCCCTCCAGATGCTTTCTGTTCTTTATACCTATAAAACCAAACTTTTTAGGCATTGGGATTTAGCTTAGTGGTTCTGTGCATGTCTAGCACGCACAAAGCTCTGGGTTAAGTCCCTAACACTACGCTACACTACACTACACTACACTACACACACACACATGCTCAATGACCTCTTTTAGTCTGCCCATTGAAACTCACTTAATTTTATGGAATGAAAAGCTGCCTGCTCTTAGGGCTAAAAAAATAAAAGCCAGTTAATATTTTTAAGAGAGCTACTTATGCCAAGCATGCTGGTACATGCCTTTAATCACAGCACTCAGGAGGCAGAGGCAGGTAGATCTCTGTGAGGTTGACACCAGCTTGGTCTAAATAGTTCCAGGCCAGCTGGGACTACAAAAAAAATTAAAAATCTATTTGCACTTTCTCTTGGAGGAAACTCTCTTGCTGCTTGAACCCAGGGCCTCACACATGCTAGGCACATACTATACCCCAAGCTACTTGACCCCAGGACCTCACACACGCTGAATGTATGCTCTATCCCCAAGCTGCTTGACCCCAGGGTCTCATACTTGCTAGACATATGTTCTACCCCCAAATTGCATCCTCAACCCTTCTGCTTGCAATCAGTTTAAAGTCTGGAATGGCACCTCAGACCTTCCCACCTGTGCCTGCTATTCAGCCAACGAGGCTCTTCTCACTGGGTGACACCATCAGCCCCCAGGTGCTTAACCCACTAATCTGAGCGTCATCTTTAACACCCGCCTCTCCCTTAGTTTCAACATCATGGCAGGCCTCCAAAAGAGATCCAGGTTCTCTCCCATCTTCTTGCCACCAATGCCACCACCTTCTTTCATGGACATGGTATAATCTCTTCTCGGTGGCCCGCTTTTACTCTTGCTTCTATTTTTAGTTGCCAATCAAATTGTGTACCAGACATTATTTATTTAAATCCTTTCTTGGTTCTGTTAGGCTTAGGAAAATAAGAAAGTTCATCACAACCCTATGGCACTACAAAATTGTGCCCTCTACGCCCTCTGATTCCCTCCTCTGCTTCTCCACGGCTCACCTGGTCTCTTTTCACCTTTCAGGCACTCCATCTTTCTCCAGCCTTGGGACTTCATGTCTGCCATTTGGTGGTATAGGTAGTATGTACACTGGGGATCGAAACAGGACCTTTTACATGCAAAATCTGTTTACACTAACTGTAACCCCAGCTGATGTATCTACTATCGACGGGAGGGTCCTAGCCTGTTCTTCTCCAGTGGGTCCATCAAGTCTCAATGTAAATGTTCATTCTTCAGAAAGGTCTTTCCTGGCCTCCCTTTCTAACTGCGGTCTTTGAAGCACGCACCACAGTTCTTTAATCTAGTGCTCCTTCATAGCACTGATTACAATTTGCACATGTTATTCATGTGACTATTTAGTATCTTTTCCTCCAATACTCAGCAAACGTGTGTACACATATGCATACTATACTCTGCTGTCCACTGGCAGGGGTCTGGAGCTAGGCAAAGAGCGTGGCTCATAGAACACAGCAGATCTTTGATGTGTCACTGTGACACAGGCCCTGAGAAAGACTCTGGGAGAGTTCAAGGAGTAGAGAGAGCTTTTGAGTGGCGATTCAGGGAAGGCTTTAAGGAAGATAAAGTATTTGATGGAAGATTTGTAAGAAAGGAGTAGGTGGCAGGAAGGGCTGTCCAGGTGGACAGACAACCTGGATGGAGAACCTTAGGTGGTGTCTGAGAAATCATGAGTAACCAGGATATCCGGAGCAGAGGGCTGGGAAGAAGAGGATGAGCAATGGCTTGGCCAGAGCTGGCTTTGGACCTATTTTTAAATGCCCTGGAAGATTGATGGATGGTGGAGACACTTCCCTGAAGTAAGGTGGCCCTTTCTTCCTGTAGATCTGAGACCTGGGATATTTCACAAACATTTACAACAGACAAGGGGCCGGTCATGACACCCTCTACCTCTCCCCTCTGCTTCCTACTCCATTTCCTGTTCCAGAGTGGCAAGCTGCGTGTCCTGTCGCTCCAACTGTTTAATCTAGTTGGCTCTACACTAGGATATTTGAGAATTTGGACAATTTATAGGGGGAAAAGTTGGGACAGAATTCAAACAACTATTCTGTAGGTATTTGAAGCATGCTCAGAAGTAGATCCCCTGGATTCGTTCGTTGAGAACATTAAAAAAATCCTAGCTACACACAGGACTTTCTGGACTCCTGATTCATTGTTGAAAACGTGTATGGCTCCTCTCAGTAAAGTTTTAAAGGGGAATGTATGGAGAGTCTACTGTTCACCTTGTTAGGTGCTTTCATGAGTTATCTCATTTATTTTCATGCCTACCCTATCAGGAACGCATGAAGATCTATCTTCTAGATGAGGAAACTGAAGCCCACAGGAAGTAAGTAACTTCCCGGAGGGCAAACAGCCTATAGGCAGTGAAGTCTGAGTTTGAACCCAGGTTTCCATCTAGCCCCGTTACTGGAGTTTTTAGAGTTAAAACGTGGACTGACAGCCCTAGCAAACTATGCTCAGTCACCCACTCCCAACACACCAATTAAAGACATAAAAATAGTGAAAAGCAGAGGAATAACATTTGTTCAATAGGAACATGTTGGGAAGAGGAATAAAGGGGCCTACTGGTCACCTTTGAGGTACTGACAAGAGATTTAAGTTCACCTAGAGAGCAAGGGTCCCACCCATCACGGTCTGCCTCACAAGATGATCCAATTAGTTAGCAGAATTGTGTGCAATCTCTTGGTGGGAGGCAAGTTCCTCCTCTGGCTGGCACCAGGTTTCAGCCTTTTCCTTCTCCAGCATGAGATTCATGGTGACATTTTAATGCTGTAGGATCCATGGCTTCAATTGCTGAAGGGAAGGGCACAAGTGTCTCTTTAGAATAACTCCTCTCCGCCAGGACAGTTATAGCTCCAAGCTTAGGCATTATTACCATCTTCTCCAAGGCAAACCGGCTGGGTTTGAGTAAATCATCAAAAAAAATATTTTTTCTTTCTGTGTGTATGTGTGTGTGTGTGTGTGTGTGTGTGTGTGTTGTGGGTGGCAAGGTGCTTGTGGAGGTCAGAGGACAACTTGCAGGAATTGGTTCTCCCCTTCCACCAGGTGGGTTCTGGGGACTGAACATAGGTCATCCAGTATAGTGGCAAGCACCTTTACCTACTGAACTATTTCTCCCACCCAAGATTACTTTAAAATATCTTTTTAATAACTGGGACTGAAGAGATGGCTCATCAGTTAAAAGCACTGGCTGCTCTTGCAGAGGATCCAGGTTCAAGTCCCAGCACCCACGTGGTGGCTAACAACCGTCATAGCTCCAGTTCCAGGGAATCTGACGCCCTCTTCTGACCTCCTTGGGCATTGCACAACAGGGGTGCACCTACCTACATGCAGGTAATATTCTCACACACATAAAATAAAAATAAATATTTTAAAATAATCATAAATTCATAGGAAGTTGCAAAAAATAATAGTCTTCTCTAACTTCCCTAATGGTAATGTAACTATAATACAAATATCACATGTCAACTTAACAATTGACATTGGTACAATCTGGAGTTATTCAGATCTTGCTGGTTTTACTTGGGGGTTACTTTCAAAATTAAATAAGGTTGGTGGAGGTGACAATCCATCTTCTGAGGGTCTTTTAGAGAGCCATGCTCTTGGGACACTCTGAGTCTGTCTGGAGTCCAGGGTCTTTGAAACAGCAGATCTGAAGGAGTTACTGCTGCTGTTACAGCCTCAATAAGATGCTCTATTCCCAGGGAACCCTGAAGGCCCTGCTCCTTTAAAATACAAAGGTGGAGCAACAGAAACTCGGAATGAAAGTCCTGCCTGCCTGGTTGTTTGGAGGCCTCTAAACTCTCCCGGGCTACCCACCAGTATGCCTCTCTGCCCCATTGTCTCCTGGCAGCCGGAGACAGATGATAAGCCTGGGGTATTGAGCACATTGAGTTGGAATCACTGCTTGCCCATCAGGAGGCCAGGGCTGTGAACCTGCCCAATCACTGGCAGCCAACCAGGCCCTTTTTATCTGGAAAAACTCCCTTGAGGGCAGCCCAGAGCTGCAGGGAACAATGGCGGGAAACGCGGCTGAGCTTAGGTGTTGGGATCCTGCCACCCACACTTCTTTGCACTGTTATTCCTGGCAAAACAGACATTTTGCTATCACTCAGACAGACTGTGGGAAGAGGTGCAGATGACGCTTGGAAACTGAGGAAGTGGTATGATGAAGAGGGAAATGAAAGGTTGTTTGCCCAGCTTGAGAGGGGTTACAAAAGACTCTGAGAACAGCGGCCCTGGGCGTAGGATGGTGCTGTTCTAGCTTGTATCTGGAACATCTCCCCTGAGGCTCTTGTGTTAAAGTGTTGACCCCCAATGTAGCAATATTCACAGGTGGGGTTCAGTGGAAGTCATTGGATCCTAAAAGTTCTAATCTGCTCAGTGGAATAAGCCACCGAGAGTTCCTAAATTGATGGACTACGGGGCCTAGTTGAAGGAAGTAGGTCCTTGGTGCTGTGCCCTTGGGGACTCTATCTTGTCCTTGGCCTGTCCACCCGCCTCCTTCTGCTTTCTGACCACCATGAAATAAGCAACCTCCTCTACCACACACTCCCGTCAGTCTGAAACTGCGAACCCAAAGAAATCTTTCTTCAGTAATCTACACAGTTGCCCCAGGTATTCTAGTAATAATAACAGCTCCTGGATATCCAGGCCAAATGGATCCACTTGGGGTTAATTTCCTCCCCAAATTATTTTATATTGTATATTTTAGAGACTTTGAAACTAATGAAAAGCAACACACACCCATTACTTTTGGAGTCGGCCATAAGGGGGTGGGGCTTTGGGTCTGCTCATTTCCATACATACATGTGACCCTGGAGCAGTAGGAAATTTGTTAGACAGACACAGCTGATCCTTAGTGAATTCACATAGGTTTCTGGAAAATGCTGAATATTTTTACCAAATACTCAAATGTTCTCTGTTGTGTTTCTCTTTCTGCTCTCCCCAAATTCACACACTGAAGTCCTAACTCTCCACACCTTCAGTGCGTGATCTTGTTTGGAAACAGGGTCTTCACAGACATCATTAGCTGAGGTCATATTTCAGGAGGATGGCTCTTCATTCAGTATAACTGATATCCTTGAAAGGTGGACATTCAAAGATAAACCACACATGCAGAGCAAACAAAATATGAAGGTGACCAGAGTTTGGGATGATGCTTCTATAAACAAGAATGTCAAAGAGTATTGCAGACCACCGGAGGCTGGGGGTGGACATGAAATAGAATCTACCCATTTCCCCTAGAAAGACCCAGTCCAGGGACCCCTGATCTCATCTCAGCTCCATAACTGAGACAAGTTTTTGCTGTTTAAGCAACCCAGATTGGGGTTCTTTGTTATGAAGTCTAGGAAACTAATATCCACTGTTTAAACTTGATTCAGAGTCTTTCTCCGGATTGATTTCAAGATGACTGGTCTACACTAGGGAAAATCCACTTCCCCTTCATTCTTCTCTTTGGGATGGATCTTACCACATTTCTCCTAAGACTTCTATTCTCTTATATTTCTACAAAAAACCCAAACAAATCCATAAAGTGTTTGAAAGTAACTGTGCTCAAGAGAACATTAGTCTCTTCTTTCTGAAAAGAGGAACAAAACCAGAACTAAAATCTAACCAAAATTTTCAACTGGTTCTTATAATGTAGTCAGGAAATCAGTGATGGAAAAGTACTGCCGTGTTCTCAGGACGCACTTCACAACTGTACTAGATGTAAATGGCTCATTTTCTTCAAATCTTAAATGCACAGAAAAGGGAGAGTTGCACTGGAAACTCTGAGGAACAACCGTTGCTAGCAGAAAGATGATCTAAGAAATGAAAAAAGCTGGGTAAAGGTGATCCACAGTCTGGGAGAGATAGATAGAGAGAGACAGAGAGAGTGTGCTCCAACTCAGTGGTGTCCTTCAGGCAGAGATAGCTAGGACACCTGGCTCCATCAGGTCCCATGAGTTCTGGAATTCAGTGCATGCCTCCCTCATCATGGGGTCCTGGCACTTGTGCCCCAGCTTCCAACCTTAATTGTATGGAGGGCTGGCTGCTGTAGACATAGGCCAGTAAATCCTAAAGGAACTGCTCAAATCCCCTGATTATGTCTTTGCTGGCCTTGAGATTCTCTTGGTGGCATGTTCTCAGAGTGTGAGCCACAGCCTAGGCAGTTGGCTGCAAAGCTCAACAGAAGCAAGGGAGACATTTGTCAACAGTCCCTCCCGACTCAGCCAGGGACTTTTGCAAGATCCTTCACTTTCCCTGCTGTGAGGTCAGCAGCTTTGTTACTGGTGACAGGTGAGACTGTGTGAGGTGTGAGATATGGGGCTTTGTCGGGAGGCTGTACCTGAAACTTTCTCCAAGCAGCACTAGGATTAGAGAAGCAAAGCTAGGCCCTTGGAGGATCCAGCCAAAATTAGACAACTTCTAGTCCCCACTGGAGCTATCCTGGCTTACTCTCAGCCTTGCCATCAGCTAGCCTATTCTCTGAAGGGCACCTGAGGCAGAAGATGGGACAGCAAGGAGCCCAGATGCCAGGCCCTCCCTCACCAAGTAGAGACGTGACCTCCTGTGAAGAAGGCAGTGCCCCTATGAAGCATGGAATCACCCCAAGATCCTACAGGACCAACCTGAACGCATAGTACTTCTGTGTCTTTTTTTTTGGGGGGGGTGTCTTTTTGAGACAGGGTCTTCCTGTAGCCCCAGCTGGCCTGGAACTCACTATGTAGATCAGGCTGGCCTTGAACTCACAGAGATCTGCCTGCCTCTGCCTCCCGAGTGCTGGGATTAAAGGCGTGCGCCACCACGCCTGGCTGTACTTCTGTGTCTTAATTCTCATCTGTGTGACTTCTCTGTAATCACCTCAGTCTTTTGTAAAATGTTTTATTTTTATTTTATGTGTATGGGTACAATACCTTCATGTGTGTAAGTGGACCTATGCTGTACAATACCTGTGGAGGTCAGAAGAGGGTGTCCGATTCCTCTGGATCTGGAGTTACAGATGGTTGTTAGTCACATGTGGGTGCTAGGAATTGAACCTGGGTCCTCTGCAAGAGCAGTCAGTGTTCTTAACCACTGAGCCGTCTCTCCAGCCCCTCCGTCTTTTTTTTTTTTTTTATGCCTTTCTTTCCCTACCTGGAACAGGGCCCAGCTCTGTTCCAGAAAAGAATGGATAACACCATCAGTTTCCTGGCCAACTCAAGAAGTCTCTTTCAGGCTTTACAACACGACACTGATAAACCACTCTCCCGCTAATACTGAGTCTTTCCTGGCTTGGCTCAGATGACTTGTGCTAACAAAGTCTGTTTGTTTAAGCTCTCTTTATAGGAAAACCCACGAAGAGAGGTGAGAAGAGAGCTGTAACCCCACAAAAATGACTCCCAGCCGAGCTGCACTCTGGGAAGCAGAGCAGACCCTCATTGTAGGGTTAGGACGGAACCTCACTGGGGCCTGGCAGTCACAGCTGGGCTTTCCTGGCAGGGGACAAGAAATTAATGAAATGCATTTGCAGGAGACTGTAGCTTGAAACCCAAGATCCTCAGGTTCCTTTCAGAACTGGGAGCCAGGGAAGCATCCGTTTCAACACTACCACCAGACCAGCAGTAATGCAGACTGTGGTTCTGACAGGGCCTCTGCCTCTCAGTGTCACCAGGCAACAGGCACAAAAGAGGCTGGATCAGCTGCCCAGCTGAAGATGACACCATCACCAGCCCTACAGCCAGGTGGGAGAACTATCCCTGTCCCAGCAACTCCAAGATCCAATTACCACCACCTCAGGATTTGCAGCAAAGGGGCTGAACAGACTTCATTTGGAAACTTCATAGTTGCCAAATAGTTTATTGAGAAACTGGACTCAGGACACAGGTGAAGATTTGCAAGGCAAAGGGGAACACTGTAAACTATAGTAAGACTCACCTTTCCCTCTGTGTTCTTATAAGTCACAAGGTGGACACAGCCCTGGCACCCCACAGCCCCAACCCCATGGCTCTCCCCAGGGAATGAGAAGCTGTACACAGACTTGAGAATGTAAAAGGAAACAAGAAACAGGTGACACTCGATTTTCAGTCCTGCAATGTTTCCCCTTGCCACAGAGGCAGAGCTGGCCAAACAATCATCCATGCAAAGACTTCTTACCTCGAACTAATGCAGAGCTGAAGAAACCATATTTCATTAGACAGTCATTAAGTGTTTATGTCATGGCAGTGGTTGGGCTAGGTGCTGGAGCTGCAAGATCAAAAGGTCATTTTTCTGAGATATGAAGATTCTCAAATCTGCATTCACAGTCCATCCCATCCCTTCTGAGCACCAACCTAGGCCAGCTACACTGTGAAGCAAAGAGCCTTGTTTTAGGGCTATTGGTCAAACTGTCCTCTAGACATCTCTGCCATGGGGTTTCCATAGCCCCCAACTCAGCATGCCCCAAGTTCAGGGTTACATCTATCCCCAGATCTTTGCTACCATTAAAGTACTAGTATCTCTCAGAATATTACCTCTCCTCTCCCCTTGTATGGATCGAATTGGAAGCTGGAAGACAGGTCAGAAACAGATCCTCCCTAGAGCCTTCAGAAGGCTCATCTTGCTGACACTGATTTTGGACACGATGACCAGAACAGTAACACAGTGTCTGTTGCTCTTTGCCTCTGAGTTTGTAGGAGTTTGTTACAGCAACCCTAGGAAGAAAATACTCTCCCAGGAAAGCCTAGAGGCTTCCACGGAGTCATCTTCCCCATCACCACCTCTACTCTCTCCTCACTGCCATATCCAGTAAACCATCAGACCCTTCTGCCTGAGAGATGCTGGGCCAGTCACCCTTCATCTTCATTTCTTCCGTTCTGCTTTGAGGCAGGCCACCAAGCACTGTTCCCCAGACTGGCCATCCTGCCTTAATACCTCCTGTCTCTCACAGATTGTCAGAGAGTAAATCTGAGCTGCCACTTCCCTGCTTAAACCTTTCAGAGCTCCTCATTACTCTTAGGATGTGTCTTCCTGCAGAGTTGCACAAGTACAGGATAGCCCAGGGCCTGGTTCTCTCTCTGTCGCTGTTTCTTGCTGGTGCTACTCTCCAATAATACCAACTTCTTTGAGATATTCTGGCATCTAAGGAATGTGCTCCTTTGCCACCAGAACCCACATGTCATACCTTGGGTCTGGAACACTGTCTCTACTGTCTTCACCTGTGGAACCTCTACTTTCCACATGATAATGGAATTGCTTCTTTCTCTGTTAATATCTTACCCTAGACCATAGCTCCAAAGCAGAGGAAACCTGTCTCTTCAGTGATTACTACAGTGCCTGAGACATAGCATGTGTGTGTGTGTGTGTGTGTGTGTGTGTGTGTGTGTGTGTGTGCAAAGAGGCCAGAGGAGGATGTCAGGTGCCCTACTCATCCTCTTTACTCCTGAGACAGGTCCTCTTACTGAACCCCAAGCCAGGCTGGCAGCCAGCAAGCCCCAGTAGTCCTTCTGTCTCTACCATGGTACATTATGTTTCAAGGTCACCCAAGGAAGCAGAAGTCACTATACTGCTGGAGAGAGCGGAGGACCATCCATCTTGCAGGACCATAGTTCTCTCAAAGGCCCAGAAGGGGTTTAAGCCACCAGTGGACGACTCCTGATTCCCATTGAGTGAGGCCTGAGGGAATCACCCAGGGGAAGGGAAACCTGCTACAACCCACCACCCTTGGGTCTGTGACTTAGAGTGACACTGTAAGAACTTGGTATACAAGCCCAAGGACCAGCAGGGCATCAGGCAGAGTCACCCATTTGTCACCTTGGCACAGGAGCGAAAGCCATCCGACAGCACGTGGGTAACATTCTGGGATCTCAGTCTCGCAAAAGAGATGCCCTGTCAGCCAGTGGGAGAACCTAGATGGCCAGGCCATTCTCCAGGAAAAGGAGAAGGCTGACTCTGTGTATATTCCAGGTGGGAGAATGGCACTGGCAGCATGGCTGGATTCAAGCACCTGAGACTGCCTTGGAAAAAATGAAAGTCACTCTGGGGTTGGGGAGACTGGGCTGAATAAAGTGCTTGCCTGACTGTCATGAGGACCTGATTTCCATCCTTAGCACCTGTATTAGTTACTTTCTGTTGCTGTGATAAAATATATGACCAAGGCTACGTATAGAAGGAAGAGCTTAATTGGGCTTATGGTTCCAGAGGAATAGAGTTCATCATGGTGGGGAGGCAGGGCAGGGGGGCTGCATCAGGAAGCTGAGAGCTCACATTTTAAAGGCAAAGGAGAAACAGTGAATTAGAAGTGGGACAATGCTATGGCCTCTCAAAGCCTTCGCCTAGTGACATACTTCCTGAAGCATGGAAGTATGGCAAGGACACACCTCCTAAGTCTCCACAAATAGTGCCACCAACTGGGGTCCCTAGTCTTTAGATGTTCGAGCCTGTGGGGAGCATTCTCCTTCAAATCAGCACAGAACCCACATAAAAAGCTAGGCATGTGGCACATGCTTATAATCCCAGCTTTGGGGAGTAGAGATGGGAGGATCTCTGGGGCTTGCTAGCCAACCAGCCTAGATAAATTAGCAAAGCCCAGGTCCCAGCAAGAGATCCTGTCTCAAAAAACTAGTGAACAGCTCCTGAGGAACAACATCACTCTTGCCTCTATACATACCACACACACACACACACACACACACACACACACACACACACACGCATATGTAGAAGCATATACTACACACCTGCATATACCAGAGCATGCACCCACATGAAATAAATAAGTTACTAATTCATAGGAAGGGCATTCTAGAGCATGTCTGTGGGACAATTGGAGAAGGGGTTCTTCCATTTCCTGGAAGCTAGCCACAAGGCACTTCCTGGCAGCTGAGGGCCGGAATGGGGAGAGCAAGGGGCTGGATTTGTAGAGCAAACCAGAGTCAGGTAGAGAAAACGTCTGGAGCAAGGCAGGCCTCAGAAGGACAAATTGGAGATGAATGTTTCTGTGTCCATTTCTACCTCTAGCTATGAGTTACTTTCAGGAGGCCATGCCTTGTGTGCCCTCTTGTCTCTATATACCTTGAATGGTGTCTCTCACCATATGTGTCTGACAGACAAAAGGACAGAATGATGGGTGACTGAAAGGAACTTGCACAGTTTGGGGCAGACTTGATCTTGTATAGACTTGCCAACAGACCACCCACAAGGAGCAGAGGAGGACCTGTGACTCTGACCTGAAATGTCAGACATTCTGGCTGGATAGATGGATCAGTGGGTAAAAGCACTTGCTGCTCAATTCTGAGGATTGGAGTTTGGACCCCAGCACCTATGTTGGGCAGCTTACAAACACCTGTAACTCCAACTCAAAGGGACTGACACTCTCTTCTGACCTCTACAGGTACCCTTCCCATACATACAAGTGCACATACATTCACATAGACACAAGCACACACATATAAATAAGATAAAATAAATCTAAATAAATAAATAAATGTCAGAAATCCTTCAGCTTCCCATCAAGTTCTACTGTGACGGGCATGGTGACTCACACCTGCAATCCAAGTACTCAGGAGGCTGAGGCAGAAGGGTTGTATGGGCTACATAGTGAGTTATAGGACAGTCTGGGATACAGAATGAGACTCAATCTCAAAAAAACAAAAACAAAACCAAAACACGGGGCTGGAGAGATGGCTCAGCAGTTAAGAGCACTGGCTGCAGAGCTGAAGAAAGAGAGGACTGTACCCAAGGGGTTGTGGAAAGAAATCCAGTGAAGGTATAACCGTGGAAAAGTACAGCTATATCAAGAATGTAAGCAGAAATAAAAATGACAGGATTCATCTTTCATTAATAACTTTAAATATTAACAGACTGAACTCCCCAGTCAAAAGACACAGACTAGGTGAATGGATTAAGAAACAAAACCCATCTTTTTGTTGTCTACAAGAAACTCATCTCACTTTCAAGGACAGACACTATCTCAAAGTGAAAGGATGGAAAAAAAAAAATAGCCCAAGCAAATGGCACTAAGAAAAAAGCAGGTGTAGCAATTCTAATATCTGACAAAATAGACTTTAAACTAAAACTAATCAGAAGAGAAAAAGAGAGACACTTCATTCTGATCAAAGAAACAATGAATCAAGAAGATATTACAATCAAGAACATATATTCACCAAACTCTGGTGCATCCAACTTCATAAAAACAATACCACATGACTTTAAGACTCAGATTAACCCCAACTCATTAATATCAGGTGACTTCAATACCCCACTGTCTCCATTAGATAGGTCAACAGGGCAGAGAGTTAACAGAGAGACGTCTGAATTAAACAATACCATATATCAAATGGACTTAACAGATAGCTACCAAGTATTCCACCCAAGCACCAAAGGACATACTTTCTACTCAGCACCCCATGGAACCTTCTAGAAAATCAACCATATACTGGGGCACAAAACAAACCTCAA
>NW_008355789.1:5435914-5456903 GCF_000622305.1 Nannospalax galili
GACTATGAGCATCTCTCAAAATGTCCTGTAATTGTGGTGGGTCACCTGTCCTTTTGATCAAGGAGGCCGAGGAGACCCCATGAGATGGACTTGAACCAGTGTCCAGTCTACAAAGAGGAGGGTCAACACAAAGGAATCATTTCCTCCATGTTTCCAAGTGAAGCCAACCATGGTCGAGCAGGTCCTTTGACTTATCTTCACGTGGGTGAAACTGGTAAAAGAAAGGAGCCAGGGGATCCTCCCAAGCCCATGTGACCCTTGAGGAACAGATCCTCAGCTAACCTTAAGAGTAAAAATAAATTGGTTTATCTGGGCCAACTGTATGGCCTTAAGCACCCAAAAGGAAAGTATAACCAAAGATTAAAGGGGCCAATATAATTTCTTAAGAGTCCATATGCATAGCTAAAGGCTACATAACAAGCAACAGTGCCAGACAGGCGATACCTTCTTTTGAGTTGTTGGCCAGCGTGGCTAAAGGGACTCCCAGATAGTAACCCAGCGTAGAGCCTGGGAAAATGAACAGCAGACCCCAATCTTATCTAAAGGAATATTGAACCAGAAGGGCAAGTAGTGGGGAATGGCTGGGGGTGCCGACAACACAGCAGACAGTAGCAGGGATATCAGAGTATAAGGGCTCTAGTCGGGGGAGGGAGGCTATGGGAGGGTGCCATCTGGGAAGTGGGTGTATAGTCGAATGAGATGGTTTGGGATGTTATGTGTGATACACACACACACACACACACACACACATACACACACACAAAAATCAACAAATTTTTTAAAAATGTATTATATTTGAGGAGGAAGCATGGAAATTTATGTCATGCTAATTAGTAGAGGTGATAAACATTACCATTGAAATTCTGCCGATGGCTTTATAGACTTACACAGGTGCTAAGGATCCAAGTGCAACTGATTATGACTAGTAATAATCAGATACATACAGATTAGATACATACCAACATCTCAGTGTTAGTAGCAAAAAATGAGTCTGTCTACAAGGAACAATATATTCTAAAATGAAATGGAAATCTTTTTTAAAGGTTAAAAACTCATCTAATTTTATGTCTTACGGGGCTTATACTGAGTTCAATAATATATAACTATATTAACTCAACTGTGAACCTAGAAACTTGCACCCACTTGTGAAAGAGACGTACTGTTGCTCTGGAGTATGTTACTGAATATGTTAAAGCCGTAGTGAAAAGCTTCTAATCATGTAGCTATTAAAAATTTTTAGAAGTATAATGATTAAAAAAAAAAAAAAAAAAAAGCACTGGCTGAGCTTGTGGAGCACGTGACTTCAGTTCCCAGTACCTACATGGTTCACAACTGCCTGCAACTCCAGCTCTAAGGAATTCAATGCCCTCTTCTAAAGTCTGCAGGCACCCTCACACATGACACAATTCACTCACACAGACACAAATACATACATTCACGTAAATTAAAAAAAACCAAACCAAACAAAAAAGCCACTGTTCTCAGTGAGCCACTTGTCACTGTGATAACCCAAAAGGTCTCTCCTGTTTTATGAAATGATTCCCAAGTGGGTCCTCCATCAACAACTGTGAATTCATGTCCCCTGCTGAGCCACTCCTGGGATCTATCACCTACTGTCATCCTAGGCTCAAATCATTAATAGCTTCCTTGGAATGCTAACGTGCAAAATACCACATGCTCCTTTGAGCATAAAGAGGCTCCCAATAACAGCATCAAAATCACTTTTGAATACTGGATAATTTATGGGTATGTTCACATCCTTCATTAAGCTCTAGGTGACAGCTTAATAAGCAATTAACAAAACAAAACCTGGCCTCTGATCTTTTTTCTTTTTTTTTTTTTTTAAAGAGCACATTGAATAGGCCTGTCTTACTGTGGGAGCTGGACTTCCGTCTCCGACAAATACAGCCAGCTGCTGTCAGCTGGACTGGGACAAGGAGATATAAATCTCAGAGCTGGGGGTCAGGCCATAGTGTCAGATGCTGCAGCTATTTGTGGGCGTGGCTTACACCCTACTGGTTATAGAGTTGGAAGCATCTTGCAGCCTCTCCACCTCTTCAGATGCCCGCCTAGCTCAGTAGCCCTAAAGCAGACCTTCGACTAACCAGCCACTGTGTATTCCCTGTATGGTCTTTGGCCCACAAGCAGGAGTTTAATAACTTTGATGTCAAAATTCTGGTCAGTTCTAAAGCTAGCTAGCCCTTGTCCTGCCTCTCCATTCTTTCTTCCATATACAGAACCTTTTGTTGACATCTTCACTCTGAGATGACAGCAGCGTTAAACACCGAGACTATGTTAATAACAGCTAACATTACTCATGTCCTTGATGTATGTCAAACTAAGGTAATTTGAAACTATACCACGAATCTATACTAACTAGTTCTAAAATTATATTTACTGTCTGCTAGTTCATTGGGAAGCAGTATATATGAGCTACTTTCTCTTGTTGCTGTGACCAAATTCCCAAAAGGAGGCAACTTAAGAGAACATTCTAGTTTGCTTTTCTGTTACTGTGATAAACACAGTAACCAAAAGCAATTTCAGGAGGAAAGGGTTTACTTCATCTCGTTCTTCCCAGGACACAGTCCGCTACTGAGGGAAGTCAGGGCAGGAACTCAGACTGCAACAGGAGCAGCCGGTGGAGGAATGCTGCTTAATAGTTTTCTCTGAGGCGCACGTTCAGCTAGCTTTCTTTTCTTTCTTTTTTTAGGGATTTATTTTTTATATTTTAAATTCTATTATTTTTATGCCTGTTTGTAGGTAGGTGCAGTTGCATCCTACAGTGTTTACAGAGGTCAGAAGAGGGTGTCGGATCCCCTGGAACTGGAGTTACTGACGGTCATTAGTCACCATGTGGTGCTGGGAATCGAACCAGGGTCCACTGCAAGAGCAGCCAGTGCTCTTAACCCATGAGCTGTCTCTCCAGCTTTCTTATACAGCAGAGGCCCCACCAGTTTATGGATGGTACAGCCCAAAGTAGGCTGGGCCCTCCTACATTACTTAGCAAGTAATAAAACGCCCTTACGGGCATGCCTAACGGCCAATATGATGGAGAAAGTCCTTCAGTTGAGGTTTGCTCCTCCCAGGTGTGTGATGTTGACAACCAAGATTAGCCATCATAGGAAAGAAGGGTTTGTTTGGGCTTAGAGTCCAAGACGGACACAATCCATCCTAATGAGAAGGCAGAGTGGCAGGGATGTGCGGCAAACGCTCGTATTGTGGCATCTGTCAGGAAGCAGAAAACAGGAAGTGGAGCCGCAGTAAAATCTCATGACCTGTCCCTAGAGATCCACTTCCTCTAGTGAGACTCCCTTCCTAAACATTCCACAACCTTCCAAAACAGCATCCCCAGCTGGGGACCAAGTGTTCAAACACATCAGCCTGTGGAAGATAGTTCACAGCAATTGTCCATTTAATCTTCACAATAAACTAAATATGATCAAAGACGCAGAAATTGCATCAGTGAAGGTGAGTGCCTGTGGAACCAGGATTTGACCACCAGCAGTAAGACGTTTTTGCTACAGCTCTTCAACACCATTCCATGCTGCTTTCCATTATTTATTCTGGACCTCGAACCACCTTCTTAACCCATGTGCTCTGCTCATACTAGGTTTTGACTCCTTAACCCTGCCATGCTTCCTCCCATAAAGACTTTGTGTGAACTACAAGAAACAAGGTGCCATTTCATTCTTTTACACGTGGCTATCCAGGATGTCTCAGTACTCTGCTGAAAACGCTGTTCTTCCCTGCATTGAACTGTCCTGGTGCTCTTCCCCCAAATCCATGTACCTTAAGGTCAAGGGTTTGTTTTTGGACTTTCATTTCTATGTCATTGGTCCTATATGTCTCTCTTAGTTTGTTTCTCCATTGCTGTGACCAAACACTCTGACCAGTACCAACTTGGGGAGAAAAGGGTTTATTTAGCTTACATCTCCCAGGTCGCAGTTCATCAGGGAGCCCAAGGCAGGAACCTGGAAGCAGGAACAGGAGCACGGGCCATGGAGGAACGCTGTTTACTGGCTTGCTCCCCTGGCCCCTGCTCAGCCTGCTTTTTTATACATCACAGGTCCACCTGCCCAGGGGTGACACTACCCACAGTGGGCTGGGCCCTCCCACATCACTCATCAAGAAGATGCCCCTCAGACATGGCCACAGGCCAGTCCAATACAGCAATTCCCTAACTGAGGCTCCCTCAACCCAGGTGTGTCAAGTTGACACTAAAGCTATCCAGCACAGTGCCTCTATCTGAGCAACAAAATAAAAATAACATTGGACTAAAACCTAAAGAGAAAAACAAACATCCCTGAGCCCTCAGTATATAAATCACTAAATATTTAGATAAATGATAGAAAATAGGGATACGTTTCTCTACAGGAGAATCTAATGTGTAGATAGTTCTACAAGAGAGTTTAATTCCTTAATTCTTCTCCCTTTGAGTATTGGCTAGACCTACCAACCTCCAAAGAATAGAGTACAGAGAAGAGGTTTTTAAAAAGGTAACATTTCAGTGAGAGATCTAACAGATACCACCTTAACCAAGTGGTCAAGGTTAATGACATCAGTGGTAAACCATGTTGCTATCATGAACTCGGAGTCAAGCACTTCACCTCAGTGATCCCATTCTCTTCATTTGATCATAAGGAGACATCAGACAAACCTAGACTGAAGCCACAGAGAGAGCACACTTGTAAATTGTGTAACTGCTAAAGGATGTTTGTCTGGATTCAGAAAGAACTCTCCAAACTTTGAGAAGTAAATAAAATACTGTTGCCTTCTAGACTGGAACAATGAGCCTCAGGCAGTTAAATAACAAGACTTGTCTCATAGCTAGTAAACAATGGAGAAAGTGGCTTATTTAGAGCCTAGAGGAAGGAGGGGGCTGGGTAAGAACTTGTGTAACTATATTCTTGTCTATTACTTTGATCCTTGACAAGTAACCTAATAGTATACAGTTATGAGAGAAAAATCGAAAAGATAAAATTTAATTTCAAATAAATTAAAGAAAAAAGATTAATTTACAATAATTCTGTGTTTGAAAAGAAATAGCTAAAAAAAATGAATCATGTACTTTCCTCATTTTCTAGCTCCATTAAGTGAATGCAATATAATTATAAAAACAAATTAGAGCTTACTACGGCAGTCCCATGACTTCATGTGGCACCCATACTGAATGAAATGCTGGTTTGGCTAGAGAGGGGTAAAACAGGCCTGACAGGGGTTCAGTGGTCTGTGGTAATCCTGCTGAGGTGTCCCCTTCCCTGGGTTTCAAAAGTCCCTCTGGAACTCCAGTCTGATGTCCCATCTGTTATAATAACCATTACTTGCTAAATCATAGACACCCTCCATTTTCCTAAACCACACCTAGACATTGCTGCATCCACAAACATCAGGCTGGACCATTGGCCAAGTCTCTCCAGGTTGTTCAATGTCAAGCCCAGCTCCACTAGTATAGTTAGTATGTGAAACGTCCTCCATAGACTGGTGCTTGAATTCTTTTAAAAATATTTTATTTATTATTATATTATTTTATGTGTATGAGTGTATTGCCTATACATATGTAAGTGCACCCATGTTGTGCCATGCCCAAGGAGGTCAGAAGAGGGAGTTGGATCCCCTGGAACTGAGTTACAGATGGTTGTGGGTGCTGGCAATTGAACCTGGGTCCTTTATGAGAGTAGTCAGTGCTCTCAATCGCTGAATCATCTTTCCAGCGCCTGGTGTTTGAACTCTTGGTCCCTACCTGGTGGTGCTGTTTTGGAAAGTTACAGAACTCTTAGGAGGTGGAGACTTGTTAGAGATCAGTAGATGGGCCTTGAGGTATGATGGCCCAGGGAGTGCCCACTTCTTGCCCACTGTGTGCTTCCTTTCTGAAGATGCAATGTGACCAGCCACATCATACTCCTGCTGCCGTTCCTTCCCTGCGATGATAATGGACTAGATCCTCTCAAACCATGAGCCAAGTTTATCTTGCTTCCTTAAGTGGCTTTTGTCGGGTATTTTGTCAGAAAGAAAAGTAATTAATACCAGGCCCTTGGTAGATGCTTTGGCCATTGACTTATGCCCCAGCTGTTTGCTAACATACAAGGCTCTTTACCAGCTACCTCAAACGACCACCCTCACTGTATTAGTCAGGGTCCTCTAGAGGAACCAAACTGGTTAAAGTACTCTTCTTTTATCTTTATGTAGATTCCAGGAATTGAATTCATGATATCTCCAGGCTTGTGTGGCAGGTGCTTTTACCTGCTGAGCCATCTCACTGGCCCTTACTTATATTTTGAGTGCAGAAGTAAAAAAAGTTTGACAGCTAATATATATATATATATACACATATATGTATATATATATTTAAAGAATTTACAAATCAGCTTACTTTGAAATTGTAAGAACAGCTGAATCATACCTGTGAGGCTGAGAACCCAGTAGTTGTTCAGACCATGGGACTGGGTGCCTCAGTAGTCCCAATCTGGTCCTCGGTCAGTGATGGAAGCCTGGAGTGTTGGTTCAGATATCAGGGAAGGAGTCAGGAGCAGCAGCGACAAGAGTAAATTAACTCAGAGGCAAGCAGGAAGGCCAAACAAGCAAAAGGCAAATAATCTTCCTTCTGCCTTGCCCTCTCTCTCTGGGCAGGTGCCAGATGCAGTGGATCTTCCCACATCAATTAAGGTCATTAAGACAGTTTCTCAATTGAAGTTCCCTACTCTGGTGATTCTGACTTGTAGCAAGTTGACATTACAGGAAACCATCACACTGGTTTCACTTCCTTCCACTCTTCCAGCCCCACACAGCCTCCAGAAGAGCCACACCAGCCACCTGAGCTTAGGAGCAAGCCTGACTCTGCCACGCCCCTTTCCTCTCCCTCTGCTAGGAAGGCCTTTCCTCTCATCTCTCGGCACATTCCCATTTAAACTTCAACCTCTCCATGTCACCTTCTCCACAGTGACCGTCTTGACTTCTCTGGCAGCAGCTTTTGCTCACTCATAATTCACATCCACCTGCACACTTACTGCCTGAACAAAAGCCTGTTTCCAGATCTGGCTCCTCCTCTAGACTCTCAACACCTCAAAGCAGGAACAGTGCTGCATCCAGCTTTATGTAAACTAGTGTTGACCAGTTCCCTGTTCTGACGCTCTGGAATCCACATGCGTAGTCTGTACTTACTACGTGGGTACCTGGGTGCCCAAGTCAGTAGCTCTGGAGGAACTCTGAAGCGGTACAGACTGAGTGACACACGGCGCACCGCACCATGTACAGTAGAGAACCTCTTCTCAGGTGAAATGCTCTCCCTGCCACACTGTAACCAGGGAACACTCGTCTTTCCCCATTCCTGAAGTACTCCATTGTGCTCATTCTTTTCCCTATCTAGCCATCCATCCATCCATCCATTCATAAGAACATGTCAGCTTTTTGCTACAAAAATATAAATTATAATGAAATAATATAACAAAAATAGAAAAGGCTACTTATGAACAAAAGGAATTTTAATAGCTTTTGAAGTCCAAAATCCAAAATAGGTTGAACGTGGTTGTTCATGCCTTTAATCACAGCACTAAGAGATGAAGTCAGGGGGATCTGAAATTTGAGGCCATCCTGGGCTACACGGTGAGTTCAAGGACAGTCTCAGGTACAAAGTAAGACCTTGTGCCCCAAACACAAGGGCAGGGAGTGTAGTTCAGTGGCAGAGCACATGTACAGGACTTCCTGGGTTCAAGTTCTAGCACCACACACAAAGAATTCCAAGATGAGACAGTCTTGTTATCTGGTCTCCAGTGAGTGAGGTGGATGGTGGCACATCATGGGAGGTTATGTAAAAGCAAGTAGCTGTATCTCAAAAAGGAAGGCAGAGAGGATGTGAGAGGCTAGGCTTGATTCTTCTATCACAGTCCTGTCTCGAAAACCACCAAAGGGGTCACTTCACATTTTCAACACCCTAAGGACCTCCTACTTAGCTTCTTAGAGACTCCACTCCCCACCTTGATCCACCCTTTTGTAGACCAAATCTTCAATCACAATGAGCCCTGAAAAGACACTCAAGCCACAGCCTGACCATTGCTATTTATAATAAGTGATACCTAAAATGCAAGCAAAATATAAGGGTACAAAAGTCCTGAAGCCACTCTTCAGAAATGGCCACTTGGAATGGTTCGAGCTTTTGAACTTTGAACTTCTTGACCTTTGACTTCCTCTTGTGGTAACCATCATAACTTGACCCTCTGTCTCACATCTTTATTTCAACTTCCTCCACCTCCGTGTCTGCGATTCTTCAACATGAAGTACAGTGAGATCAGCCTATCTACTCCCCTACTTCCCACTTCCTTTCCCAGCCCTCTTTTATCTTTGTAAACGGTAGTCTTAATTTGAGTTCTTCTGATGGTTATCATTAAATAACGTACTTAATCCTCTCTATCTTGCTCCATCAAATTTACACAAATTTATACACTTGCTCTCTATTAAAGAACTGCACCTACACTGCCAGCTTTTCCTCCCCTGGCAACACACACACACACACACACACACTCACACACACTCACACACATACATATGCATATACACACATACATACTATAACACCAAATTCCCTCCTGGGAGACCTGTGCTTGCCCTCTCTTGGCTCCCAGGTCCACACTGTCTTTATACCTGACTGACAAAACCAAGACAATACATTCTGTTTGGGGTTTTGAATAGTTTATGATGTCTGGAAGAGAGCTGCTTACAAAGGCATGCACCCTTGGGCTTTTTCCTCTACATCTCAAAAGGCTGAGCCTTTTCACACGTGTGCTCACTGAGCACTGGCTAAAAAATGTCGACCTCCTGCTGCTTCCCAGCTTCCTCAGAGTCTGTCCTTAGACCTCATGCAACTGTCTCCTTCATGCAACTGAAGCTGACCAACCAGGTGGGAGGGGTGGCTGTCTCCCCGCTCTGTTTAGGGAGTCTCTTATGGTTCAGTGCTAGTTCTCTTGGAGGACACGCCTATCCAACACTCCAGCTCTTCCTCCAGCTCTCACAATCTTTCCGTAATTCTTCCGTAAGAGTCCCTGAGCCTTGGAGGGAGTGACAGAAGTAGGATGATCTTTCTTTGTTGTGGCGAGATATTGACCTTGGACCTTCTCATCAATTGTTTTCAAGATGTGGCTGTTGATCCATCTCAGTGGTGTCCCTCCTACTATAAAGACAAATGAAAAGAAGCAGGCACATCTAAACAAACATGGGTGTACATACAAATGCCTAGAAGATACTTTAGCAGGTGTATTGTATTTATTGAACAAAACACTTGCAATGGCTTCCCTGTTGGGGCCTATAGCCTCCCCTGAACAGGTGGCCGGCCTGGTCTACAGCACCAGATGTATGTTCCACCCCTAGAAGCGGGCCTTATCCAATTAGAAATTCGGCAGTTGTACATATGTTAGTAGAGCCATCATTGCACCAGCAGGCATTGCTTGGCATGTCAACAGTGTGCAGCACATAGAGTCCATTGTTGAGCAGAATCTTTGGGACTCCTTCTCCCGCAACCATCTGCATAGCGCCTTCTGGCACTGTGAAAGCCATCCATCCAGTGGCAGGGAGTTTAGTTTTCAGCTTAGTCTCGGCTTTGTCTCTTCCTCTCCTGTGCTCACATCATACCATGTCTTCAGCAACATGGCTTTACTGACATTTCTTGGTGTACAACCAACATCAGTGGCAATAGCCTTGGTTAGTTTGAGGACCTCTAGGATCTCTCTGGCCAAAACCTCATAGGGGGACAACCCACCCCGGTACTGTAATTTTTACTTAACAATTGTACAGTTTGGGGAGCCTTTGTTTTTATTTTCATACAGGATTAGGCTGTTGTAGACTTTTTCCAACCATTCTGGTGGGTATCACTCACGTCTTACTCAACCATAAAGCTCCCAAGGTGTACTTGATATCTCTCAAATGGGTTTCACATCTGTAAGACACTCAGAGGCTAACATTATGTATTAAATCAAAGATAGACAAGGTCTAACACAGCACGGAAAGAATTTGCTCATTTGTATTGCTTTCTCAACAGCTCTGTTGGGCACCATAGCACGGATAAGAGGCATTAACTTGGTTAGTTCTTTACTATCTTTTGTTATTCCACTGGAGTCATTCTGCATTCTGAGGCTTTTACATGGAGCCTGTGTTTTTTTAATTTTTATTTTGAATAGATAGCATGTTCTTGAATGCTATAATGACTTATTCAAGCTAAGGAGGTTATGAGAACCCTGACCTTGACACACTCATGGGTGCTGGCTCAAGTTGCCTGTCCCTGCACTGGGCTAAGGTGGCAGAGGGTCCCTCTTGTCCCTGCTGCACCTGTTGGTTCCTTGAGTCAGGCAGGTCTGCTTCCTGGGTGTAGCCAGATCTGCCATCTCTCCATTGACCATACCTGGCTGCTGGCGGAGACCCTGGTGGGAAAAACTGCGTCCACCCCTAGTATAACCTTTTTCGGGAGAGAAATGCACTTTGCTTAATCTTTGGGGATCCTTAACCACCCCTGGGACAGGTTTTATTCTTTGTATGCCTTTTGTGATCTGCTCCTCAGGGTCTAAAGCCTTTCAGAAACTCCTCAGTGCAGAATTTTTTCTTTGTCACATGGGCTAGACATAAATCTTGCCCCATCTGCCCTCAAATAACCCAAATGGACCTCTTTTTCTGCCTTGTCTTTTTAATAGTTCTTGTAGGTTGTTCTATTATTTTACAGACATATTTTACATGCTGGTTTGAGTCACTTAGATCTGTCAAAGCCTCCCTTACTTTTTCAAGATCTTGTCTCACCGAGGGACTTAGTAAAACCATTAAACATACTTGAGGTCCCTGTCGAATTAAGCTTTTTTAAAAATCTCTTGTGAACACAGCCCTATCTGGCCCAGCAAAGTTGGCATCATATATTGCTTTCCTTATACCTAGTTCTCTTAGTAATGCCTGTCCCTCTTTTATGGTCCTCCAGCCCCTGCAAACCATGGGAGCCTCCATTGGTGATGATCAAGTATCTTTACTGCCTCACACAAGCCATTCCACTAGGGACTGCTCTTCCCTGCACTGGCCTAGGTTAAACAGCCTATGTCTCAAGGACGGATGGGTGGTTATATAACTCAGCTGTGATGCTTCTGAAGGACTTAAACTAATATCAGTTTTTCCCATGTTCCATATCCTCATGAACCATGTGATGAGGGGCTCCTTCATTGCTTGTTTGAAAATTTTCCCTAGTTCCAACAGCTCCATTGTGGAGTATTTTCTGCTCATTACGGTATTGTTAAGGCATTTATTAGCACATTGAAACATGATTTTTTTTTCTCTTTTCGTATTAAAAGTTGAATCTGAGGGGCATCTTTAGCTATTTTTATTTTTAGGTTATTTTCTTTTTCGTTACTATCTGTCTTTTTCCATGGGTCTCTGGACCCCTTGTTCAAGGATGACCACTGTATTACAGATCTAATCTGGCTCTCTTTTCTCTTCAGTCCCCTAACCTTTAGCAAGTTAAAAAAATCTGTTCCCTTTCTCTCTCATGTGGTTTACTCAACAGTTCTGAGGCCAATACTGAACTCACCGGTGGCTCTTCCCTGGTCTTTTCAGTCTCCCCTGGGGCTACTGTCTTTCAGACAAGTCTTTTATTATGCAAAGAAATGGCCAGGCAGCCTCAGTAGACACTTTTTTTTTCTTTTGATTTTTGTTTGGTTTCCAAGGTTTGTAAAATTTTTTCTAGACTTTCAACAGTCCTTAAAGAATTGGATTTGCTCTTTCTTTCTTTTGCTTAACTGGGCTAAGGGTCTGTCTATCTTGTTTAGCTTTTCAAAGAACCAGCTCTTAGATTCATTGATTCTTTGTATTGTTTTCTTTCTTTCTATTTCATTAATTTCTGCTCTGATTTTTGTTATTTCTTCTCTTCTGCTGGGTTTGGGTTTCATTTGTTCTTGCCTATTCCAGTGCCTTGAGTTGCACTGGGCTCTTTTATTTGGGATCTTTCCAATTTTTTAATGTAGGCAGTTAGAGCTATAAACTTCCCTCTTAGGACTGCTTTTAATGTGTCCCAGAGGTTGTGTTGCGTTGTATTGTCTTTTTCATTGAATTCCAGGAATTCTTTTATTTCTTCCTTAATTTCTCCTTTGACCCACTCATTGTTTAGGAATGTATTGTTCAATCGCCATGAGTTCATGTAGTGACCAGGGCTTCATCCAGTGTTGATTTTGAGCTTTATTGCTTTGCAGTCCGATAGAATGCATGGAATTATTTCAATATTTTTGTATTTGTTGAGGTTTGTTTTGTGGCTCAGTATGTGGTCAGTCTTTGAAAAAGTTCCATGAGGTGCTGAGTTGAAAGTGTATTATTTGGTATTAGGGTGGAATAATCAAAAGGTGTCTGTATGGAATCATTTGATGTATGGAATCATTTCATTCAGATGTATCTCTGTTTATTCTTTGTCCAGCTGGCCTGTCTAATGGAGACAGTGGAGTACTGAAGTCCCCTACTATTACTGAGTTAGGAGTAATGGGTGCTCCAGAATTTGGTGCATATATGTTCAGGATTGTAGTATTGTCTTGGTTAACTGTTCCTTTGATCAGAGTGAAGTGACCCTCCTTATCTCTTCTGATTAGTTTTACTTTGAAGTCTATTTTGTCAGATATTAGAATTGCAACCCCTGCTTGTTTCTTAGTGTCATTTGCTTGGAATATTCTTTTCCTTCCTTTTACTTTAAGGTAGTGCCTGTCCTTGAAGGTGAGATGGGTTTCTTGCAGACAGCAAAGAGATGGATTTTGTTTCTTAATCCATTCTTTTAGTCTGTGTCTTTTGACTGGGGAGTTCAGTCCATTGATACTTAAGGTTATTATTGAAAGGTGTGTATTGGTTGCCATCATTTTGGTGGTCTGCTGAGATCCCAGCCTTAGCCTACCAAAGACAGATCTGCCCTGGGGCTTTGGGAGGGGCCTCACAAAATCCCAGGTAGAAGGATGGTATGGCACAATTAGGGGAAGCTAACCATCACATGGAGGCAGGATCTGGGAGCTGTCAGGCTGTCCTCTGGGTTCTCAGGCCCTCTAGTAGTTGGAGGGCAGAGGGAGGTCAGAACCCAGCACTCTCTGGTGGTCTGCTAAGCTCCCAGCCGCTACCCCGATGGAGGTCTGAACCCACCCTCTCAGGCTGTCTGCTAGGATCTCAGCCTTAGACTCTGTCCTTAAGGAATTTTCATACACATGTGGCAGCGACCCCATTATTCAAGCAACTGAGCTATTTTACGACATTTACAAGATGGCGGCCATCCGGGGATTTCCCCCTTTGAATTTGTCTGCATAGGGCGGCCTCATTTTAGTTACATATTTTACTGTCCATCACATAGTCCATGTTACTGCTGCTAACCCCATTAAGCTTATGGGGATTGCCCACACTCTACCCTCCCCCAACTTTGCTTCAGACTTTTTCCATATCAGAGACATCATCTTTCAAACCTCCTGAGGTTTGTTGTATCCTGCGTATCCTGCTGTGTACCCAGGTGTACTATGCCAATTTGTAATGCCAAATTCTCTCCTGGGAGACCCATGAATGTTCTCTTGGCTTCCAGGTCTTTATGCCTAACCAACAAAACCAACACAATACATATATTCAAATATATGCATACACAGACACACATATGCACACATAACATACATATACACATAGACACACTCACACATATACATGCACATATACACACATAGACACACTCATGCATGTGTGTCTATGTGTGCATATATTTGAACAAATTTCAGTATCTAGTTCTGTTCTTCTACCATAAGGATCCTTGGGATTAAACTCGGGTCACCAGGCTTGGCAGCAAGTGCCTTTCCCCAGTTACTCATCTCAATGGCCCCACTCTGTGTTTTCCCTCATTATTATGTCTCTGCTTCCTTCAGCCCAGAGCTGGAGCATCAAAAGCCCTGGTAACTGCTCAGCTCCCTCACTCTTCATTTTTTCTTTCCTGATAGGAAGGATGTCACACACTTTCCTCTAAGTATGGCTTTTGCTTGGGCTGATCATTTTCAGTTTTGTTTCTTGTTTTCACTGTATTTAGTAATAAAAACTTCTCTTTTCATTTTCTTGTTGTGCTAGATGTCTTAAGTGCATTTCTTCTTAAAGAGTTAAAATTTTCCTCATCTTTGAATAACTGATTTTTAATGTGTGATGGTTACAACTTAATGGGATTTTGAACCCCCACAGAGATAAACCTCTGGACACATCTGGACATGAGGAGAGAAGACCCACCCTAAATGTGGACAGCACCGTCTCATCGGCTGGAGTCTCAGACTGCGTAAGAGGAGAATGTGAGCTGAGCACCAGCATCCATCTCTTTCTTCTGACTGCAGATGCGATGTGACCAGCGGCCTTGCTCACACACCTGCTGCCATGCTTTCCCTGCTATGACAGATTGCACCACAAACTGTGATCTAAAATAAACCCTTCCTTTCTTGAGCTGCTTTTGCAAGGTATTTTGCCACAGAATGAGAAAGTAACTGATAGTATTGTCATTAGATTATGATCAGAAAGTTTGCCTATGAAAATTGCAGTTAAAAAAAAAAACCTGACTGTATGATCCTGGGTGTGTATATACATGAAGGACTCTAAGCCAACACACCACAGAGATGCCCGCACATCCATGTTTGCTGTTATACTGCTCACAACAGCCAAGATATGAAGCCAGCTTATATGGCAACAACAAATGAATGGGTAAGGAGAATGTGGTAGGTAATTAACAATGGAGCTTTATTCCACTGTAATAAGAAAATGCATTTGCAGGGAAATGGATGGAACCAGAGATCATCATAGAAAACAAAATAAGCCAGACTCAGGAAGATAAATGTCACGTGTTTTCTCTCATAGGACACAGAAATAGAAAAGACATTATGTAGGGGGAGGTAAGGGATCTAAGGTGGGGAGGATTAAGAGAGTGACACGGAGGGAAGAAAGACAAAATAGTGTGTGTTTTCTCTCATGTACAGAACCTAGACATATGTGTGTTTATATATACACACATATAATACGTGAGAGAAGGGAAGGGGGAAGGGAGGGGAGGGGAGTGAGGGGCTCCTCATAATACACATGCATGAAAATGTCACAATGAAACATTATTTTGTAAGCTAATTTTTCAGCAGTTGGGAGGCAGAGGCAGGTGGATCTCTGTGAGTTCAAGGCCAGCCTGGTCTACATAGCAAGTTCCAGGCCAGCTGGGGCAACAGGGAGACCCTGTCTCAAAAAGACAAAAAAACAGGTGGGGCTACAGCCTGCATGCGTTCTTATTGGCCTGACAAGTGACTAAAGTCATTATCTTAGAAGTGACTATAATCTTCAGTGAGCCAGATGGGAACACATCCTCCATGACCCCTAACTGAGCTTCATCACCAGTAAGTGACAACTGCTGGTTCCAGCTGGACCAATAAAAGGAAGGGAGTTTCTCCTTGGGGTTTGAAGGCAGTGGAGGCTGTTCCATCCAGTTCTGAGCCTGGGGACCTTAGATTCTACCTTGATGTGTCTTCCTCTTGTAAGTTCCATCTGTCAATCCTACTGTTTCTACTGTTAAAATATCTCCAAGATCAGACATGTCACCCCTCCACTGGCCCCAGCCCCTCTCATCTGAACCTAGTAGGCTCTTGCACTGCACTGCCCCATAGAGTTAGTTTTCAGCACAGCAACAATGTGGCCTTGCTAAAAGGCCAGGCTGCTGCTCTTGCCCTCAGGACCCTCCATAGTTCCTTTGTGGTTGGGAGGAAATCTCCCTTGATGGGGTCAGGCAGGACCAGCAGTGAGGCTTCAGGGTGGGTGAACAGCCAGTGGGGGCAGCGAGAAAGAGGGCTCAGCTGCAGTGTCTATAGCTGAAAGACTAGATTCAAGCTCCTCTCTGGCGACCTTCTGAAATGACCAAGGCACCCTTTGAAGAGCCATTGACTTACAGTCAAGCTGGTCTTGTACTTGGCGTCGTTAATTAGGTGCTCAGGGGAGATGTGACTTTATTTTGTGCTTTCAAGATTTATATAAGGCAGTCATTATTTTTGCTATTGTAACTTTTGCTAGTTTTTCTTACCTAAATCTGATTTCAGAAAGGAGTGACTTGCTTTTAGGGGATCCAGGTGAACTCACCTTTGTGGCTCGATTCTCTGAGAGGGCGAGGTAAAATAACCTTATACTTTCCTCCTAGTCAGAATCCTTCCTTCTTCATCGTACTACAGTAACGCCATCATCTGTGTGTTATCAGGGCTGCACGTTTTGTAAACCCACCAGTGGCCAAGTCTTCATTCCAACTGAGCAGGAGTAAGGGGAGGCTTTCTCTCCCTATTGGCTGAGTCAGAGGGTGGCTACCCTGGATTTCCACTGGAAAAGTGGATCACCCGTTACTGCACCATGTCCTGAACACTAGAGGCCTTTATCTAGAGAATTCCATCACCATTCTATGAAACTTTCATCACCTGGTTGAGTGTCAGAGAAAGGAAGAGTTTCCCAAGGAAGCCTCAGAAATGACAGCAACAAAAATCTTCCTAGCAGGGAGTGTCAACCCCTTTATTAGTATTAGAACCCAACACCATCTTTTACCCTTGGAACGTTGCCCCAGGGTGTGGGTCTGTGACCTTCCCGGGATCTATAACATTTGCCTCTTTCTACACTTCAAAAATATTTTGGAAAGGAACTTCTTCACAATGTGCCTCCAGCTGCTTCCCATTCCCATTTCCCTGCACAAATACAAGGTTTGAGCCCGTGAATGAAATGAAAACCATCTCAGAAAACAGAACCCAGCAGGCCCAGGAGCCAAGGCACAGGGGCAGGTGGCTCCCTCACCTCAGAAGCGAAGGAGCCACATTGGATTTGAGCCTTCACTCCAAGCCGGGCATCTTGTAAGTTTATTTAACCTAAGTCTTCTGCCCCAGAAGCTTCACATCCCAGCCACAATTAGCGCCAAGCTCACAACTTCCTTGTCCCTGCCTATGGTAGGACTGCACCTGCCCCTCACTGTTGTGCCCTTAGAGTCCGACACAGGCCTCTTCACTTTCCTTACCAAATTTTAAATGAGCATTGACTGTCCTGTGGCTTCCTCATTGGACTGACATGGGCTGGTCTTTGGTCTTTCTTACCAACTGCCTTTGGGATTTAGTTAGCACAGTGCCTGCCCCCAGGTAGGTGCTCCATATACTATGCAAATATGCCTGGATATGGATGAGGAAGGGAACACCTGAATGGATGGACAGTGGACTTCACATCCTAGTTTGTGCCAAATCCATCACCCCCACGCTTAGCCTCTCCTCTCCCACTGTTCTCCTTTAAGATCATTCGCTAAATTTCATCCATGGTCTGCCTTTGATCAGAGCTAACAAATATAGTCACTTTTGTTTTTCCCACTTACCTAAAAGAATTCTTCTGGCACAAAAATGTTCCTTTTGGATGCTATGTATTCTAGAAACTTCTCATATCAGCTTGGGATATGAGGAGTTCCTCCCCCAACACACACACCCAGACACACACAGACACACACACACACACACACGCACACACACACCAATCCCGAATCTTATTTCCCTTCTCATCAACTTTTCTTGGGCTGAGAAGATCTTCTTCGCTCTCTGATGGAGACGAGCTAAGGAGGATGCTGCAGTGGTCCTTCCCCAGGAACCAGGGGAGCCGGAGGGGTGAGTCATTACATAGTTCTGGTGAGCATCCATGATCTGGAAATGAAGGTATACGTCAGTGAGAGATCCACAGCTCAAGCTCCAACATTGTTCTATGTGGGAAAAGCAAAGGCTAGAACTCTTTAAGTTCAAGCACTTTCCTTGAAGACATTTGAGCCTTTAAACACCTTATTTGCAGCCAGAACCCAGCCACATTAAATTCAACCCATCAACACTGGGTACCTGCACTGCTTCAGATACTGTGCAAGGAAAGCCCTGGAGACACTGGACTCAAAAGGGTAACAGATCCCACCCCCAGTGCAGAGGTAGAAAGGATGCCAGAGCAACTGTGTGCCGCACACTGTGGGAGAGCGAAGGATGATCACCACAGAAAGAGGATGGAATTACAGTGCTGCCTGGTTGATGGTTGGGAAACAGGCAGAAGGTAACATCTGAGCTGACTTTTCAAAAAGAGGAACAAAGGGCAGAAGATGGAAAGTAGAGTGGTTTTGTCTTGTTTTTCTTAGATTAGAGCTTCTTAGGTAGCCCAGGCTGGCCTCAAATACATGGCAATCCTCTTGATCAGCCTCCTGAGTGCTAGGTTTGTAGGCATGTGTGACCAGATCTAACTTTAGAAAGTTTCTTGAATGGTGACTATTTATCACTGAGGCAGTGGCTGTGCTCACAGTGTGACCATGTGGTGTCTAAATTGGGAGCCAAGAATGATGACAGGTCAACGTGTCACCAAGACAATCCCAGGCAATTTGACTTTATTCCTCCCTAATTAGTGGGAAGGTATGTGACTGGACCAGAGATGAGAGAGGGACTCAAAGGGTTTAATCCATCCTCAAGGCATTAACGTGTCTTCGAAGGGTTTTAAGCAGAGTAGGGATGTAATGTCCCTATATTGGAGGAAGATTACTGGGGTAACTGTGGAGGAGACTCAAGGCGGGTAGGAGAAGAACTAGTCTATGAGCCTTATAAGAGCAGGAACTGGGCCGGGAGTGGTGGTGCATGCCTTTAATCCCAGATCTCTGTGAGTTCAAGCCCAGCCTGGTCTACATAGTGAGTTCCAGGACAGGTGGGGCTACAGGGAGACCCTGTCTCAAAAAGACCCGCCCCCCAAAAAAGCAGAAACCACACCCTTCATTCTTAACTGATGTACCCAGAGCAGGCACAGTGGGCGGCAGGCTAGGTCTACTCTACAGAAGGAGCTCAATTAAAATTCCAGGGTTAGGGGAGAGGGAGTAGCTCAGTGGCAAACGACTTGCCTACTATGTGCAAAGCCCTGGGTTCACTTCCCAGCATGACAAGAAAGAAAGAAAGAAAGAAAGAAAGAAAGAAAGAAAGAAAGAAAGAAAGAAAGAAAGAAAGAAAGAAAGAAAGAAAGAAAGAAAGAAAGAAAGAAAGAAAGAAAGAAAGAAAGAAAGAAAGAAAGAAAGAAAGAAAGAAAGAGAGAAAGAAAGAAAGAAAGAAAGAAAGAAAGAAAGAAAGAAAGAAAGAAAGAAAGAAGGCCTTCCTTAACTTCTGTCTTTGAAACCGCAGCCCCATAAACAGGGCACGGTGGTACATACCTGTGATCTTCACACTCTCAAGGCTGAAGCAGGAGGTCTACGAGTTCAAAACCAGCTTTTGGATGTGTAGTGAGAGCCTATGATGGTTAGTTTTAATTGTCAACTTGACACTATCTAGAATCACCTGGGAAGAGAGTCTCCATGAAAGGTTTTCTGCATCAAGTTGGCCTGTGGGCGTGACTGTTGGGGATTGTCTCCATTACATTAATTGATATTGGAAGACCCAGCCCACTTTGGTGGCCTTATTCCCTGAGTTTGGGTCCTGGATGTTGTAAGAGAGGAGAAGGTGAGCTGAGTGGTAAGTAAGCAGGCGTCATTCATTTCTCTCTGCTCGTGATTATAGATGTGACTAGTTGTTTTAAGTTCCTGCCTTGACTATAACCTGGAATTGTCAGTTGAATAAACCCTTTTTCCCTCAAATTTGCTTTGTAAGGGCAGTATTTTATCACAGTGACAGACATAAAATTAAAATAGACCCTGTCTCAAAAAACCAAAACACCCCTGCAAACCCCCAGCATCCCTTTTCCTTACTGCTAAATTTTCTTCCACAAACTTATCAACGTATCAGTTTCTGCCTTGCCCAGCACTGTGTCCCTCCTCTCCCCTCTCTGGAAAGAAGTGTATGAGGTCAGGGACTTGGATCTGTTTTCTTCTCAACTGTTGCCCCAGTGCCTGGAGCCAGGGAGTGGGCAAACACTTATTTGTTGAAGATAGAGGAGGCAGGGAGATTGGCTTGATGGTTTTGACAACTGCATGGGTGTGGGAGGATGCCTCTCTGGAAAGGGCAGTGTGGGAGAAGCAAAGACTGAAAACCCAGAGTAAACATGTCATCCCCCAGGCTTTCCTCTTGGGACCATTGTACACTGAGCCTCTGAAGATCTATCTTTGTTCCCTGTGCCTGAGCTCCAGTGTGTGTGTGTGTGTGTGTGTGTGCATGCGTGTGTGTGTGTGTGTGTGTGTGTGTGGTGGGGGCATCTTTTGGATCCCCAGGCCTCCTCACTGTAAATCACTGCCCAGTCAATGTTGCTGTCATTTCCTGCACAGTGGACGTCCCTTGGGTGTTTAGGACTGAATGACCTCTGCCACCTTCACATGACCCATGTAACTGTCCAGACAGGAGTGTAGACATTTTGAAGAGACACTTGTACCCCTCCCTGTGACTATCAAACTTGAAATAATGGACCCCAAGAAATTGAATTTTGCCCAAGACTTTCATGCTAGAAGGAAAAGGCCAGGGCCCTGGTGCCAGTCAGAGGTGGAGGTGGAGGTGGAGGTGGAGGTGGAGGTGGAGGTGGAGGGGGAGGTGGAGGTGGAGGTGGAGGGGGAGGTGGAGGTGGAGGTGGAGGTGGAGGTGGACGTGGAGGTAGAGGTGGAGGTGGACGTGGATGTGGAGGTGGAGGTAGAGGTGGAGGTGGATGTGGATGTGGAGGTGGAGGTGGAGGTGGATGTGGATGTGGAGGTGGAGGTGGAGGTGGACGTGGACATGGAGGTGGTGATGGACGTGGAGGTGGACGTGGAGGTGGACGTGGAGGTGGAGGTGGACTTGGAGGTGGAAGTGGACGTGGACGTGGAGGTGGTGATGGACATGGAGGTGGAAGTGGACGTGGACGTGGACGTGGAGGTGGAGGTGGACGTGGAGGTGGAGGTGGACGTGGAGGTGGAGGTGGAGGTGGAGGTGGATGTGGAGGTGGAGGTGGAGGTGGAGGTGGAGGTGGATGTGGACGTGGAGGTGGAGGTGGAGGTGGAGGTGGAGGTGGAGGGGGAGGGGGAGGAGGTGGGGGTGGGGGGGGGGGGGGG